>NC_137866.1:16915319-17390319 GCF_963924005.1 Protomyctophum bolini
ATCCTCGGAGCACCTCACCGATGGAAATACTCAGGCAGAGTACAAGTACCTCACCAATGGCTTGCGGCACCGAAATACGAGCCAAAAGAAGAACAACCATCACACACACACACACACACACACACACACACACACACACACACACACACACACACACAAGGGGAGGAACCTTACCAAAGCGAGTTCATGTTTAAGGAGGTGGTGCCCCCCAGAGGCAAAAACTACGGGAAAACATTAGAATAATGATTTCCTTTTCTTAACAGAACATGTTCCCAGATTGAATCGAATCAGACGTTTCACCCCCTGCTCCCCTGGGAGGGAGGGAGGGAGGGAGGGAGGGGACAGTTATTCCAGAATCTGAAACCTTACAGTTGTCAAACCGCAGGCCTGACCTCACTAAACCTATGGATTTCATACTAAAACCCATGGATTTCATGGAACCCAAGGCATGAAATCACTGCACCACAAGCCATAACCCCCCAACAGCGCTATAGACGGTCTCATGGTAAAACTTGTTTGTGATGTAAGCCATGCCAGTTGTTGAGTCTGGCACCAGGGCAACGTACTGTACTGTACATACAGTGCACTGTGGGCCACCCACTGCAGCTACAGTCAGTCAACTCCTACACAATTTCACCAAAGACATTTCAAAACTTTCCTGAATATTTAACCCAATTTCCAGGCAATCATTCAGCACAATAATAAGTCTCATACTCCTGTGTGCAATGCCCAAAGACATGCAGTGCAGTAAACTAAATCAAAAATCAGAAACAATGCATAGCCAACTATTTTTCCAGGAGGACCCTTGATACATTCCAAACATTTTCCAGGACTGCAAAATGTTTTTTCAAATTAAAAAACGTCCTAGGAATTAGCCTTCGCTAAGCCCCACCCACTCCACTGTGGCAAGCTTTTGAGACGCATGTTAAAACTTAAATGACAGGATTTCTCCGGTAAAAATAATCAATAATTTCAGTAGCAAGAGCTTCAAAATGTATTGTAAATCTAGTCAACCAGACCTGCAGTAGGCTATGCACTGAACAAATGTGCATGACAAATTGTAAATAAACTACAGATATGAGAAAATGTTACTTACGAACATCCGACAGCAGTTTTCATGTAATGCACGCATTGCACGGTAAAACTATAGTGATCAGTATTACACCTGGGCGGTTTCAGTCCCCACCTTTGTGTGTGTGTGTGTGTGTGTGTGTGTGTGTGTGTGTGTGCGTGTGTGTGGTACTCACAGGGCACGGCGTGACGGTACAGGTTGGCTCGGATGGTCTGCTGCAGCTGGTGGTCCGGAGAGGACTTCTGGAACCTCAGGCCCAGGAAGTGTTTCAGGTCCTTGTTGAGGCGATGACCTGCAGGGGGCAGTCACGAGCACGGTCAGAGCACTCAGCGTTAGTATCATCACAAATTCACGACACAGGATTACTATAGTCTTGCGTAGCCAGACAACTATTCCACAATCTCCCAATGTTATATTCTGGAACCACCTAATATATTTCTGCATTTCCTTTTCTGCTAAGCAATAAGCTATATGTGCTTAGGTGATTTCTATTTATATTGGGATAAATTTGCACGACTGTAAAGACGAAACGGAAGTGGGGAGGAGGAGGCTGCACTTCAGCGGGTGGGCAGAGTTATTATTCACAGGAATATGAACGAAGGAAAGAAATAGCAATTAAAGCATGGGATGAAAAAGATATTGCAGGTGAGACAAGCGAAGTAGTCTGCATAACAAGAGGGAAAGTAATAGGGGGACACACACGCATAGTCTTGTGCGATAGGAACGAAGGCACGCGCGCGCACGCACACGCACACGCGCACACACACACACACACACACACACACACACACACACACACACACACACCCCGTCACTGGGACGGGTGAGAAAAGGCCACCACAGGGCTGTGACCTTTAAATGGTGGAATTGTTCCTTGAGTTGTAGATAAAGCCTGAGAGGGATGTAATGCTGGGGACAGACACAGAGCCTCCAGCCCCCACACGCACACACGCATGCACGCACACACACACACACACACACACACACACACACACACACACACACACACAAGTCCTCACAAGGCCTCAGCTCTGATGATTCAATTCAAACTAATAAAATACAGAACAAGCCTCCAATAAATAAAATAGTTGCTTTATCGTTGATCGTAAACCTCATATCTCCCCATTCATTCATTCATTCATTCAATCATTCATTCATTCATTCATTCAGACATATCTGTGCATAGGAGACGGTGTTCCACTGCTCAAAAAAAAGGGGAAAAAAAGAAAAGACAAATATAGAAACACAACAAAAGATGGAAGGGAGAAACACAACAACAGATGGAAGGGGAGTTTGAGGGTAACTGATTAACCTGCTCCACCGATTGGCCAGAGTCCCCCGCCCATCAGTGCTCGGTGCTGTGAGGTATACCACCAGCCAATGAGAGGCGAGGAATGTGGTGTGGCCGGCGTCTGAAGCCAGGGCCCAGCGGTCACCACAGGGCCAGATGGTCAGAGCCGTGCTCTCGCGACAGGCTTCCGTTTAAGACCACTTAATGATCTACCAAATATATCATCCCACGTCTGGGGAGCACGCCAGAATATCCTTGGGCTGTAGGGGGGGGGGGGGGGGGGGGGTGACAATGGTCTATACCTCAGTGGTTTTCAAAACCTTTTCCATATCAAGGTCCATTATTTATTCTGCATTTGAGCCACAGAACCACCATTTGATGAGATTTAGCCTCTCAAATGTTTTGTTGTCATTGGATAAGATTTTGTGGTACCATAGATAGGAGATATAACAGGCAAACATTGGATCAAAATAACAATTATTCTACATTCTCTATAATTGTGACTAGAAAGCCTCTAGCTTTTCACCAGAGGAGAAAAACGGAGTTAATAGCACAGGCAGACTCTTCACATAATAACTAGAGCATGTCTCAAAGAAATGTCAGAGCTGAATTCGACATGAACATATGAAAAAAATGGTTGTTTACATGTAGCTAGGTGTAATGTTAGAGACCACAGAAGTGAACCTTTCAAGCCTGTTTTCTCAACTCGCTGTTTTCTGTAAGACATTACTCTATAAGCCATATCTCCAAAACATGGTGGGTCAAACTGAACAACCAATATGTCAATTTGAAGCTATGATTCCATGCTTTCATATAACATGAAAAAAAAATCAAAATCCAATGGCAGTCCCTCAGTCAAATCTGGTCCCAATTGTGTGGACTTCTTGTAAGTTAAGTAATGCAGATGAATACTCTCAATAGTTAATAAGGGTCCATTTGGTTACCATCCCTCCATCATTTAGCTGGGGATCACCCGGAACCTCCTCAAGGACCACTGGTTGAAAACCACTGTCTACCTGCAGCGCTGTTTCTCAAACAGTGGACACACACACACACACACACACACACACACACACACACACACCTCTGTGTGATTCTGTGCAAGCAAAGCAGAGTCAGGTAATCCGTTGCCTAGCAACCAGCCAGTGCTGACAACCATCTGACTGGGGGGGGGGGAGAAAAAGAGCAGGGATACAACTGCATGACCGCACAGTGCACGCACACACACACACACACACACACACACACACACACACACACACACACCATGTATGTGCACTTTTACCGTGCACTTCCGTTCACACTACAGCACATCCTCTGCACGCATTACGATTTTCAAAATATAAACAGATGATTTCTTGATTTGTATAGCAGACAGACAGACAGACAGACAGACAGACAGGCAGGCAGGCAGGCAGACAGACAGACAGACAGACAGACAGACAGACAGACAGACAGACAGACAGACAGACAGACAGACAGACAGACAGACAGACAGACAGACAGACCCCTGGGGGCCCCCGGACCCCTGACCGACCGACCACTCTTTGAGAAGCACTAGTGCTAGTATAGTCAGACTGTTGACTCCATGAAAAAATTCAAAGGAAATAAGGGCGCTGTTTTTCCGGATTGCTGCTAGTAAGACAACGGTGTTGGCCGTGCTTAAAACGCAGGGAGAGAGAGAGAGTGAGAGCGAGAGAGAGACCACCGCTATAGAGGATCAAAGACCACCCCAGTCGTGAAGCTGGGAGAGCAAACACAAGGGGTGGGGGGGGGGGGGGCAGGTGCCATGTGACATCAACGAGGAAGTCGTCACATATGCAATATTTGCCAGGATTAAGAGCGGGGAGAGGATTTACACATCCCTGCTGTGTGCCATGTGTGTGCGCGCGCATGCGTGCGTGCAGGCGTGTGTTTGTATTACCATACTTGTCAGGACCAAATTATCCCCATGCACAAGCATTGTAGAATATGACAAATAGATGTTTTCCTGCATGGTCCTCACAAGAGAAATGGTTGTCTTTGTTTGAGATATTTTTCTTTTTAGGTTAGAATGAGACATTTAGAGGTTAGGAATCCCCACCTAATGCAACACACACACACACACACACACACACACACACACACACCTGTTTACCTGTAACAAAACAAAGACAGCTCAGTCCCAGACAACAACTATCTATCTCCCTGCTTCCACGATGACAATCGTTCCCTGAGGGCTTCACTGTTAGAGGGCTTTGAATAGGAAACCTGTTTTCTCCTTTCCGTTTCCTTTATTTTTAGATCTGCCATCTTCAAGATGTTACCAAAAACAGTAATAATTCTTAAGTGTTTAAAGTAAACTGTTCCTAATCTTTTTCGCTTGGAACGCCTGGAACACACTCAAGGACCTCCGGGGGTCCCCAGAGCCCAACTTTGAGTACTAGTGTTCTAATCTAAACCACCACTAGTGGAAGTGGAGTTTACAATGTTGATTTGATTTAATATATATCAAACATGTAGACCGGGTGTGCGTGCATGTGTGTGTGTGTGTGTGTGTGTGTGTGTGTGTGTGTGTGTGTGTGTGTGTGTGTGTGTGTGCGTGCGTGCTTGTGTGTGCATGTGTGTGTGCTTGTGTGTGCGTGCGTGCGTGCCCTGTGTCTCCGAGCATCAATAGTGACTCTGCTTCACACAGCAGCGTTGCCACGGTAACTCGGGGGCCAACCAGAGAATGGGATCAGCTCGTTATGGTGACCAACCACAAGTTGCAATGCTGCCACCCAGTGGCACATGGGATTATTGCAGGATATACAACATCAAGTAACATTCCCAAGCATCATCATCATATCATCATCATACTATAATTCAGTCAATGTCTGAGTGTGTGTCTGTCTGTGTGTGTCTGTCTGTCTGTCTGTCTGTCTGTCTGTCTGTCTGTGTGTGTGTGTGTGTGTGTGTGTGTGTGTGTGTGTGTGTGTGTGTGTGTGTGTCAGAAACACCGCCGTAGCTGCTCACTGCCTGAACCAATCACTCACACTTAACGAAGCCCTTTTTTCGATTTGAAACATTAATGATTAATAATGAATTTATTAGTGAATTAAAAAAGCGAAAACGCACCCAGGGCGCAGTACCCCCGCGGCCACAAGGGGGGTACTGCGCCCGTCTCACAACGGGTAAGGGCTAGTAAATATAATGTATTTAATACGCCTTGGGATGTTATATAACACAATACTATGCCTTGGGATGTTATATAACACAATACTTCCCAGGCATAAGATTCATGGGATCATTAACCCATTTTGGTCTGACGCCGATTCTAAAATGCCTTCTAAATCCTGACCAAATCCTGAAAAACTTAAAATATCAGCATCAAATATTTTAAATTTTGGAATACTGTACATACTGTACAGAACCCCAAGAGGGGTTCCCGACCCGTCCAGAAGGGTTATTATAACACCAAAAGGGGTTCCCGCCCAGAATGGGTTAATCAAAAAACATTGTGATATAAATTCTGACACCTCATTTCTAAATTTGAGTTACTCTTGTGTTTTTTGCTACGAGAGAGACTTTAACAGAGGTTTAAGTCAAGCACTTTGATGATGTCCGTTTAAAGCCGCAGTAGTTGGCTCCAGGTGCCACATTTTGAATGTAGTATTATTCAGCAACTAGGCCTACACTAAAGACAAATATGTTCATGGAAACCAAATAATCTTGTGAGAATCGTAAAAGTGGCCATGTCTTTCCGGCACCCCAGAGCTCCTAATTTGCAGGAATCCCGGGAATGATTGTGTTAATATGAATTGTCTGATGCACTAAACATCAGTTAGGGACTTGCAACAAGTGAACCGATCTGCCTTCATCCTACCAAGTATCTGCCTTCATCCTACCAAGTTCATCTGTAGATTAGTTGTCAACACTCATTGACGGTGGAGCTGCTGTGTGAAATGTTTCACTGGACGATACATCCGGAACGAGACCATAGGAAGGAACAGGCTGCTGTGGTGGTCGGACACGAGATCTACTGCTTTGGAGGAGACGGAAAAGGAGAAGAAATCGGCTGTAGATCGGCTATTCTCAAATGGCCAAAATGTATAGGGCTGAAGTGGGTAATGTGTGTTTTGTAATAATATCCAAATCTACAAAGTAAGTAACTAACGTTTTCAAAAAAAAATTGTGGAGTAAAAGTACAATATTTGCCTCTAAAATGTAGTGGAGTAGAAGTAAAAGAAGCCTAAATGTACCGTGTATGTTAATTTCCACCGGCACCCACAACTTAATTGTTACTTTACAGCACCTTTTGCCAAATATGTAATTATTGTCTCCAAAGATACAGTAGGCCTAGGTCACGATGAAAACTGGAGAGAATATTATCAGTTTCCATTAGGACAAATTGAAAATAACTTTTATACTGTGTATACTGTATATGTGTTTATTGTTAACCACTTGGAGGGAACATTCACCAAACTATCAGACCTGCACAAGCGCACAATGCGTCACGTTGTGATTGTCTGAGGTGTTATGAGCTTGTAGATCTACTATTTGTGGTGAGTTACTAAATCTAAGAGCTTAAAGTGAAATTACATTGATACATTATAGATTATCAAATCATTCTGAGGCACCAGCGGCCTGGGCTTGCTTCAGGGCACCCACTGAGAAAGCCCTGGTCCAACCAATCTAAGCCCAACCTTGAATGTTTTTTCTAATCGTAAATTATATCTATACTGTTGTGATATACAACATGCTGTGTACTGATACTTGGTACTTGTATATGCAATGTACTTATATGTATGGTGCACTGCCTGAACTGTAACATACTTTAGAGCTGTGTTAGAGCACGCTGAAGGCCGCGTGCTGCAGGCAGTGATTGTGATGTCTAGTCAGTGACGTCATTAGGACATGAAGTATCCAAGCTACTGTATATATGTTGCTGTATGTGTAATAAACTTTGTGACCAAGTCTTCGTGTCATGTTAATATCTTCTCCCAGGCTAGCCTGTCTGTCTGCCGCCGAACCATGGAAATGTCAACCGGGTCGTCACACACCAGAACCAGACGAGGGTCCAATACTTAGAACAGAGTTTCATAACATATACTACTATGAGTTTTCAACCATAAAACAATGTGAGGAGCTGAGGACCAGGAAAATGGTCTATTTCTCGCACGCACGGTCGCACACACACACACACACACACACACACACACACACACACACACACACACACACACACACACACACACACACACACACACACACACACACACACACACACACACACACACACACACACACACACACACACACACACACACACACACACACACACACACACACACACACACACACACACACACACACACACACACACACACACACACACACACACACACACACACACACACACACACACACACACACACACACACACACACACACACACACACACACACACACAAATTGATGGCATAATACTAAATGCCTTCCCAAGCAGTGTCCCCAGCAGGGGGTGCTACTGCTAAAGTGCATCCATGACGGAGGTGGGCCTGCAGAAGCCATGCCATGCTATCTTCATGCACAGCTCATCAGTTCAGTCTTATTGTTAAAGTGGGTGACAATAATATCACAAGAAAAGACAAAAAAAAGGCAAATCTTCCCAGTGATAAAATGGCTACCAATGTAACTTAAGAAAAGATTCCTGTACAGGATCTCCTCTCTGGTCAGTAAAAATACTTTAAAGACATTAACAGGAGCCCTAATACAAGGTTTATTCGACTATGCATGCACCTCTTGGTACCACAGCACCTCTGAGGCCCGTAAAACAAGGCTCCAGACTTCCCAAAACAAACTGGTCAGGCTACTACTTGGCCTCACTCCTGCCCATTTTGATAGGCTGGAATGACTTAGGGTTGACGACACAGTAAAGCCACTTGCAATGGGTTTGGTCTACAAGACTCGCTAGAGTCGCTACACCTCGCTCCACCCATGTACCTGTCTAAATACTACCTTAATGTCCACAATCACAACACCAGAGGGAGTTCCACAAACCACGTTCAACCCAGATTCGGATCAAACAAGGGGTTAAATTAATTCCGCCACTATGCCACTAAAATGTGGAACACCCTACCAACAGGCCTTAAGAAATGTTAATCCCTAGACTCCTTCAAAACTGCTCTCAAAGAGCACTTAGCAATTCGAAACTGGCCCCTGTTAAGTCCCCCCTTTTTCCATTCTGTCTCGCCTTTCCCTTTTAAAACTATTTAACTGTATATATGATGATTTCTTTCTTTGCATAGAAGTGTATATTTGTACGTCTTTAAATGTTCTGATGAATTGAAGATGGAGGACCCTGATGTAAACAACTAAACAAGTCTTAGTGCTTTTTCTGCTTTCATCCTCGTAGCAGTTTTCGTATTGACCTGCACTTTAGTTGAAAAGGTCTACAAACTGAATACAAATTTCAATCAATCAATCAATCAATCAATGATTGGCCTCCTTTTTCTTCAGAGTAGCATTGTGTTTTATGAGAAAGTCCTCAGGTGGGTGGGATTCATACCACCCGCCACCACACCCACGCATGCACACGCACACGCACGGCAACAAATGGAGGACAAAGAGAAGATGGCATTTCCTCTGGAGGGACAGGAGTGAGGGGGTAATGTTGCATTTTGTCTCTGTCGGGTGGAAAGCTCATGTCACAAAACTGTTACTTTTCAGGATTCAAATTCTAAAGCATCAAAAGTAGCAGATCTACAAGCTCAAAACATGTTGCTTCGTGCCGCGTTTCAAACTTGCGGAAGTGCGGAAGTGTCAAGTATATGGGCGTTAATATACCCCCCAAAAAAGTGAAACTTGGGAGATAAGAGGTTTCTTAGCCTGACAGCGAGGATGATTTCCTCTCTCCGATTCCAAATAATGACACAGGAACTGGAAATGCTCCGTTCTTAAACAGCACACTCCATTGTTCCCTCCTGCTTCCTGTGGGTCTGTGTGTGTGTGTGTGTGTGTGTGTGTGTGTGTGTGTGTGTGTGTGTGTGTGTGTGTGTGTGTGTGTGTGCACGTTCCCGTCAGTCAACGCAGGACTCTCCTCCGGTTACACTCCAAGAGTGTTTAACTCCACATCATCCATCACTATTATCGCTGAAGAGCTTTCTGAGAGCGGTCAGCGAACGCGCCAAGGGAAGGCCGTCCCGCTCAGTGAAAGACTTCACCCGTGCAGGCTCTCTACGGATGATCTACAGCCATTATCTGGCCATTACCCCGTCTGGTTGATGTAACACAGATAATGGCCACGATGAGCACAAGACCGGATCACCTGCTTCTCATGTTGATGTCTGTTTCGCCCTGCAGGTCCACGTGATTCTGAGGTTAGGGTTAGGCTTTAGGGTCATGGTCAGGACCGGAATAAAAGGTACTTTCAGCGAGTAACGCAAACGTTTTCGCCTGGATCAACGACAGGTCAGCTCAAGGGGGGCGCGACAACGCAAGCGTAAAAAAGCTCAACAGAATCTAGGTCTAGTCGGTCACGGGCGAGTGCACGAAATGAGCGTGCACGAGACAATTTCACTGGGCAGCTCCCACATAAATACACTTGCGTTGTCGCCCCTCTACTTCTCCGTGCGTACAGAAAAGAAAACCGCAGGTCTCATTGAAAATTACTTACTAGGTCCTTACTACGCAGCCTGCAGGGCCCGCAGCCTGCAGGGCCCGCAGCCTGCAGGGCCCACAGCCTGCAGGGCCCGCAGCCTGCAGGGCCCTGTGCGAGACTTCTTCAAAAAGGTACAGCTGTTGCTTCTGTCAAAACCGTATTCATGGGTCACCGACTTCAATGTAAAGCAACACAGGAACCCCAGCTAGTGTTTTGGGTCGTCCAACAGTTTCTTAACCACTCGGTGGGAGGAGACTCAAAAATAGCAGATTCAGCGTGAAGTAGTAGCCTGATAACTCTATTGGAGCAACGGCAATAGTGCTGGCGGTGCAAACGCAAAAAGTGTCGTTCTTGATTGTGCACACAAATCACATGCACGCGTGCAAACATGGGGCCTTTTTATTTGGTGTAGCGCCAGGGCCCTCGGGGGGGTTGATTCTGCACTGGTTAGGATTCTTTACTTCCTTCCTTCTGGTGTTACTCTCACGATGTGGTTCTGGAGGTGTAGGACTCAGGCGCAGAACGAACCAGGCACAGGCAGAGGAGTGAATAGCCTATTCGAGTGGTTTTAATTCTCAAATGCACACTGTGAAATCACTTGGAACAACTAAGAAATGACTAGGACTTGGAATAACTAGGAAAACACAAGGAACTGACCACATATATATAGACAAAGACTAACTATACACAGATTAACTGAAACACACAATCAACACTGGGGTATGCTAACAGGCAACAAAACACAGGTGGCTAGGGTTACACTAATACAGGGAGGTGAGAGGGAAGTGCAAACAAGCCAGAGAGGAAATCACAGAACACTTCTACAAAATAAGGTACAGAACACAAATACAAGTAAAAGTCCCAAAACACAGACAAAGTCCAAGGGCAGAGGAGCGTACCATGACAGTTACCAATGATACTAATTACCTCAAACTATGCCAAATTACGAGAATCTCGGCTTTAGGTACTAAACCCGCCAGATGTGCCAGATGAGACGACGAGAATCTTGTCATTCATTGATTTCCACGAATCCAGAATTAATACTTGTATTTTAGCTTCCCCGTTGCTAGGAAACGCTTGCTTCCACAGTGTGACGTCAAGTGCACTGCATCTGCTGTAACAGCCCAGAGGAACCCTGTGTGTGTGCGCGTGTGCGTGCGCGTCCTAAGCATGATGTTAAGCATGACGTTAAACTGCTCCGTTGTAACTACCACTGCTGTTAGTGGGAGGTGCTGGACCTGGCCTTCTACTGGGGTGTCCGTCCACTGTCGGAACCACAGTGGGTGGATTCTGGGCCCATGGGATCAGCCACGCTATGGAGAACGATATGACACCGGGCGGCAATGCAGGAGTGGTTGTTGGAGTGGTTTCGAACTTAGGATGACATGACATGCTTGTTGTATGGTGACTGAGGACATAATGCCTTGATTTTGCTGATGTAACTTTGCTGCACCTGAACTATTTATGTCCTTTTATGCCATTTCCTCTGTGTGGACATAAATACAATGTTAAAATGTATGTCTGTCTGTCTGTCTGTCTGTGTGTATGTCTCTCTCTCTCTCTCACTGGCAGAGTAGACCACACCATGATGATAGATAGAGAGAGAGAGAGAGAGAGAGAGAAATAAGCAATTCAAAAGCAGAGAAAGCAGCAGATTAAGGTCCAAACTGCTCTTGTGTGACACTGTAGTTAAAGTAGTCACTGTAGTGTGATCAAGTTGGACGTTAATTTAAAAAAACCCACAAAAGGTTAACATGTGGAGATAAGAGGTTTCTACCTGACAACAGCGCATGGTGTGGAACACTCACTGCAGATAAACACCAGGGGGAGAGTAAAAAATAAAAAAAACAAGTCCAAATATCCTAAATGAGAACGTAGACTAAACAGAGGCTTCTATTCCTGTCAAATAGTAAGGATGCTAAACCCAACACTGTCCAGATGGCAGTGGTGGAAAAACTACTCAAATGTTTTACTTAAGTCAAATTATAAATACAGCAATGTAGAAATACTCTGTTACAAGTAAAAGTACAGAGGTATTGGCATTAACCCATTCTGAACGGGATGGGCATCATGTTATGCTTTAGCTATTGAAAAATAGCAGATCTACAAGCTCATAGCGCGCCACCGAGTGGCGCGATACGAGCTTGTAGGACTGCTATTTTTGAAAAATCGAAGAACGACTGACATTTTTAGAATCTGATCTCAGGTCAGAATGGGTTAAAATGTACTTAAAGTACCAAAAGTAGAAAGTACTACTGTTTTCAAATATATACAAATATTTTGAAAATAGCAGATCTACGAGCTGTGTCGCATGGCCAACGCATTGTGAGCTTGTAGATTGGCTATTTTCAAATGGCCGAAATGTATATAGGACAAGTGGTTAATGTATGTTTTGTAGGCCTAATTTATAATCAAAATCTACAAAGTAACTATAGTAACTAAAGTTTTCAAATAAATGTGGAATAATAGTGGCGTAAAAGTACAATATTTTGAAAAAGTGCTCAAATGTTTTACTTAAGTATACCGGTAAAAGTATCAATACCATCAGTAGAAATGTACTCTGTGACATTAATGTTCCTGCAGGCCATGAGACAGAGAGCAGAGGAGCTAGAGGTCGTCTGTCTGTCTGTCAGTCCTCACAGCTACAGCATGTCTCACAGCACAGACAGACATGTCTGTCACCACCAGAACACACCCACCCAGTACACACACACACACACACGCACACACACACACACACACACACACACACACACACACACACACACACAGTAAAACACAAGATAACACAGACTGGCTCGGCCTGAAGTCAAAGGTCACATACCGTTTGGTTGAAGTGCAGACTAGAAAGGAACACATGTCTCATCATGGGTTGACAACTAACTGTACAATAAATATAACTTGAGTTATGTTTTTAAGCGCCCCACTTGATCTATGTACACTATATGGCCACACAAAAGCAACGCTCCAAACGTGAGAGTGCAAACCTCCATGCAAATCACTGGCTTCCTTTAAGACAGGCCTAAAAATTCACCTGTCACTCTGTCGGCTGGTGTAAAGGAGATAAGGTGATTCCCCATACATTTCAGAGAATTTAGGTGGCCAAGTCATAGACGTATGCGAAACTGCCGTTCACACCTGTGCTTTCTGTCACTGGCTTCCCCTCTGCGTTTTCTAGGGCTGACCTTCGATCACGATTTTGATGTTCGACGCTTCGAAATAAAAAAATGACGATCGTCGACGCTTCGAAACCCAATGGGGGGTGGGGGGGTTGCGCGAGGCGAGGGGGGGTGCGATGCGAGGAGGGGTGCAATGCGGATTGGTTCAACGTTGCCAGAGATTAGCTGTTGCGCGCGCGCGCACACACACACACACACACACACACACACACGCCTGGCTGGCGGAGACAATAAAATAACCATTATCACGGTCGTCATAAAATCGGTGTGCTTACAATAAGTTACAAGGCGTTCTCAAATATCACTCTCTATTTTCCAGAAAGCTGCCGGCATAATCCTTTAATTAGCTCTGTAAAGAAACATGCATGTTTGTGTTGACGGTTAGAGTTCACTAACACAGTACTTTACAGGAATAAGGATCAACGTCGCGCCCCGAGGGGCACAGTGAAAAGGCATGGAAGAGGTATGCTCAGTGACGGAAGAAGTACTTGCATGTTTTACTTAAGTAAAAGTATCAATAGTAAATGTATATTCAATACCCTATTGTAGAAAAAGTCAGTTTGATATTCAAAGTTAACTTGGGCATCAAGAACATCCCATTTCACAAGTTCAAAAAGCTTTTGAAAATAGCCGATCTACAAGATCACGTGAGCTTTTCAAATGTCTGAAAACATAGCTCCGATGTGGTCTGCAAAGTATGTAACTAGTAACTAAACTTTTCATATCATTGTAGTGAAGTAAAAGTAAAACATTTTCCTCTGAGATGTGGTGGAGTGGAAGTAAAAGTATTGAAAATACTGAAAAAGTTGAGTAGATGTACTTAATGACTTTACACTGCACACACGCGCACGCACACACACACACGCACGCACGCACACACAGCAACACTAGAAAGGAGGCCTTTTATGTGATTCACACTCACAGTGCCTCGTTCAGTGTGATATGAGGTTTCATTGGGTTTTAATTGGGGCAGTGCATCATTCCCATGGTGATGCAGTGCTCAGGTCGAGCCAGCCCTTAATTCACTGACTAGAAGTGGTCAGTGTTTAACTGCTAGACATACACAGCTCTTCCCAAATATCTTTCAAAAGGTCTCGGCTGCACTTAGACCGTAATACAGTAATACATGTCCCACTTATACAGAAATACAGTCCATGTCTCACTGACTCGCAGAAATACAGTCCATGTCTCACAACTACCAGCGGACGAATAGCAATAACAATAGCATTTCCACAACATAAAAATACTTTTGTTACTTGTAAAATGCCTGTAGTACACGCTCACACCGCGGCACGGAAATGTGTTTGAAAGATTTTGAATCATCCTATTTTTACATACATACTTTTTTTTAATAGATAAAACTTACTTGAGAACTAACGATTTAGAACGCATTTTCTAGAATCTGGCTCAATCGGTATAATGCATTAGTTAATATGAAAGTGAGTCTGAGGTGCATTTGTTTGTTTCTCGCTGTCTGTGCAGCCAGGGCAGATACAATAACAATGAGCTCCTCTCTATCTCTGCCATATAGCAGCATGGTGATCACAGCCAGGAGCTGAACAAACTAAACACACATAAAACATGACCGTCTGAGGTTCACACACACACACACACACACACACACACACACACACACACACACACACACACACACACACACACACACACACACACACACACACACACACACACACACACACACACACACACACACACAGTGAGTGAAGAGAGATGTATTGACATTTAAGCTGTGCATGGTTCTTATGGATCCTCACAGCTGGAAGGGATTAAAGCGTGGACCGTTGCAGGCCTCTGATTGGTTGGTTGGCTGACACAGATCACACACTCTAGTTGTAGGCTAGTTCTAGCACACTGCTTCCCAGTGGTGGGAACTACCCAATTTGTACTTGAGTAAAAGCATCAATACTGCAATATAGAAATACTCTATACTCTACAAGTATAGGTATTGGCATCAAAATGTACTTAAAACTTTCACAGGTAAACGTACTCATTATGCCGAATGTCACGTTACAAGTCTTTTGAAAATAGCAAATCTACAAGCTCATGGATTAAAAAGAAATTCAATGATTTTCCCCCCTAGTAATTAAAGAAAAAAATCATAGAAGTTCCATAAATTAGAAAGTAAAAGTGAAAATAGCCGATCTACAAGCTCGCATCGCGGTGCTAATCGACATGTTGTGTGAGCTTGTAAATATGCCGTTTTCACGTTTGGGTCACGGGCAAACATCACATTTTTATTCTGGGTCTTGAACTAAAAAGTTTGGGAAGTGCTCTAGCAGCAATCATTATGCCTTCTTGTTTTAGAATTGGTGGAAAGTAACTAATTACATTTACTTTTAAGTACTTTACTTAACTTTAGCTAATCGGATGATAATAACTTTAGAGAGCTTTCATAATAACCTAATAACTCGTCCAATGTCGTCCATGGCAGTCTGTGCTCCTTTGCTCAAAACTAGTTACTTTGTAGATTTGAATTGTTATTACAAAACATGCATTAACCACTTCAGCCCAGCTTTCTGTTTTCCTGGGTTTTTTTCCTACTCGACGACAGCACTGCTTTTCTCTTAAATGTCCTGCTTTATTTTCACACGCTACAAGTCAGGGTGAAAGGTTTCCAGATCTTTAAGGGGAGGATTTCTCTTCACCGCTGATCTCTCTGTCAGCGCTGTGGCTGTATCTACAGATTATAGCAAAATAAAATCTCACCACTGGAAAGAACATTGCATGGCAAAAGACACACACACACACACACACACACACACACACACCAAAATAATAATAATTATGTTTTAGTAACATTGTTCCTGCTGTTCTACATAGCCCACTGGCAACCAGGTGAAGAAATCACAGATTAAGGATTTAACATTTGCTTTTATGAAATTACAAGACCACTACGGCCTTACGAAAGATACTTATATATATATAGCCTAATGCTAATTTGACCACTTCAAATGCTCTTAAAATAATAACGGAAAATTGACGATCTACACACATTGAGAGCATGATAGCACATAGATCGGCTGTTTTCCATACTTCCATATAGAAGACATGCTGGCTTCTAATGGACTGAAATGAGTCGCAGCGACGAGAACTTTAATCCAGCATCTCTAGAGATTCAGGTTATCTATAAGCTGTTGAGAGGATGATGATGATCTGACTCTGGGCCTGTTTTTACCATGTTTATAAACCACTGGATCACAGTTCTACTTCTATCTGGAAGTACACACTTTAAATCACACTGCTTCTTCTATCTGAAAGTACATTTTAAATCACACTGCTTCTTCTATCTGAAAGTACATTTTAAATCACACTGCTTCTTCTATCTGAAAGTACATTTTAAATCACACTGCTTCTTCTATCTGAAAGTACACACTTTAAATCACACTGCTTCTTCTATCTGAAAGTACATTTTAAATCACACTGCTTCTTCTATCTGAAAGTACATTTTAAATCACACTGCTTCTTCTATCTGAAAGTACATTTTAAATCAGACTGCTTCTTCTATCTGAAAGTACACACTTTAAGACACACTAGATCACAGACAGTTCTACTTCTATCTGAAAGTAGGCCTACACACATTAAAACCACACTAGATCACACTGCTACTGCCTCTGAAAGTACACACTACATGACACTGCCTACTGCCTAGTGGATCTCTTCTCCACTAGTCCCTCCCTAACATTTTAGTCTACTTTTATTTATTGACAACATTGTCAATATATTTAGTCTTAGTTTCAGCCAATGTAGCTTAGTTGTTTTTTATTTAGTTTCCATCAGTGAAAAAAGGTAGTCGACGAACATTTTTCGTCATAGTTTTAGTCGACGAACATAACACTGGCAAAGACAATGTCACAGAACCGTATGTAAGTAAGGCCCACACCGCACCAATGACTCGCCATGCAACTCCTTGCAACCAAACGAACGGTTTCAAGTAGTTGCATGTAGTTGAGTAGCATTGGTCCAAAGAATCAGACGCGCGTTTTCTCTTCATAAAGTTCATGTGTGTCCATCCCAGGGTTCCTCCTTCAGACATAATATATCATTGTGTCATCACAGAAGAACCCGGCCCCGGAATCCACCTTCCTAAATCACCTGCATGTCAACATGGCTACGCTCATAAGATCCATGCCATGTGTTGCATGTGACCAGAGCCACATGGAACCCTGCTGTGGGTATAATGACTGTGACTGTAGCGAGCTTTGATCAGCGAGGCCTCAGTCTTAGGTTTAGGAAGAGACTTCCAGAAGTTTCCCATGATCACTGGTCATCACACTGTAGAACTGACCGCTTCGGACAGGTGGGAAACAACATGGTTCCATAATGTAGGCTGGGAAACAGCATATGCACACCTGTCAGTAGCTACTTAATGAGTCAAATATTACTTTCACCTTTCCTTATTTTTGTAATAATTGTTACTTTACTTATTACAATTGCAAAACAAACAGTAATAATTGCAATTGCAGTCTATTAATGAATTAATCCAGGTAACTTTGAGTTACAAAGTTACAAATTATGTCATTAGTTTTTGATCAGACTATATTACAGTCTGGTATATAACGTATACGGCAGGTATGCTATAAAAAGAACAGATTCATGATTCACGCTGCAACACATGTTTAGCTTGTAGATCTGTCATTTTTGACTGCTGTGCCGGGGTCTGAACTCTCTCTATTTCTGAAGCATTTTTAAAGTGTATTATATTTAATTCTTTCATTATTTTTAAATTATAATTATTATTATAATTATTATTATTAAAAATAATAATAATAATAATTATTATTATTCTAATGCACTTGTATTTTTTTTACTTTTGGGGGAGTTGTAAGGACACACAAAAGATGGGCACGCATGCACGATGCATGCGCACGATGGCTGGCACTATGTTTGATAAACATTGCTCCATAATAAATGTGTGTCGTCTCTTCCAGGTGCAGAGTATGTGGCCTCATCATCATCATCACATCCCTCTGATATTCTCATCAGTGTCACAGAGGAGAGGTGGTGGTTCCTGTTAGTCACACTGTCTCTGTACGGAAGGAAGTAACCGCTGCTACACCTCCTCTGACCTCTGACCCCAGTCACTCTTTTGTTCCAAAACCGTGGGCTTGTCTTTTGGCAGAATGTTCACCTACAGTAGTATGACATGGCCAGAATAGTATAGGGACTGTCGTTGAATGCTGGATCGATCAGCATGATGACGACAGGCCCAGGAAATAATTCTCCATTCATTTTCCCCATAGACATTTCAAAAAGTATTTATTTAAAGATCTATAAGAAGAGTTTGTAGCTCAGACCAGAGTTATCAGAGGCAAGCAGATGATCTGACCAACAGATTTTTTGAGTCAGTTTCACAGGAGGACTGTCTGAACCCTACTACACGTACAAAACCCAAAGACAACCCCCGTTTGTGTATTACTAGATATTCAGCCATGGGCTTTGCTTTTAGGAAGATCCTTCATAAACATTGGCACGTTATTGAGACGGATCCTATAACTATAACCTGTATTCAAAGTGGTATTTAGACCAGTTGGTTCGTTCTTACACACCCCCCACCACTAATCGTACGTTTCTATCAGACATTCCTCCTGGCAACTACAAGTGTTCTAACTGTGCTAAATGCAGCTTCACCACTAAAAGCAAGTGCTTCACACATCCTCATAGTGGGAAAGAGATCTCTATTAGAGGCACCATTACATGTTCCACTACATTTGTTGTTTATCTTATTAAGTGCCCCTGTGGGCTAGCCTACATTGGCCAAACCAGTTGGGCCCTATGCACATGCATAAGTGAACATAGAAGTAACATCAGATGTGGAGATGTGCGCTCCCCTGTGGCAGTCCATTTTAACAAAATGGGACACAATATCTCTTCCCTATGTTACTTGGGTATGTCTCACCCCCAGGGGTGGGGAGACGTTGTTGTTGTCAGCCGTGGTGTCGGTCGCGTTGTCCGACTATTACTAACCCTAAACCTAAATCCTAACCCTAAATAAGCCCAGACTCTTCTTCAACAAAGATGGCGAAAGCAAACATTCTTTGTTTTGTACTTTGTTTGGTACAAAACACTGAAGTCCTTCAACCAGAAACCTAACCTCAGTCTTAACCGGCCACGTACTGTAAGTAAACATAATTGTTGTATAGCGCAGTTTCACAATCTTTTCGCTTCGGTGGCAGTAATTCCACTTGTGCGTTTCCTAATGGCAGGCAGTAGGCTCCAGGAGAGCAATATACTTACTGGTGATCCTGGGTTGATAACATTAGAAGCGGGTGGTGGTATATGGTAGTTCTGCCAAGGAGCACATGGATCAGACAATAATTATAGCTGCTACAAGGATAAGCTGAACCATAACAAGACAAGCTGTACCAAAACAAACAATATCAATCCAGACTCTGTAACATTCGTAGATTGTGGAATATAGTTGACTGGCTATGCGACACTAGAGACAGACCGATGAGTCTTTCATCTTATTGGAGGTGTAATGCTAGCTAACCACACCAGAGACACACACCCCGAGGCAGTGGGTCAGTGAATACCAACTCACTGACTGGCTGCTAATGGTTGAATTAATGCCCTACTTCATATCACACAGAAGTAGATTTTTGATTCAACGTCAAGTGTAAAATCAGGCATTACGACGCCATGCAGGGCACCGCCACAATACATTTTAGTCGACAAAATGACACCACGTGAGGTGTGATTTGATCGTAAAAAAGGAGGACATTTTCCCCTCACAATGTTGATTTCTCATATTCCTCTCACGAGTATGGTATTCAAGTATGCGTGCGTACGCGCGCGCGCGCACACACACACACACACACACACACGCACACACACACACACACACACACACACACACACACACACACACACACACACACACACACACACACACACACACACACACACACACACACACACACACACACACACACGAGAACAGCGCAGATGGATTACAGCATCGACACAAGGCAGTGCAGTGGGAAAGTCCCTTCCATTGGCATCTATGTAGAGCTTTGTTGTACAAATACAAGAAGCCTTGAAGAACACACAATACTCAAAACACAATGAGAAGTGAGTATTTTACAATTTGACAAATCGGTATCTGTACGGTTAATGACTCATTATTGAATTAGCACAAAACGTCAATCAACACTTTTCATTTTGAGGAAACGTTTACAATGCTTGCCTGACAGCAAGGATGCCACTTTTCAGGATTCAAAAAGCATCAAAAGTAGCAGATCTACAAGCTTGAAGCATGGAGCTTCACGCCGCACCTGGAGCAGATCTACAAGCTTGAAGCATGGAGCTTCACAGCCGCGCCTGGAGCTTGTGGATCTGCTACTTTTGATGATTTTGTGTGATTCTATAGTATGATCAAGTAGGGCATAAATGTACAAAAGAAGACAAACAAACATATGGAGAGAATGAGTTTCATCCTGGTATTTGCCAAGGCAGAACTGCCGGTCAAAGTCAAAGACGTTGACTCAGACTGCCATGTTGTTTTTGTCCAAAGTGGCCACTGATACTCCAATAAATAAACACTATAGTGATGCTTTAAATTAAAATAAACAAGTTGGATGACATGGCGAGAATAACTATTGTCATCTTCACGCAGGACTGGGACACATACAGTGGAGCTGTACTTGATGAAAATTGACAATATTATTATTAGTTAAGAAAATGTAATGTTTTCTCCCACGCACACCCACACACAGCAAAGGAAATATCTAATGTTTTTTCTGCCCCCCTCCCCCGCCCCCAAAATGTGTGTGAACTGCAAGCCTTCTAAACTAAACCAAGTGCTACAACGAGACATGAGACATAATATTATTTCAGTGACCAAAAAGCAAGTGTACCAACTTTAAACTATACAAGGTGCCAGGAATGAGAAGGAAATCTATGCATCTTACACTTGCTAGTTCAAGTATCAGACTTTGCCTTTCAGTTCATTCATGTCTAGTTAATTCGTATCAATACTACAAAGTAGTCTTAGTAGTAGTCTGAGAGGAAAGGTCGTGGTTGTGTCACCAAAATCAACAGCTTTTTTGAGCTGCGCTATAGCCCCTCCAATGCAGGGCTTTTGAAATTACATTACATAATTTGACAGCCAAGTCTATGGCTATAGTTTGTTTAGAGCACTTTTAACAAAAATCGTTTGCCAGCGAAGTCTATATGGACTTTTAATAATTATTTAGGGCACTAAATGACAACGTGAGACATTACGTGGCCGATACATCTTGTGACTGGTTTGCGTTTTATACAATAAAAATAACACACTGCATTCATGACTCACGCAATTAATGAATTAATTCCCCCCGTGACATGTTGCAGCCACAGTGGGCGCCCCTCGCTTCACACAGGTGTGATTTCTTTCTTCTTGGGGGCAAGAATGTACAAACATAACGGAAAATGTCACAATAATACAACCATTTGTAGTCCCATATTTCAGTTGTGATCGTTGTGGTACTAGGACTCTTCAGAGTAGGAATTGGCATCAGACACAAATATCTGGCGTCAGTCAGCCAGGCTCTATGAACTATGATCCAGTTTGGCTAAATATATAAATGATCTGGTGGAGGCACACACGTGCGTGTACACACACACACACACACACACACACACACACACACACACACACACACACACACACACACACACACACACACACACACACACACACACACACACACACACACACACACACACACACACACACACACACACACACACACACACACACACACACACACACACACACACACACACACACACACACACACACACACACACACACACACACACACACACACACACACACGTTTACAACAGTCAAGGCCTTGTGGGATGACTCAATGGGGTGTACCAGGAACATCCTGGTCCTACTGCCCTGTGGGAATGTCTGATATGCATCCAGCACAGCATTCTGTACTCTAGCTCAGGAGTTCCCAACCTTTTCAGGCTGTGAGTGACCCCCTAAAATATTCATAATTATTTGAACTGGAGACCGCCCTCCCTGACACGCGCTTGGAATGTATAGGAGTTGCGGTATTCAATTTAGTTTGACTTGGTTCCACAGATAAATATTGTGAAAATAGATCTACAAGTTCACGCCGCATTTTGTGTCTGTCCTCATTATGTCCAAAACCGTCACTTTTCCAATATTCAAATTCAAAAACAGCCAAATCAGATCCACAAGCTCAAAACACAAGCGCAAATGTGGACATGCTACCTCTGATGCTTTTGATGAAGTAGGCAGTAAGGCATGGTTCATTCACAAAAAAATAATAAAATAAAACAGCGAAGACTTGTAGTATTGGTGTGGAATGGACAGTAATTGCATGTCAAGGCTCTGTGACTTGTTACACAGATCTGCTTTGGACTAAACAGGAGACACGGTGTCGTTGCTTAGCGCTCTGCTATCAGAGAAGTGTCTGCATGGGAAGACAAGACAACGCTGCAGAACGAGGTCTTTCACCCTCTGAGCTGACTGGGAGACTCAGAGGCTAGAGAGATAAGAGCTGTGGTTATATACAGTGCCGGGAAAGGCCTTATGAGTTATTTTCATATATATTGAACAATGAATCAATGTAGAGCCGTGGTTCTAAACCAGTGGCCCATAGACTGCTATAGTGCCCGCCCGAGTGTAACTAAACCTTTTGGTCGAAATTGAGTTATAACTCAAAATGTTGTCTATTTTATCTTGTGACAAATTTTCAGAGTTTATCATTTTGTTTTGTTTTAAGAGAAAATTGCAGTAACTACAAAACCTAACTCAAAACCAAAGGCAGAGTGCCAGAGTAACTACATTTTGGAGGTCAAGGGTCAAATGAGCCTTCTGATTTTTTTGGAGAAAGATAACTATAAGTCTGTCTTTAAGACCATTAATGTTAAATATTTATTTTGGAAATGTAATAAAAATAACTACGCATTATGCCATCTTACAGTACAGGACATATACTATATTGTTGTGGGGAGGTGGGTTGGGGTGGTCTTTGTCTATTGTTTCATCTGTCATAAACCAGACGTAAAGGAGATGAAAACAAATCACAAATCGAATTCAGTGCTTCCCAAACGTTATAGCTCGAGAGCCAAAAAGAGACATTTGATCGGTGTCTCCCCGGAGACTTACACCAAAACTAGTAAAACAAACTAGCAGATCTAGAAGCTCACAGTGAGCTTGTGTGAGCTATACTGTAAGTGATCAGTGAAGGAAATGTGGGGGATGGATCATGTCCTGAAGTATATACAGCCTTGTAGGTCATATCTCTTCTCCAGTGTCCTGTACGGCTGCGGGGCAGTGAAGGGAAGACAGAACGGGGGAAGACATGGTAAAATGTGTGTCGGCTAGACTGAAGAGCAGGCGTATGTGCTGCTGCCTTCTAGGTCAGTCAGTCACAGGGCTTTGAGTGAGCAGACTGAGCACCATGATGCCAGCAGACCAGCAAGGATATAGCGATGGCTGACGCTTGGATAGGCAGAACCCTTGGTTAGGAAGGGAAAGTATCTGGTAGTATCTTGGGGTATCAGTGGTTCAGGGGTAGAATGACCGGATGGGCGCTATATAAATGCACCATTTACCATTTCGTTCTCTCCTCCATGTCATCAGTGCCATAGGTGGGGTTGCAGAAAGGGTCTTTCTGTATGGAGTTTGCATGTTCTCCCCATGTTCCCTCCTAGGGTAGTATACTAGTATAGGCACCCTCACAGAAAACATACAGTAATAGTGGTCTCTATACTGCCTCCCCCTGGCAAGCCGGGGCAACTGCTGGAGGGGAAAGGAACTGGATGGAATAACGGGTTCGTGCTACGTCCTACCGGGGAAACTCCCCCCGGTCAGCTGACGAGAAGTGGCCTGTTCACTCCTCATGCATTAAAAAGAAGCATGAGCTCAGTTTGGGGCTTTCCCCAGGTTGGCAGAGGGAGGGTAACGCCCAGGATTACAGCCTAGGCAATTGGAACCAGATGAAAATTGGGTTACAAAATTGTGGAATACATTTTTTAAAAGAGCAAGGGTCAGTATATCACACAGCAGTGGTCCTCAGAACCTTTTCTTGTCGAGGACCTCCACATTGTGTGCAAATGTTTGCTGTGGCCAAATACAGTACTGTATCAATGATCTGACGTAAATGGAAACCTCTCAACCTCTCATACATACATACCTCTGCTCTTTGACTGAATTCCTGGCCAACTTCTTAACTATTATTTGCACAGCATATATATGTATAAAGCCTGATCTAAACAACAGAGTAATACAAACTAAAAGCCAAACACGCCCCGTACACACAGCTCAACAATACCACAGAGATCTGAAATATTCCAGCACCATCTCACACTGTGGTGTAAAGTAACTAAGGCATTTGTTTTACTGTACCTGGAGTAATTGCATTCCGGATCTACTCCACTAGATCTCAGAGGCAAACATTGGACTTTTACTCCACTACAATTATTTTAAAACTTGTATTACTTTGTGTAGATTTTCATTATTATTACAAAACATACATTAACCACTTCAGCCCTACAGTATATACCTTTCAACCAACAAGCTCACAACAATGCATCACGATGCGACGCATTGTGAGCTTGTAGATCTGCTACTTTAAAAATATTGTGTATACATCTTTTACATTTGAAAACTTACAAAACGGGACATTCTGCACAGTGTCAGTGAGTACTTTCTACTTTTGGTACTTTAAGTACATTTTGATGCCAAAACCTTTTACTCAAGCAACTTTTTCCAACTCCGAACTTGTACTTGTAACAAAGTATTTCTACATCACAGTATTGATACTTTTACCTATTCCACCACCATCACGCACACACACGCACACACTGCAGTGACATTCTGAGAGGAAGAAAAGGGAGACTTTTTGTGTGTGTGCTTCGACCTGAGGGCTTGTCGCTGCATTCCAGAGCGGAGAACACACACACACTCACACTCACACACACACACACACACACACACACAGGTGTTCAGAGTTCAGACTCTACTCCGTCATACTGAGGTTCTACGAAAACAAGCGACTGGAAACGACCAGCTTCAGACATAATTTACACATTGAAAGGCTATTTGGAATTATAAATAATATCGCTGATTTACAAGCGCACAACAGCTTGTAGAGACCCCCCCCCCCAAAGACAAATCGTATAATGGAGGCCCCTGGCACAAAATATTACCTTGGCATGAACTGGTTTAAACAACAATTAGGAAGCAAGCCCAATTAAGCAACTGCACTTGTCTTCAACCCCCCACCCCTATTTACAAGAGACTTCACAGGAGAAAAGAATCACACCTGTGTGTGTATCATCATATCATTCCAGCCAATCACAATTTGCGTCCTCACTTTTCCGTCTCCACTTTTCTGTCCTCAAATTTTATCCTCAATACGTACTTGCTCAGCCAATCAAATCATCGCTATGGGGTGCTCAGCCAATGAAATCATCGCTATACTCAGACGCTGTGGGCGCTGGGGTGTGTGTTCTCTCCTCCGCGTCATCAGTGTCCATACCCGGCACACACACCTGTGTGAAGTGAGGGGCACTCTTATCATCGTACATCATCATGACATAAAATAGACACTATGCCTATTTGCTCAGACACTATGATGTAAAATTCTCCATTCATTGTCAATGGGAATGTAATGTTTGTGTAGGACAAAGTTTGTGAACATACACTAAAAGCTGGATATAGGAGTTAAGAGGTTTCTGCCTGACAGCAATGATATACAGGTACTGAACCTGTATACCTGTCTAACTGCATACCTGTCTACCTGCCTACCTGATAGAGGTTGCATGTCTGCCTCACTACCCGTCTACCTGATAGATGTGGCCCCGGCCAGTGAAATTAGACCTAAGAGCAATTTGAAGAGGAAGGGATTGAGATCTGATCTGTCCCCGACAGTCTGTCACCTGGTCTGGGGCCCAGAGCACCGGAGGCTGCCTGGATGGAACCCTGGCTGGCTGGGAAAACCTTGCATCTCCACTAGTTTTGTTTTTTTTACTTTTTTTATCATACTACAGCGAGAAGCGCCGCATTTTGAGCTCGTAGATCTGCTAAGTTTTGAATCCTGAAAACTGTTACTTTTCAGTGACAACTGAAAGGTAACAGTTTTGGACAGTTTTCGGGCAGTAACCTTGAACACAGGTTCTTCCTGAAAAGTAACGTCTATTGTTTGGACATGCATGTTTTCCACGCGGCGCTGCACTGTCTATAGCTCTGCACGGGGGGCCTCTCTCTACCAGGCTGAACGAAGCACAATGGAGGTCCTGTGAGTTCTCTCAGTCTCAGGTACTCTGAGACTCAGTCTGCTCCCCTTTAATTAGTCACCGGGAATCTGCTGAGTCATGACGCAACAGACTGCTGGCAAAGGCTTGGAGCAGAGGACAGGGCTCCCAATATGCTGCTCAGCTCGGTTGCGCGTTGGGGTCGTCCTACAAGCTTGTACACGTTTTGAGCTTGCAGATCGGATATTTTTGGGTTTCGACAAGGCATGCAAGTAACAAATTCAAAATCAGGCTTTTTTCCCCAAGAAATATTTGTTTGCCCTTTTGAGCCTTGATTTTGATAAGACACTAAGAAAGTGTCTCTCTCTCTCCGGGCGGGCCGGGAATTGAACCGGGGACTTTGTTGAGCACTGAGCGCACGTGACATGTATTATTAAATTATGGACAATTAATGTAACACTTGGCCAGAATAATAGACTCTTGTCGGTCACGTTGGCCAGCAAGGAAAATGCCAAGCGGAAAAACCTTGAGCTGTGTTGTCCTTCTCTGTATCCATGGATTAAACCAATACAAAATTAAAATCCTCACGACTGATTATTTTAAATTCTAATGTGCGATTAGAACACACATACTGTCGACTTCTATGGAAGTCCCAAATGACAAAAATCAGTCGGGCGGCTGAGAACTTTGAATCCATGTGTATCTGTCCTGTGTTTTATAACTTCTGCATATCTCTCCATGCACACCATGAGAGCAACAAAGGTCCATCTATCATCATGCCACCTGAGCACTTTGTTTAAACATCGGTATTCGGTACACTGTTGCCTTGCGTGACCCCTCTGCCTTCAGACGTGAACACAACACACATTATGCAGTGTTGTTGAGCCGAGTACACAGACAGAACGCTTTAAATATAGCGTGCTTATCGTTTACAAGAATTGCCAGGTCGTTTATGTCATTAATAAAAAGCATATATGGTCAAATACACGGTGAAGCAGATTTCTGCTTCTACGGGCCGACAGCTTAGTTGGAACAACTAAGCCTCTGTAGACAGCACATTCAGGACGGGAAACCATTTTGGGGTTCTTGTTGCCATCTACAATATAGCAAGAATCTGCCTCAGCCCTAAATGGGTTAAAGCACAGCTCAAGACCTAGCTATTTTTCCACTTTTGCTTTTAGTTGAATTTTTAAAATCTCTATGTTATTCATGTACTCACTGTTCTGGCTGATTCGCTGCCGTTTTTTTCTGCTGGTATTTTAATGTGGTTTTATGTTCTATGATAATCATTCTACCTTTATGCTTTTGCTTTGTTTAATGTTATTTATTTATGTTTTTGCTTGTATCTTGTTTTGCTCTGTAAAGCACGTTGCGCTGCATTTATGTCATGAAAGGTGGTATACAAAGTGTATTATTATTAACAATATAGTGAGCTCATTATGTCATATAATGTCAAGGACAAACTAAACAAACGCTCAGTAAACACACTAAGGGGAGAGGTTTTGTTCCGAGTGCTTTCTCAGTGAGAGACAGATAAGGACTCAGGTTGGAGAGGAGAGGAGAGGCCAGGCGTGCACTTACTGTAGAACCCGACTAATGGCCAGTGGGAGGAAGAACTACTCTGGGTTTTTGCCAGGTGCTTTAATTTAACCCATTTAGGACCGAGTCATTCTTGTTACTTTACTTAACCCGTTAAGACTTGAGGCCGATTCAAAATATGTCTTCTAACCGTTTCCTGAAAAAACTTGTGTTGCTATATCATCGTGTCTGATAAATATGAACATAAAATATTTAAATATTTAATCAAGCGACGCCACGCATGTTTGAAAGTGAAATATGCCTTTAAGTAAAAGTGTATTTAGTTACAGTACTACAAATGGACATAGAGTTCATCAGAGAAGGCAATAAAAAGCTGCAGTGAAACTATCCTCGTTATGCAAGGCTGTTAATGATTCTCCCACTGTACACACCTGTTTCATACTGTAGCTTTACACTGTGTGTGTGTGTGTGTGTGTGTGTGTGTGTGTGTGTGTGTGTGTGTGTGTGTGTGTGTGTGTGTGTGTGTGTGTGTGTGAACCAACATGACAAATGGTGGCATAGTGTATTAAATGCAAAGTAATGTCATTGCTTAATAACAAAATCCTAATGCACGCACGCCAGGGCTCAAGACTAGGGGGGTCCCTACGTCCCGGGGACTATAAAATATCTATTTGGGACTTAAATTAATCTCAGCCGGGACGGTTTCGAGGACTAGAGGAGTAGTTTTTGCACTGAAAATGTGCATATGCGCACGAGACAAGCAGCACTATAATAATAATATTACTAACAATAAAACGAGGGAGAAGAACAGGCAGAGACAGACCATTCACGCAGGCTCAGCGCTCCCTGCAGCACAAGGAGATGTGCCTTTTCCACATAAAAAACAGCCATAAATTAATATATGTAAGGAAACTATCGCAAATTAATACTGTACATGGAACAGTGGCTCTCAACAGCCTGTGGACGGTGGATGTTGTGATGGATCCTGCTATTGGTAAGATAATTTAAAAAATATATCACACCCCCACAATGATAACTTCGACCCGCAAGTGAGAATCTCACAGTGGGCAAGTTGATGCTGTGCATTGATCAGTCCTGTGTCCGACTTTCTGACGCACGTACTGCACATCAGTGGAAAAACTAAGATTAAACCAGACACCCAAATCACATCGATAAATCAGTTTTCAGTGCCACACACGCAGACGTGTACATCAAAAAACTATTACCTACTAATTACCTAAATATTCTGTAATGTGTACTTTTACTGAAATATTAACTGGGAAAACAGGGATTTTGTTTTTTATTCAGATTTTAATTAATTTGCGCATATTCAGAAATGCAACTGGTGAGTGGTGACGCCTCCAAAATTTTTTGTTACACTTCTGGGTCTGAACTAAAGATTCTAAGAAGGCATTTACTTCAAGGATTAATTGCATTTATCAAGGATATTTTTGATACCTTGATACCTATCATGATTCCTTGCCACTTTCTAAAGCAATGCTGGAAGTCTTTAAATAACACTAATGTGTTCTGCCCTCACATTAGTGTGAATGGTTAGAATCATAAAAATCATAAAAAACTAAAAAACATCAGGACTGTATAGTATACATTCACATTGGGACGGTTCAAATTGTATTTTGGGACGGTTCTGGGACGTTGGTGAAAAAAGTGAGTCTGATGCGCACACACGCATGCACGCACGCACGCACAAAACAATCCGTCCTCAAAACTCATCTATAAATGTGAAAAAGGTTGGCTATACTGTTCTGTCTCAGCTATCATGGGCAGTCTGTCTATCTGGAGAAGGCCATGTTCTATTTATCCTTGAGTGACTATGGGGGGGGGGGGGGGGGGGTTGGGCTGTCAAATGTCAAATTTCTGTGTAGTAAGTCTTCAATGTGTTATCTTTTTTCCCCTTGTGTGTGTTAATAAGCATGTGCAGCAGTTGTATCTGGTTAGACCGTAATGTAAACTTCTTCTGATCAGTTTTTTGGATTTATAATGTATCGCGTTTTCTTTCTGTGCAGATCCAAAAAAAACCAATCCAAATGTCATTTATGTGTCTGTGTTAATTCAATGTAAGTGACCTACTGTAAGACTCCACAATGACCTAACACGTCACTGTGGGTCGCCACAGCAACCCCACAGAAAACAGGACCAATGATGTCAGGATGGTTACGAGTCAAACATTTCCTCTGTCCTACTTCTGTCCTACTTCACATGCATGCACCGAGAGTCCTACTTTTACAGTAGTCACAGCCAGTTCAGTAATAGTTCAGTGATCCTCCGTCTCTAGTCTACAGCTCTTTAAAAACAGAAAATAAGCTGCATGTTCAGGTCGGCATAGCAATTATATTTTATCCAATCAGGAGGAGAGAGAACAACTCATGCAGCATACACGGCAGGATAAAAAAGCTTAAATGGTAAATGGTGCATTTATATAGCGCTTTTATCCAAATCTGTTTACATAGATTTTACATTACACCAAGACATAGATCACAATCACCCAAGGAGATTTTGAAAACATGACAAATGACAAAAAGCTCCCATATCTGCTGGGAGAAGTACAACAATGTGCAAACACAGCAGCAAGATTTGTGAGCTGCTGTTATAGGAGAAGGAATCAATTGGAACACAACCACCTTAAAAACTACTAATCACTGTGTGTATTCCTGCACTATTCGCATCGAGTGACCTCAGTACATAGAAATGTTGGATACTCTTGTACATACATTTTGTTTTGATTGTATTGTTCCACTTTTTGCTTTGGCAATGTAAATAAAGCTCTTAGTAGTGTGTAGTAGTGTGGAGTCTTCGCAACGTACTAACTGACTGGTTGTTGTCTTACCTTGTCGGACGGTCTTCACCCGGACGGGTTCGTCACAGCTGTCGAACACGGCCAGGATGTCATAGAGAGGCAGGCCGGACACCGCCACACCCTCCACCTCCAGGAGCAGCTCCCCAGGGTGCAGCTTGCCTCCATCACTACCGTCATACACCAGAGCATCCTCCCTCACCTGAAACAACAGTACATTTAGGCCCCATTTAGACTGCAGTTGGTTAAACAAATCGGATTCCAATCTGGATGTGGCACAGATCTGATTCATCCTGGATTTGGCTGTCAGTGTAAATGGGGCATTTTTATCACTATCACTATCGTCATACAGCACTGCTTCCACCCTCACCTGAAAACAACAGTACGTTTATATTCACCATCATACTGGCCTACAAAGCCAGAATGCAGCAACTACATTTTTGGTTGAAATTGAGTTATAATTCGAAAATGAACTCCTCTGTGTCTGTTTTTATCTCATTACAAAGTTTCAAAACCTAACTCAAAACCAAAGGCCAAAGTTCAGGGAGGGGCAAATCAGCCATTCTGATTTTTGATCATGAGAATTACGTCATGAATACATCATGCACAATTAATATAATATCACTTGCATACAAATAACCCATTTGGCTGGCCAGTTGAAACACTTTAAAGCCAATTATCTTAGTTTCACCTTGAGCGTATAGTTACTGCACTCTGGCTTTGCCAGAATACAGCAATTACATTGTCGTTTGAAAATTGAGTTATAACTCAAAATTAACTCATGTTGGTGTCCGTTTCGCATCCGTTTCATCTTGTGAAGCAGGGAATCCCTGCTTTAGGATTTTATCGAGTCCGGTTCCAGTCTGATTCCCCCTTTTAACGATTCCTGTTTTTTTAATCTAAATAATTTTGGCTTGGTATGTGGTATATGAAGTGGTATATGAAACCAAATGGACCCTTACAGGTCTGTAACTTCTGAGTGTGTACACAATACACATGGAACCAAATGGACCCTTACAGGTCTGTAACTCTGGGTGTGTACAAAATACAAATTTAACCAAATGGACCCTTACAGGTTTAACTCTGAGTGTGAAAATGGAACCAATGTTTGTGTTTACACGAACACTCAAAATTGTCCATTCATTGTCAATGGCATTTAATGTTTGTGTAGGACAAAGTTTGTGTTATTACATAGGCCTACACTAAAAGCTGGGCAGAGGCCCTTAAAAAAGAGAGAGAAAAAAAAGGTTCCGGAAAAGTCACGGCACTGATTCCAATCTGGTTCCAAATCCCAACCCTAGGGAAACCATGGCAGGAAAATAGCAGATCTACCAGCTCTCGCAATTAAGCTTGTAGATCTGCAATGTCAGCTCATTTAGAACGAAAACAGACAAATACACCAATATAGACTAGCCCTAAGGACGCCGGTTTAAGCTGTTCAAGTAGGCTACATTTACCATTACCATGCACCAACACCAAAGCATCCTCCCTGACCCAAAATAAGTATAGGCTACTGTATGTTTTGAGTATCTGTGTAGGCCTACTTTATACTAGCCCTGAAACATGACTGCATTTGTAATGTGTGGATACGTAGCCTATATTATTTTCACTCCGCCACATTTCAAAGACGCTAAATTCTTCATACAGAAACAAACATTTTCTAAAACTATACCAATCTTCACCCACACCAATGACACCATGCAGCATCTATTATACTGTACCTGCTGCGTCACGACGAGTCCTGAGTCCTCATCCTCCCACAACACACACAAGTGACAACTCGACAACCTCGTTAGCTAGTAGGCTAGGCCTACTACTTCATTCTGTATATCTACCACTCTTTTTGTGTGGGCCCACGTACGGTCCACCAAATAAATCAGATATTCGTTTCTGGGTCATGCTGTAAGTGTAAACAAACAGACATGCAGCTGACATACTGTAGTGTGACAGAGAGATGATAGATCCATGCGCCTCGCGCGTAAAAGATAACCTCGAAACAGCAGGTGGTCGGCAGGCGCTGATTCGTGATGTTGATAATAAAAACAAAATAAGTCACAACAGTTTAAGAATATTTATAAAACTGGGCTATTTTACTTTATTCCTAAACCCAGTGTCACAGGCCCCTAGCTGTAGCTTGGCCTAACAGTGTCTGTGCTACCTACTCTTATCTGTCTCCACAAGGACTGCAGGTTGGGAAATTGGGGTGCCAATCAGTACATCGGGAGCACCTGGCCAGTATTCCCAGTGTGCTCTATAAAGGGCTGGGTGTTGGCCCAATTTGGCCACACGTACTCTCTCCCTGATGGCAGCAACACTAGTTTTTTTTTTTTTCACTCATTCACTGATTAACACACCCCACATGATTAAGTTATTTATATTGTAAATAAATATTACGTTATGCACTTTTAAAATCCGTGTCTGTTTTCCACCTTTTTATTATGGCCTAGAGCCAGGTCATGATAGTTTTAGTGTGTGTGAGTGTGAGAGAGAGAGAGAGAGAGAGAGAGAGAGAGAGAGAGGGAGAGGGAGAGGGAGAGTGTGAGTGAGTGAGTGTGAGAGAGAGAGAGAGAGAGAGAGAGATTGAGATTAAGTTGTGCATCTGCTATTTTCAGATTTTGGATTAGTAGTCTGTGCACCTTGCGAAATGGGACATTCTGCATATGAGTAGGCCTACTTTTACTTTCGGTAGGCTATATAAATGCCAAGCCAATATCTTTGTGGACTAGACTACTTTTTACTCAACTAATGTTTTAACACCAGCCTTTTACTTCACTTGTATGTCTTTGTCTACATGGCAATGGTAGGCTATTGATACTTTTACTCTTTTTTTAAAAGTCAGTATAGGCTATTAGGCTGCTTCTAGTTCTTCCACTGTCATGCATGCTGACCTGTCCGATGTAGGGGAACTGCCCGTGCTCTGCTCCCCCGCACACATCCACGTTGAACTCCCCGTGCGCGTCTCTGAGCAGCGCGCACTCGTTGAGCTTGGTGACCCAGTGGTTCTTCTTCAGGATGACCCTGGACATGTTGATGAGTGATCAGAGGTTGTTGTTGGTTCCGATCCGACACCCAACCAACCAACCACGCGTCCGCTTACAGTAGCTCCGTCAAAACGAACAAACTTCGGACCGAATGAATGAGCGACGACATTAATAGAATTATTATTCCTCCAAATTGGTGTCTTCTTCGGTACATCCTCGCTTTCTTCCTCCTAAACCAAGACATCGTTACCACCACCATCTCCCAAATGTAATTTCCGTATAGATTTGTCAACATCCCGTATAAAGTCACATTGTTGTTGTTTTCATCCTTCCTCAGCAGGGCGGGTGATCCTCCGTCGGGACAGACAGACGGAGAGAGAGATGAATGGTCTAATAATCCGTTGGGTCTCCTTTCTTTCCTTCCCAACAAGAACTTAATCTCCTCCAGCTGTTGTTAGTTGACCCATCATCATCATCTCTGATGGAAGATGAATTTACCGTTATTTAGAAAGAAATTATAAAAGAAATAAAAACAGCATTCCTTCCTCACCTGGCTGGCCTATACCTGTTTAAGGTGTGTGTGTGTGTGTGTGTGTGTGTGTGTGTGTGTTTTTCCTCCCACACACGCACACACTACACTACAAACTCTGAGCAAGCGGCTCCTTTAAAGCAGGTAACTTGACAGCCACACACACGCACGCACACACTGCTGCTTGGAATGAACGATGAGAAATAGAAGGTAGGCAACTAGGCAACGCATGCTATCTACAGGATCCTCCCCTTGGTTGATCTCCGCTGGGTCCTAGTGGTAATGTCTCCCTTTAACCACTGGCTGTAGTGGAAAATTAACTTTAGGTATAGGCTACTTTTACTCAAGTATTAGGCTACTTGAGTACAAATTTTAAGTACTTTTACTTGGGTGTTCATTTCTTGATGCGTCTACTTCTACTCTGTTAATCTCAAACTCAAAGTAGCTATTTGTTGTGGATACCTTTTTTATTTACTCCACTAAAATTATTTCAAAGCAGTTACCTTGAAGATTTAGATTATTACCAGGAGGTGTCTCTGTGTCGTAACAACAGTCAAGTGATATTTGATAGCGTCTGTTTATAGTGACATTTTTAATAAGTCGACGGCAGTAACGGCGTTTTCTCTCAGTCAGTTGATTCTATATGAGTCAAACCACCGCCATCATTTGTTTATTTTTGGAACACAGTTCTTATTTGACGCGATATGAAAAAGTTGCGCTCCTGTCACTTTGGGGGATGCCTCCGTACAAATAAACTTCTCAAAATGTACAGAAACAAGGCCGTTTCTGAGGACATTTCTCAATGCACTTTCGCACAAAATACAGAAATGCAACATATACAGTAAGTATACAACTAAAGCATGAAAACGTACAAGCCAAGCCAAGGCTCTTCAAAGCACACGTGAGGAGGAAAAGGGCAGCATTACAGGCAAGAGTAACGATTGCCAGAGTATGGCGCGAGTGTGTGTGACTGTGTAGTGGCGTGTCGCCCGTGTGTTGTGTCAGTGTGTGTGCAGCATTCCATGAAGAGCGTGACAAAGCATTCCATGTGACGGAAGAGCGTGACAGGCTTCCTGCACGTTTGCATAGTGTGTGTAGTAGTGGCGTGTCGCCCGTGTGTTGTGTGTGTGTGCAGCATTATATGAAGAGCATGTGGCGGAAGCATGACAGGCTTGAGTGTTACAGGCTTCCTGTACGTTTGCATAGTAACTGCAACCTGCCGTCGCAATTATAGAATATACATTTAACAATTCAGCTATTTTATTTTGTAATATGATCAGATCTACAAGCTCATTGTTACGTAGTCACATCACGGTGCGTAATGAGCTTGATTTGCCTTTTTTAAGATTTTTTAAAAATAACAACTTGTGAAATGCAGGATATCATGCATAACGACTATGAGGAGCCTACTTTAAGTATATTTGATGCCAAATGCATTGAAAAACAGAGAGTATTGGCCTGGGCCTCAGCGGCACCAGGCACCTTGGCCAGTAGTCCAAGCATGAGTCCAACTCTGGCAGTGTGCCGTGGGTTCAACTCCTGATCCCGGCGGCCTTTACTGCATGTCACCCCGCCCATCTCTCTCCCTGTTACCTGTCAGCCTACTGTCTGTCCCTCTATAAAAAAAAGTATGTATTTCTACAGGTATTATTGCTAAAATCTATAGGCCTACTTCTTCCACAACCGAACTGCACGTCGTAAACCACTGTCTTTAATACGTTCTGTGGCCGAAAGATAGCACAACTGCAAGCTCACAATGTGCTATAAGCCCCTCCCAGAGGGATCTGACGGATCACCGGCACTTTCTAACCGGATTAAAAGACCACCAGAATCCACCTCTGTAATCTCCTTCTCCACAAAAAACATCTTCACTTATTTACTTATGTCCTGTACCCATTAAGACCTGTGTCACTTTAGATTTTAACCACTTAATCCATTATTGTATACTTTTGCTTTTCAAAAACATATACAAGCTCAAAATGTTTATAAAATTAACATTTTTAACTAAAACATTTGCTTATGGGGGGGGTCTCTGGATCTGGAACAACATATTTTCAGATGGGGGTCCACAACCAAATACATTTCATGTTTGGGCTCCTTGACATGAAAAGGTTTTAAGCACCACTGCAACATACGTTCTTGAGAAAACGTCTAGGATATAAAAGACATTCATTTTGTATAATCGGCCTCAGGTCCTAATGGGTTAAAATCTGTCGTCAATATATTCATGTATTATTTATTTAACCGTTAAAAAAATACATAAATAATGACGACGAAGTGAGTGAACTGTGTCTTTCTTTGTACAAAGTTTTAAATGTAGGAGTCTTGTTTGAAAATGAACAAGCTCATGAAATTTTAAAGTTGTGCGTTCGGGCGTCCGTCCGCCTTTGCAGTTCATGTAGAGATACAAGTTCATGTAGAGATGAATATTTTCTTTGTAAAAGAGTCAGTGGTTCTCAAAGCCTTTTCATGTCCAAGATTATTCAAGATTATTTTTCTTTTCTTTTTTCTTTAGATTTTCAAAAGTAGCCGATCTGATAACTATCACAAGATCGGCTATTTTGTTGAAAAGCTGTGAAGCATGAAACACATTTTTATGCTATATTAATTAACACATTGTGCTGGGGACCATCTGGAGCTCTCTCAGGGTACCTGATGGATATATTTGTATTTATGAAATTTCACTCTATGTTCTCTATATACTGTGTTCCATGTCACTCTAAACTCTGAACAAGATTAACTTCAAACAGTAAAGTTAAAGGTTTATACATATTGGTTAATTATTTCTTGGATATAAGGCTTTGAATGCATATGGTATTTGGTTTGAGTATTCCTACTCAACTAAATGTTTCTGGTCAAAAGGGGACGCCCGACATGGTTTTCCACTTCAGATTTATGGTAAATGGTTATTCATACATTCTGGTTTATGTCCAGTCCTGAGTTATCGAAATGACTGATATTACTAATGGGAAACATATACATTTTTCCCGGACCCCACTTTGAGAACTACTGTCATAGAGGGGAAAAATGAATGAATTTTCAAGTGTTCAATCAAAAGCACTTTCACTTTTTCTCTTTCTGAAACAATCATGAACCACTTGTCAAGGACCAATCATGAACCACTTGTCAAGGACCTCCTAAATAGGGGTAAAAGTGGGGACCCCCTTAAGAGAACGCCTTTGAGAAGTGCTAGACTACAGCTGAACCTGGTGCATAACATCTACATAATTGATTGATTGATTGATTGATTGATTGATATTTTATTTCACAGTATGCAGAATGGTCAATACAAAAACGTACTACTTTTTTTGTTACTTGAGGATAGAACAGAAAAAGCACGTTAAAGTTTACATACTGTAAGGGTGCTCCATTTTAAATTTATCAGAAAATATATTATTATATTTCTTTACAGGGGCCAGTTTGGAATTGCTGGAAGTGCTCTTTGAGAGCGGTTTTGGAGGATTTCTTAAATCCATGGCCAAATGGCAGGAGCGATAGTTCCACCATAGACTTGTTCTATTTTTTTAACGAGAGTTGTAAGATTTGCGGTAAGTCATGATTACAATGTTATCAATTAATGCCCCTTTAAAAATAAGTCCTTGGCAGTGGATGAGTTTTAATGGCTGTTGGTAGGGCGTTCCACATTTTAGTGGCATATAGGAGAGACCAGAGCCAGCCTATTATAGCAGACCATGCCCTACATGCATGCTCAGTGCTCACCACTGAAATGCGAAAACACTCATTTCGATTTGGAGGAGCAGTAAGATGAAACTTGCTAGTTGCTACCCCTGAACATAAGAGCATCAGCAGCCATGCCCTTTTTAAGATAAGGGTCAAAGCATGGCTTTTAGAAAATGTTGCAGAATACTTAGATACTATATGTTCACTTACATTAGTCATGCGATTCTATGTATGTAGTGTAGGGGTGGGACGATTCACTTCCCGATTCGATACGATATTGAGGCTGCCGATTCGATTCTTAAATATATTGCGATTCGATTCGATATTGTGATTTATTGCGATTGCGAAGTTACTCTGCTTTTATTATAGGCTTACTAGAACATTTTTAAAACAATTCTAAACAATATAGACCATGAAAAGTTCAATCATACGCTACAATGCAGCCAAATAACGTCAGTCAGTCTTTCTGACATGTGTATGTATGTATGTATGTATATATATATATATATATATATATATATATATACCTATAGAGCAGCTGATTAATCTGAGGGAATCTTCATTTTTTTATAGGGCAGCTCATGATGACGTGACCTCTACTCAAGGGGATTAGGGTCATGGTCCATGGATAACACCCTCACTCACATCTCCTCAAGAAACACTGTCCCTGTCTGCGCCATTTGAGATGACAACTTAATGGAGATGTAGCCTATAGTATATTTATTTTGTTAAAAGAATTGTTAAGCAACAGCGCTATATTGTCATAGTAATCATTGCTAGTGTTTGTTCAGTAACGGGGTCTCCCTGTCACTCCAGCTCTTTGATACAGAAAATGCATATCGGAACACTATAAAAAAGCTGATGAATGTGGGTCTGTCTTCTGGTTGGATGAAGTTGGTGTCCTACCTGGAAGTTTCTTACACTGTATGTCTTTACTAAAGATCTGGAGAGACAGGAACATAATGATTCCTAGCTGTAATATAGAACTTTAGCTTTCGCAACCAAAATGTGTAACTTATACAGCGACCTTTAAGAATAATATCTGAAAAGATAGAACAAATGTGTCAGATACAGTATCACTATCTAGAGTATATATAACACGTTTCTTCTAGTGGTTGGTGCAGGCGAGTGCAGCAGCAAGGTTTAAAGCTACCGTTTAAATGGCACATTATTGTTTTTCTCCTGATTGGATGAAATTGGTATCCCAACCTGAAAATATATCTTCTGTTTGCTAAAGACCTGGAGAGACCCCTGCATTTTATTTGTGCTTTTGGTATATTATGGTGTGAAAGATCATAGCTACAGTGATTGGTGGGGATCAGGTGTTTAACAAAAACATCTTAGCGTGGATAAAAGGCTGACTATGTTCACATATAGTACAGTGACCGGCTGTGTACTGTGCTGTTACTGTAGCATATGAGTATGGCTGCAATGTGAGGGCAGTGGCCTGGATTGTATGGCATCAATGAGACCTTTCCATCCCATTTCACCTCAATGTGAGTGCACTGCTGCTGGGGTAGTGCACTGAGGGAATGTACTATACCGTGGGAAGAATAAGTATAGCTTACTCCAATTTAAAGGAGCAATACCACAATATAGAAACACTGTAAAAAAAAAAAAAATAATAATCATAATAATATTTGAACAGCGGACACCCACCCACCCCCCACCTGACAAACGCAAAACTCCTGCGGTCTCCGAGGCTACATTTAGTTTGACTGTTCCACAGATAAAGGTTGTGAAAATAGCTGCAAGCTTGATCGTCTATATTTATTGCAGTAATGTCAAGATTCAAACATTTATTACCACATACCAGGTTTGGAAAAACGGTAGGCCTATACCACTTGGTGGTATACAACTTACCACTTTTAAAAGTGGTAGGCCTATATAATACCACATTTTGTAGAGTGGTATACCAAAGATCACTTTTGGAGCTTTTGCCCCTTATGGAGGTGAAGCTATAGTAGAAGTATACGTGGTCAAAGAATGTTTACACTCAAGTAAAGCAAAAGTACCTCAGAAGTACTTACTGTAAGTATAGTACTTATGGTACTTTGCACCACTGACTCAACTGTGGGAAAAGTGTCTGAAGGTCCAATTTATATTGCCCACATACTCATGGAGGGCTGAAATGGTCTCAAAGGGCATGCACACACTAGTTTTATGACACCGTAAAACCAGGAGTGTTACTTTAACTTTGTAGGCTATAGGCAAAGATGCTTAAAGGTATAGGGTAAGTGATCTTTGTTGTTAAAAGGTTAAAACTCTATATTCTGACAGTAATCAAGTCACTCCAGCTCTTTAATAACGCATTAAGGAAGTGGACCCCTTATCGTAACTACGGTATACTTTCAGGACGGGAAACACTTTTTGGGGTAGTTTGTTGCTATAATGTACAATATACTGTAGCAACATACATGTAGAAAATGCATTTTCAGGTGGGTTGCAAATTTCATCCAAAGAAGATCGAGAGCGAGTACCCGCTAGTTTAGTAGTAGCAATTTAAAAATAAAAATAGCTTAAATTTGATAGATTTCCAGTTAAAATTTTGTTGGTTAATCTCTCCACGTCATCAGGTATGATTTTACTTGTTTATTCTGTATGAGTTCTCTCTCCTGATTGGATAACATTGGCATCCCGACCTGAACATGTATTTTCTAGTCAGAGCTATAACACTTATTTTAACAAAGAAATATCACATACCCTACTTTTAATTGAATGTATGCCTTTGCACACAAGTGGTACACAATGGTCACCTAAAGTTGACGCTATCTGATGGAAGATCTCAAAATATTACTGTTGCGAGATATCGCCATAGCTCTATGGATATATTGCGAGAGGGCGTTGCTGGGACAGAGAAAGGTCAATATAACAAAGTTGATTTTCTCCTGATTTCATTTGTCCCCATATCTTTCTCTTTCTCTCTCTCTAAATCCATTAAGAGTTATATATCTTGCAGGAGTGTGTCGTCAGAAATATGACGATACAAATAATATTTCCAACATGAGACGGAGAACGTCTAACATGAACCTCAGTTCATTATTCATTGTTGCCTGCAGTGCAAACACAAGAGAGCTGAACAGCTTTTCACTGACGTTAAAAGCAGCCTCAGTCATCACCTGCTCGGGATCAATGGAACACACTGTGTGTTTGAACAGTCCGTTTGTAAAGAATTAGACGAAGATGAAGGCTGTGCTGAAATAATGAGGGAAAAGCCTCACTATAAGCAGTGCTGATTTAATCGACTAAACAGCTATGACGAAAGATGTTCGTCGACTACCTTTTTTACTAGAGATGTCTACAGGGGTAAGGGGTTGACACTATATGGCAGGTAAATAAAATGTTGGGGCATGTGGAGTTTGCTTTCGAGTTGCCCAAACTGCAAGTGCACATATGAATGAGGAGTCTGCTATAAACAAAACACGAGATATATATAGCACTGGTTTCAGTATTCGGTATCGGCTAACACAGAAATTGTGGTATCGGGAACGAAAAAAGTGTATCGGGACATCCCTACTTTTTACACCAATGAAAACCATTGGGCTATGTGTTGTAAAGTGAGTTATATATTTCCCACGGTCCAGAAGGACTATGTCATGTGTCTTGTCAGTGTGTTGTCTTGTTGTGCATGTGAGGCAGATTAGTGTGATGTCATCCCATTGAACAGCTGGTCAGCATGGTGTTCAGCCAGACTCCTCTCTCCTGTGTGTAGAAATGCATCACACACCCTTGTACATCTGCTATTTATTTTATCTTAAAAAAATAAAGTTTGGATATTTTTTGTTGTTGCATAGCCTAAATCATGTCTTCTGGAGGTCCCTCCCTGGTACAAAACCATTTAATGGATTGCATTTTTATAGTACTTTTCTATTCACTACGTGGCTACTCAAAGCGCTTTACAATGGTTCATTCATTCATACATTGGTGGCAAGTTGAAACCACTGGGAGCAATTAGTGGTTAAAGTGTCTTGCGCGAGGACACTTTGACATGTAGACAGGAGCAGCCAGGACTCGAACCGCCGACCCACAGATCATTGGACAACCTGCTCTACCTCCTGAGACACAGCCGTAATTAGTAATTAGACAATAAAAATGGTCAAACATTGGCCAAATTGCCAAAAACTACCTATGAAGAAAGCAACATTTTTGCACATGTATGCTAATGCTATTTTCTGCTATAGAATCTGCTATTGTCACAATCTGCTACAAACAATCTGCTGCTTTTGAGAGACGCTCACGCTGTAGTATGATTTAGGCCTTGTTAATTTACAAAAACGATGTGTGTGTGTGTGTGTGTGTGTGTGTGTGTGTGTGTGTGTGTGTGTGTGTGTGTGTGCAGTTACAAGCGCTGGCGTCTTGTCATGCAATATATAGGATGCTCGTCCACTCTTATGTAAGCCACGTGCCATGGCTGTGGGCGCAGGAAACGAGGCCCGTGTCCCCACGCATTCACTCAGCCTTTCCTTTCCCCTTCACTGAGTCCAAAGGCACGCATGACACACACACACACACACACACACACACACACACACACACACACACACTGGGAGACATATTGAATTATTCAAGCAGCACGGAGCACAGTACAGCACATCAGCACACTAATAGGAAGAATACACTCCCGTGTCTATTTGGAGAAAATAAGCACTTCCAAAAGAGAGACTTTGTTGGACTGAGTTGTACTCTTCTTATATACGTGTCACAAGATCGGCAATTTTCACAATGCCATCTGTGGAACGAGTCAACATAAATGTAATGTCTCAATTACTCATTCATTTCCAACAGTGCTTGTCGGGGTGGGCTGGGTCATATATATATATATATATATATATATATATATATATATATATATACACACACACATACATACATACATACATAATTATATATAATTCTATAGCATTATTATATTTTTTATATATAAGTTTGAAAACTGAATTCCAGACTTTTACTTGTAACAGAGTATTTCTACATTGCAGTATTGATACTATGGTGATCAGCGGTGAATACCTTTTCCACCAATGATCTTATCCCGTTCTCCCATTGACCCATGCAGTTTCTTCAGAATAAAAGTTCAGTGTTCTTTAGTGAAATAGCGCCAGCCTTTGAGCAAACATGTATTGTGAAGGTTCTTATTTGTTCTGGCACGGGGACATCTCACACAAGTTTATATTAGAGCTGTTTGCTCTTGAAATGTTTGCACATTTGCACATTATTAGTGTTTGTGGGTGTGCTTGGATTGCTGTAGTGCTCGCTCATGCACACAGGCTCCAGTGAGGAGCCCCCACCGGGAGGACTTCGTACTATACTTCAGTTTCCTCTGTATTCGTATGGAACACGGGTAAAATAATCATATTTCAACTGGGGACCCCCCGAAATAATCATATTTCAACTGGGGACCCCTCATCCCCACCTTGACAAGCACTTGGAATTAGGCATTGCATTTAGTTTGACTCGGTTCCACAGATAAAGTGAAAATAGCCAAACTACAAGGTGATGTGGTCTTGTAGATCGGCTATTTTTGCTGTGCAACATGCTTTTACATAGAATACATGCTTCTGTGGAAGCCAAATGACTGATATCAGTGTTGACGACTGAGAACTTTATAGCCTACTCCCTAGAGATGTAATAAATACAGAGTGTGAGACACACGTCAATCGTGTGTCTTCAGGGATGAGTTGAACGTCTTGAGACAAGAGGATGTTTAAAGGAGAGGATATGGAGGGTCACTGTCTTCAGGAAGACACGGAGCCGAGTGATTAAGACCTACGTGTTGTTTTTACACTGGGATATCCTGTGCACACACACACACACACACACAAAAATGTGCAGATAATTGGAACTGGAACACTATAATTGAAGATAATTTTTTCTGATTCTCATAATCAACTTTATATTATGTATCTTGGTGGTGTAGGGAATCTTGTAGACAAGACCCATTGCAAGATGCTGTACTCTGTCGTCAACCCTAAGCCATTTCAGCCTATCAAAATGGGCAGGGGTGATGTGGGTTTGGCGAGTGAGGCCAAGTAGTAGCCTGACCAGTTTGTTTTGGGAAGTCTGCAGCCTTTGAGGTGCTGTGGACTGTGGTACCAACTTAAGAGGTGCATGCATAGTCGAGGTCTCCTGTTAGGGTCGTCAAGGCGTTTTTATTGACCAATGAGGAGATCCTGTACAGGAATCTTGTTCTTTGGTTGACTTTTTGAGGCGCTAGCCCCTCCTATATACAGTTTTATTGTTTGTTTTTAGTTCAATGTTTGTTTTAAAAACGCCATTGACAATTTGTTTTGTCACCATTTGTTTTACATCAAAATTACATCACCTAATCATAGCAACATGAGTTAAACTTTAATATATTAGCGCCCCCACTTCACAAGGGTGTGACACTGTGGTATGATCAAGCACCGGGTTGATTTACAGAACAATACGAACGGTTAGAAAATAGAGATGAGGTTACTGCATGACTTGATTATCAAGACATAGCTACAGTATATGTAGCCTACATTGTATACAATAAAGTTCCCATGCTAAGGTCTGCCATTGTTCACATTAAAATCTGATATTGCAAGTGTGGGCTCTATGGTGTGAAGGAAGACAGCTAATGTTGTCCAATGCTACCCCCTGCTGGGCTAGTAGGATACATACAAGCATGTTCTCTCACTTTGCTTTCAAACAACTCCTTTCCTTGGTCTACAAAGACTGATTGATTGAAATTTGTATTCAGTTTGTAGAATGGGTACAGTTCAAAAGAAAGTACTTTTAAATACTTTAATTTTAAATTCATCAGAACATTAAAAGAGTACAAATACCTACACTTCTTTGAGAAAAACAAACAAAAAACTAAAATATGTGCAGTATGGAAAAAAGGGGTTGGGGGACTTTAACCTTTTTTTAACCAGGTTGCTCCTTTACACCTGACAGGGGGGAAGTTTCCCTGGTTGAACGTAGTGTGTGGAAGGAAAACATTATTCCAACCAGTTCCTTTCCCCTCCATCAGGCGCCCCGGCTGGCCAGGGGAGGCAGTTTAGTGACCAGAATTACTGCATGTTTTTTGTGAGGGTACCTACCCTAGGTGACACAGGGAGAACATGCAAACTCCACACAGAAAGGCCCTTTCGCCAAAACCCCGCCTCGGGTATGGGCACTGATGACGCGGAGGAGAGGACACGCGGGCCAGCGCCCACAGCGTCCCGAGCGGGAATCAAACCCAGGACCTTCTAGCTGTGAGGCGACAGCACTATACAGTCTTTAGGGTGGTTGTGCTCCATTTGATATCGTTCTCCTATCATAGCCTTCCCCTATCACAGCAGCTCATGAATCTTGCTGCTGTGTTTGCACATTGGTTGTACATTTATTCCTCTTTCCATCAGACAAAGTGACAGTGCTCAACCTCTCTTGGATCTTCTCGCCGGCTTCAAACGTCCGACCGCTTGGTCCTTTGTTCCTCAGAGGATGGTGAGGTGCGATATGGTGACCAGGAGGCAAACATACCCAAAGGTAGGCGAAGGGTATAGTGTTGATTTTGACGGCACATATTGATTTAGTTTTAGTCAGACATTCTGACTAAAATGTCATTTAGTTTTAGTCACACATTTGTCATCTGAAATGTTTTCGTTTTAGTCGACGAAGTATCATACGATTTTATTTTTAGTAGAATTTTTTGACATTTTACAGTTGATTTTGGCGGGCCTTGATTTGCATGCTGAAAATAGCCGATCTACAAGCTCACAAGTGTTGCAGTTATGAGTTTTACGAGCTTAATTGTAGATCTATTAACACCTGAACTTCAACATTAACATTTTTGTCTGGTTTTCATTTGTTGACAAAATTGTCAGTATATTTAGTCATCATGGCTTAGTTTTCGTCAGTGAAAAAAGGTTGTGTCAGCCGACGAACGCAACCTCTGGTAAAGAGAGGGTTAATATTGTTATTGAAACGGCTTTTCTGATGTCACACACGTGCATTCAACATTAATTTGTGATTTCTACAAAACCGTTCTAGGACTGTACGTGCCTCAACTTTTGTTAACGATCCCTGTGAGCTTCAGTCCAGCTGAAGGGTGAGCGGACAGGACCTCCGGGGGGTGGAACTAGCTCTGGAACCAGAGTCTGGACGTACGAACCCGGCCCACCACAGCGGTCCATCCACTATGGGGTACCGTCGCTGTTCATCCACCAGGGGGTGCCGTTGGTCCAAGTGCTGCAGGTTAAGAGCAGGGGTTCTCAACGTTTTTGGCTGGGCACCACCAAAAATGCTTTGGCCATGTCTCGGTTAGAGCAAAAATATCATTCAATCATAGCTTAGTTTTATGTTACATTTCAAAATGTCTGTCAGACAGACAGACAGAGTAAAAGTCTTAGTGTTCATTTAATTCAAATGAGTGTACAAATGGAACAAAATATGGACCCATCATGTCATGTGTACAGTACACTTGTCAGAGTTAAATAAACGAGGATTTTACAATATACTGAAGGCTAGTTTGGGCATGGAGTAATAAGTAAAGTAATATTACTTTATTTAAAGTAGTAATATAGTCCGGCAAATCCGTGTAGTGGCAAATTTGGTATAGTATTTTTTTATTGGCCTACATTATCATCTATATGTATACCGGCTGTCGCTATTGAGCACATTTTTTATGGGGTTTATATGTTACCATACCATTAGCTTTATGAACTTATACAAATACATTGGACATAAAAAAGACAATACAATACTAGTCATTAAGCTAATATTGAAGCTGGTTATGTTTGCATGTTTGGAATTATAACAGCTGAAATCAATAATATATCAGTATTTGGATATTAACCTGGGGGTTGACAGGATGCAGGGAGGGGGTATAGCATGAAATCAGTTGAACCTCTTTAACTTTTTTAATTTTCATCCCACGATTTTGTAACCCAATTTTTCTTATCACCCAGTGCCAATTATCTAATGTAATCCTGGGCGCTACACTTCCTCTGCCAACCTGGGGGGGCAGCGGACTGACCTCATGCCTCCTTCTATGCATGAGGAGTCCAAGCTGCTTCTTTTCACCTGATAGAGGGGAATTTCGTTGAACCTCTTTAACCCTATGCTGTACATCCCCTATTGGAAAATAGCCGATATACAAGGTCAAGCAATCTTTGACTGCGATTGGCCAGTCTGTCGTTAGGCCAACTGGCCGACCAATGCTGTAACTCGCTCACTCAGTCTCTGTCAGTCAACCAAAGAAATGTGCCGTACTTTCTTCTCCACCACTGATTTTTCCCATGTCTATCTAGATGTGGAGCCAGTGGCCGGTGACAGGGTGGGAGGGCACAGACAGGGAGACAGCGCACACAGATAGGGTGGGAGGGCACAGACAGGGAGACAGGGCACACAGATAGGGTGGGAGGGCACAGACAGGGAGACAGCACACCCACAGGGTGACAGGGCACTCACAGACAGGTTGGGAGGGCACAGGGAGTGACGTATGGGACCCTGCTGGGTTGTGTGAGAAAGGGACCACATGAGGACATCCATCTTGACACACAGGGTCAGACTGGTGACTGACTACCAGAAGTTGCATTGGCGTGCGCTGCGGGAACCCCCGCCCCCATTGCTAAGCTTGCTGTTTAGCAGAAATGGAAATAAAATACAAAATCACACTTGTGTGAAGTGAGGGGCACTCTTATCATCCTACATCATACAGTACATCACCACATTCCTTGCTCAGCCAATCAAATCATCATATTCCGTGGTACAAACAGACAAAGCAAAAAAAGCTCTAAAGACATTTTAAAATATATTTTTGTGAACTGAAATGACAGATTACTCGTGTAGTTCAGGAACCCCTTATTTCCATATTTGAACGTTTTGTGTTTTTCAGTAAATTAACGCCTTACTTGATCACTCAAAACCATCAAAAGTAGATCTGTAAGCTCAATATGTGTTGCTTGTAGATCGGCTACATTTGAATTTGAATCCCGTTTTGGACACATTAATTTATGAACCCTTGCAAGTCATTTTGGGTAGGAATGTCCGCTAAATTCTAAACTGCTGATTGCTGAAGCATATCTAAAAAGGACAAAACCTTTTCACGGAAGTTAACAAACATCTTTGCAGCTCAGCCAGAAGAAAACAGTCCGTTATATGGTTCTGTATTAATGTCCGTGGCAGGCTGGCTGGCGGTGCTATCAGCTCCCTGGGCGGCCCGAGTCCCACGGCAGCTAGGGGGGTGAATAATCTTGGATGACCTTCCACCTCTGATGTGGGCTGTGTGACATGTTGCCTCCATATCTCCAGCTCTCTCCACTGGGGTGGTCAGTCACTACAGCCCCACCGTTACCGTCCAGGCTGCCTGACAGCACTGATAACTGTGGGAAGTGGGAAACCCTCCTCCTCGTCCTCACTGACTGCATGGTGGGTGTGGGTGTGTGTGTGTGTGTGTGTGTGTGTGGGGGGGGGGGGGGGGGGGGGGGTAGGCCAGTCACAAGTATTACATAATCGCCTAACTGCAGTAATTTGAGATGATCGCAAATATTTTTTCCAGGTTGAAAAATCATTAATCACATTGTGTGACAATTAATCGTCAACCTAAATTTGTAATCATGACAGCCTTACAGGTTGCTGCCTTGCAAGGTCACTGTCGGTGTGTGTGAATGGCTGAATGTGAAATACTATCCATTTACCTCAAAGATGGTCCTTCCATTACGCTCAACACTGAAAATATACTGTAGTCAATGATTGATGTCATCACTGGCTACTACCTGTCATTGGTCACCTTAAATGACATATGGGATTTGTGGACTCTTACAGGCAAATCAGAGCACTTGTTTGAGCCAGAAAACCCCAGACCACCGAAAATCTACCGAATGTTAAAAGTTCAGGTTTTTTGGGTGAAATTGAGCTCAGAAAAATCCCATATAATTATATGAGAAAACTGGTATTGTTGTTTAGATATGGACTAGAATCACTAGATAGTCCCCTGAAGGTGAGAGTTAAGTGAAAATGTAAGGACTCTTAATAGTCAAAACCTAGAGAAAGAAAGAAAGAAAGAAAGAAACAAACAAACAAAGAAACAAAGAAACAAAAGCTATACAATAAAAATTGGCCAAATTGTCAAATAGGCTAATATAAGAAAGAGGCAATTGTGAGTTTGTATAAAACAAAACAATATTCATCTGTGGAATTAATGTGAAGCCTCAACTACTACAATTCCTAGTGCTTGTGTCTGGGTGGGTGTGGGGGTTCCCAGTTAAAATATGATTTTCTTTTGGGGGGGGGGGGGGGGGTCACAGCCTGAAAAGGTGGAGAACCATTACACTAATTTGTCCCTTTATCTGTTGGCCTATATTGTAACATGAGTGGAGTCAGTCCCATGTATCCGAGTGTAAACAGATAGGTGTGAAGCCTGTCTGCTCCACAGATAACACACTGATAGACGTGGGAAAACCACGCTCGCAGACTAGAGGAGGCAGACACTGTAGCGATAATAACATTCAATTAAAGCTCCGTTTCAAAGCTCTGCTCGTTGTTTTGCTTTTAGACATTATTTAATGTCTACGTAGGGAGACCTTCCATGTGTTTGTACTGTAGATTGTGTCTTCACTGTAGTATGCAAGGTCTAAATGTGCAGCCAATTAAAACAATAGTTACTCCTGGAGGAGTGGAGTGTATGGAACATGAAAATCTCCATACCTTTTGTGTTTTCTTTTCGTAAATTATACACCCTACTTGATCATACTACACTACAGTGCCACAAAAAAAGCATCAAAAGAGGCAGATGAAAAAGCTAACTTTTGATGCTTTTGAATTTGAACCCTGAAAAGTATTGGACATAATGAGATTACAGTAACTTAACTATGCGTCCACATCCAGCGCTAAAATCAGGGTACCTTTCCTGTCTCACTGCTCCAGACGGGCCAGCCGTGCCAGCCAGGCGTCACCGATGCATCCATTCGTCCGTCCCTCCATCCCTTTCCAACTCTGCATCCCTGCTTTCTGTCGCCCCCCCTCCGACCGTGTCAAAGGTCAAGCCTCTCACTGGGACCTGTTTATCAGGGGAGGGGCTGTTGCTGTTGGTGAGACCTACAGAGAGGGGGAGAGGGGAGGGAGGGAGAGACAACTTGTTTTCAGCGGTCACTTTTAGGAACAGCTCCCCCAAAAGCCACGCAAGTGGCCCGTAGGTCAGATCATCATCATCATCATCACACTGGAAGAAGAGATGGTATAAGAACAGACAAGGGAGACATTTAGGGAGAGACAGAGAGAACACGCAGCTACAGAATCTGTGTGGTGTTAACGTGACAGTGAGCGGACATCACGTTTTGTTTTAATATCAGTGCTTCACGTGGTTTTGGCCAGGCTGTATCTTCTTCTTGGTCTTTCAGAGAGGAAGCCGTCCATCATGACCAAAGGGTTGAGGAGCTCCTGGGTGTGTGTGGTAGCACTGTGGCTGACGATGACCGACGGTGGCCTGGCACTGAGACGGTAAGCATTCATATCCCTCCATCCATCCTAGTATATCATTTATCCTCGCCTTACATTTTAAAACCCATTAAAACCATGGGAAAAGCATCTGTCTCATTGTAGACTTCATAGTGTTGGGGCTATTCAAAAATAGCAGATCTACAAGCTCACATAGTGTGGGGAAGAGGGGAGACCCCGGTCTTCAATTTCAAAGTAATAGGTTTAAGGTTAAATGACCAAAACACATTCTGAGACAATTCATCATAAAGATTATCCTTTATATTTGTTAAAACAGAAAACTGCTCTTTGAATATCGTCCCCATCGGGTGGATATACATCATTAAGTTCTTTTTCAGGATTCAATTTCAGTCGAGTTTCCTAATTTTGAACATTAATCTTGAAACTGTTTGACCAATGAACGCACGGGAGCCTTCGCACACTGTGCAAAATCTTTTTTTTTATAGCAAGCTTTCAGTCATAGACCATCTTCAGGCATTTTCAACACAAATCTTGTCTTCTTTGTTTTTTGTTTTCTTTTTTTACTTTGTCTTGTCTTGTTTAACAAAAAAAAGAAAATCATGATTCTGTAATTCGTTGTTTTGAATGATGATGTTTGCATTATCATCAAATAAATCTTAAAAAAAGTTTTGAGAACTAATGATTTAGAAAGCACTTGTAGAATCGGCCTCAGTGAAGGGTTGCACCACCAGAACATAAGTTCTGTCCTAAGTTAGGGAGTATATATCTAAAAGCCATTTAAGATATAACTGGGTTAGTTTGAACTTAGTGTGAGGTGTCGGTGCTCCAGAGGTCTTTAGTGGGTTTAAATGCTGCACTTTTTGGTTACACATCTGCTGCTGTTTTTAACCTCATGTACATACTGTACCTGCTTCTATGTGTGTATAATATATCCAGATGATAAACACAGGACAGGCACATAACATTTTTAGACAGGGGTGAAATAGCCCCGATACCCAGGCTTTCATTTCGTACGCATGGGCTGCACTGGCCTAAAAGTGGGATCGCTCCAAATGATGTGACGTCAGGGCTCTGAGCGGTGTGCACCCCTCAAAATAACACTGGTTGGAAATCATTACCAGTGGAACTTCAAACGAGGCTATGCGAGGAAAATGAGGAGAATGGCTGAAGAACCCACCACACCACACCGTCTAAGAAAAAGACCAACGTGTGCCGACTCTGTGGAAATAACTTTGACAGTCCGTTAGAATGGTATACTCCAGCAACCAGTGGTTTCTGCTTCTGGTCGACACAATAACAGGGGGGGGAGACCGGGGCTGACAGACAGATTGGTGAACCAATCAGGGTGTGCGCAAATCTGAGCCGCGGCCCTCCCACCTAGGCCAGAAAAGTCTAGCGTCAGGCTAGGGGTGAAACAACCGCTTACAAAGCTTATGAAGTCAGCCAGTACCATGTTTTCCCAATGCAATCTTACTGAAGCAGTACTGCGCATGTGGACGGGGGTTGACTGGCCACAGGCTGAGTGACTAATAATATGCAATTTAAGCCTGATTTAAGCGGTTTCTTTTTCAAGAGTGACCTTAAACTAGATGTCTGTGTTTTTTTCCTCGTCCAGAGTGGCGTTGAAGAAGATGCCGTCCATCAGGGAGACGCTGCAGCAGATGGGTGTGTCCGTGGAAGCGTTCGCTGAGCTCAGCCAGAAGAGTTCAGACGATCCGACCAATGGGAGCACGCCCCTGACCAACTACCTGGATGTGAGACCTAGCTGGGGGGGGGGGGGGGGTATGTGTATGTGTTTTATACCTGCTTCTATAGAGCGTCGCAGTCCCGCCCAATTTCATGATGACGCCAGGCCCAGGAAATAGTTCCCAAAGCATTATTCCCATAAACATTTCAAAACGCTTAACTCTTGTCGCGACAAATCATGACAACAAACACAATATTTTGGACCAAACAAATAATGACAAAGAAGATAAACAAAAAAAGTGTTGTAACCTGCCATTGTCTTCTTCTTTCTAATTATTTGTTCAGCCGAAAAATTGTGTTTGAAAAATGAACAGGGATTTATTTTCCGGGTCTCTCGAGGGGGGGGCGGGACTGCGACGCTCTATAGTCCAACTGAATTACATAAGGTAGAGGTGGAAAAAAGTATCAATACGGCAATGTAGAAATACTCTGTTACAAGTAAAAGTCCAGAATTCATTGAAAATAGCAGATCTACAAGCGCACAATGCATCATGTGAGCTTGTAGGTCGGCAATCTTCAAATGGCCGAAATGTATATAGGGCAGAAGTGGCTATGTATGTTTTGTAATAATAATAAAAATCTACAAAGTAACTAGTAACAACAGTTACTATAAATGGACTACCAACTTTGAAAAGTTGTTTTGCGGTTTGTGCTTGTGAGCAGACGCAGTACTTTGGGGAGATCAGCATTGGCTCTCCTCCCCAGATGTTCAACGTAGTGTTTGACACCGGATCAGCTAACCTGTGGGTCCCCTCGCACAGCTGTTCACCCTTCTCTACCGCCTGCTGTGAGTGCCTCTCTCACACACACACACACACACACACACACACAATAATATGTTGAATATTTTTGTCTACTCACTCCGTCTCTCAGAGGAGGGCTGTGGACAGTTCAGAAAATGGTGCTCCTTTAATGAAATGGATTCACTATCAATTCCAGATTAGTCAGAAATTTAAAAAAAAAAGTCTGTTGTAGTAGAGTTATGTAGTCAGAAACACTGATTATAGTGCGTTTCAGGCTTACAGTATGTTGCACTCTGAGGTGGGACGGTATTTCATATTCTTTATGTATGCAAGTACATAGGGAAATTGACAACTAACCCATTCTGGGCAGGAACGCATTATGTTATGCTTTAGCTTTTGAAAAATAGCAGATCTACAAGCTCATAGCGCGTGGCACGCTACGAGCTTGTAGGTCTGCTATTTTTGAAAAATCGACTGACATAGAAACAGCTTTTTCAGAAAACCGTCAGGATGTAGAAGACATTTTTAGAATCTGATCTCAGGTCAGAATGATTCTGATTCAGTCAGTGGATTTCCCCCCCAGTCACCCACAACAGGTACGATGGTTCCAGGTCCAACACACACGTGGACAACGGAACAGGATTCTCCATCCAGTACGCCTCTGGAAACGTGAGGGGATTCCTTAGCGAGGACATTGTCGAGGTGAGTTCTAAGAGCCCCCAAAAAAACAATCAAACTAATCGATTGAATTGATCATTGAAAAAAAAGAGAAAGTGATTATTAATAAGACAGGAGAACATCGTTGTTGAGGTGAGATAAATCACTTTAACCGTGTACTTCTAAAATGTTAATATTTGATCTAACATTGCAGATAAAATTAAGGATATGATTTAGTTTTTATTTTTCTCCTATTGTGGTAAGGAATTTGGCACAGGTATGCATTTTGTGACATCGTTGGTCCTGGGTGGGAGGGAGGCTTTGTTGGTTTTTATGTTTCTTGTTTTTCTTTTTCTTTTTCTATACATATTTGATAATATATCCTGTTTTGTTTTCTTTATTCATTCATAATGCCAGTGTATTTAATTGTACCGTTTATGTCATGAATAAAAAATAAATTCATAAAAAACGTGTTTTCCTCAATATGGGCATGCCGTTATTAGCCTTGCGTGGCCAGACACGAATCTGCCGGTACTTCACGATTACATTTTTTAAATAGCAAAATTGGCAGATATACAAAACTCAAGCTCAAACTGCTCTTTTGGTGCTTGTGTGTGACACTGTAGTATGGTCAAGTACAGTAGAGCAGTAGTTTTCAATATTTTTCATGTCAAGGTCCATTATTTATTCGGCATTTGAGCCACAGACTATTTGATGAGATTTTGGCCTCTCAGTCTAAGATTTTATTGTCTCCATGCTGTATTGACGTGGTACCATAGGAGAGATAACAGGCAAACTAATTCTGTAGATTTCTTATAAGTAATGCAGATGTTTAACAACAATTTAACTCTCAAAGTTAAAGATCGATAAGGGTCCATTTGGTTAACAACTCTGTCCTGGGGACCACCTGGACCCCCTCAAGGACCACTGGTTGAGAACCACTGGGCATGAATTTACAAAAAAGCACATAAAGTTGAGATAAGGTTTCTGCCCGACAGCAACGATATGAATTAGATTCTAATTGTGAAGCATCATCAGTGATCTCCAGCCACCAAGGTGCCATGTGTCCCTAGTGCTGGGTATTTCCTGTAACCTCATGATACATACGTATCACGATACAGCTGCCACGATACCATATATATCGACATACGATATTATACAGTATGTTGATTGATTCCAAATAATGACCATGTATAATTTACTACACGAGTAAGAGAATTAAAATAAAAGCCACCTCATGGCTTTATTGAGCATTGCACTATACACCATGTGTTTATATGTGAAAACGGCATTGCCCACACAATCAATATAGCAGCCATCCATCTTCAAGCGGTTATCCATAGTCGGGTCGCGGGGGCAACAGCTCCACCAGACTTCCCTCTCCAGCCTAGCAGCCGCTGTTTCGTTTCACATATCGTCTGGAGTATATATCAATATAATGGGCTACATGCACACAGAATAACTCTTCCTACTTCTGGGCTGCTTCCGTACTTCCTTCACAGGTGTTACCGATGATACTAATTAAGGCTCTGTTACATTTAGTGTGCAGTGGTTCTCAAACCTTTTCATTTCAAGGACCCCCATAGTGTACAAATGTTGTACACTCAGTGAGTTACACACCCATACGGGGCCCACTCAAGGACAATTTGAGACCCACTGGTGTAGCAGAGTGTGTCCAGTGAGCCAACATGCACAATAGCAGCACCCTGACTCTGTTTGAATGGAACATAGCCTTCATTAATAGTATCATCTGTAACACCTGTGAAGGAAGTAGGGAAGGGGCCCCAAGTTCTTTCCAAAATGGCGTGGGTGCATAAAGCCCATTGCCCGATCAATGAATTGAACCCACCACTAACTGTCCCATGCATGCAGGTGGCTGGCATCCCAGTGAACCAGGTGTCATTGTGTCATTATAACCCCTCCATGCAGGTGGCTGACATCCCAGTGAACCAGGTGTCATTATTGTGTCATTATAACCCCTCCATGCAGGTGGCTGGCATCTCAGTGAACCAGGTGTTCGCCGAGGCCACCTCGCTGTCCGCCATGCCCTTCATCTTTGCCAAGTTCGACGGCGTGCTGGGCATGGGCTACCCCAACGTGGCCATCGACGGCATCACACCCGTGTTCGACCGCATGATGAGCGACCACGCCCTCAAGAAGGAGGTGTTCTCAGTCTACTACAGCAGGTATACTGCATGGGTCCAGAAATTAATTTATCCAAACCACTTAAAAGGGATATTTCACTGAGTCTCTCTCTCTCTCTCTCATTAGCAGGCAACAGTGCAGCACTATCTCTCTCTCTCTGTTTCTGGCACAACAGCGCCCCTACTGGTACTCATAGTCCTACTGGTGCTCATATAGTCACATAGGTGGTCACATAGGTAGGTGGACATGGACATTGCTGTTCCTTGGAGTGGTTGCACCACTCAAGAATCACACCTGTGTGAAGTGAGGGGCGCTATTATCATCGTATATCATTATACATCATCTCATTCGCCCCTCAAAAACTAGACTACAATGTCGAGGAGGAACTAGTGGAGAAGAGATCCAGTAGAACTAAAAGACAAGTAATTTTACATTTTGTTGCACTCGAGTGTTGTGCTCTGAAAATAGCAGATCTACAAGCTCACACATTGTGAGCTTGTGGATTGGCTATTTTCAGCATGGAACCAAGTCTAAATTCAGGCATTACCACACCAACAAGGCCCGCCAAAATACATTTTAGACAGTTGACTAAATCAACTGTAGATTTTGTTGACCATTATCTCATGTCATCTAGTCGACTAAAACTAGACTTAAACTTTTCACAGGCACACATCTGCGACAAGATATGTTTTACTTTAAATGATATTCTTTTGGACAGGGACCCCCATCATTCCCCAGGAGGAGAGCTGGTCCTGGGAGGTACGGACCCCAACTACTTCACTGGAACCTTCAACTACATGGGCACCAAGGAAATTGGCAAATGGGAAGTCATCATGAAAGGGTCAGTTTATAGAAGCTGTCATATTGCGCTACGTAAATATGTAAATCTGACCCCACTAACATCATACAGTGTCACGAGGAGAACATGAGCAAATATGCGGTTCCATATAACTTCATACTTGACGTTTATTCTGGGGGAACATTCACCAATAAGACCAGGGGTTCTCAAAGGGCCGTAACGCACACACTACTGACCAGTGTGTGTTGAGTGTTGTGAAGTGGTTGAGTATTATTATTTTACTAACTTGTTGCGGTTATTAATATTCCTGAACATTTGTTACGTATTGGTATCGGATAATTGGTATTCAGAACTCAGTATTGAGCGATTGACACAAGTTGTGGTTATCGGAGTGGGTATTCTCTCAGGGTTTTGAACACACATTTCCTCTATCATTCACTCAGGGTCTCGGTCGGGGATCAGATGATGTTCTGTGAGGAAGGTTGCAACGCCGTGATCGACACAGGCTCCTCCTACATCACCGGCCCCGCCTCCGCTGTCACGGAGCTGATGAAAGCCATCGGAGCAGTGCCGGACGAAAGCGGTGTAAGCAGCAAACAACTAGTTTCCATAGCGTTGCTGTGCTGGGTGGAAACCTCATCTCATGTCCAAAACGACTTACTTTTCAGGATTCAAAATGTAAAATGGCTATAAAATAAAAACATCACACTTGTGTGAACTGAGCAGTGCAGACTGCTCAACAACACCGCTGGCTGGCCGCAGTTATAGTTATAGTGCTCAGTGTGAATGGCCCTTTAGGATGCTCAACAGTGCCACTTTAGGTCACCCAGCGGTATTGCAGCTGTTGAGGCCTCGTACTCAAGACATACATTAGACATACACACTCGGTCATGGTCAAAATAGCAGATCTACCAGCTCAAACCGCGTCACGATGCGACCCGTTTTGAGCTTGTAGATCGGCTATTTTGCTACTTTTTTGTGTGATCATCAAGCAGGGCGTTAATTTGCCCCTACTGGTCCCAACAACAACAACAACAAATGAATCTATTCAACCACTACTGTACCGCTTCCCAAACAGTGGGTCGGGACACATTTGTGGATCACGGAACAATGCTCTGCTCTACAGAAATGTATTGGGTCTTTTTTAGCATGCTTTTAAAAGTCGAAATGCTGTTTCTTTCCGTTTCTCTCGCCTTCAGTACAAAGTCAACTGTGCCACAGTGAAGAGTCTCCCCAGCGTCACCTTCCACCTTGGGGGTCAGGAGTACGCCCTGGATCAGGAAGACTACATCTTATGGGTAACAATAACCTTCATTCTCTAATATCATTCTATATATGACTATACATATCTTATGGGTAATAATAGACTTAATCCAATCCATGCAATATTAATGAATGGCTCAGAATATGCCTAATCGCCTATATATGTCCTCAACGCCACTATGGCACATTCATATTGGCCCAACAGAATACAATGGCACAAAAAAACAAGACAACAACCTGAAAAACCCTCCTAAACCCCATTCTCCTACCCGGCCTTTACTGACTTCGGCAGCGTCCTAGCTCCCTCTCACAAAACAAGCTTGTACAGTACATCTGGGTTTTTATATATATCATTTATATATATTATTTATTTATTTTAAGGATTTGTATACATTTTACAACTTGTGAAATGGGACCTTCTGCAATGAGTACTTTTACTTTTTTTAAAGGGCCACTTCACCCCTTTTGCACACTTTTGATGTGTGCAATATGTGTTTATTTTACTCATGGCACAATGTTCATGACGAAAATTTGTCATGAGAATGTAGTCTCACCTTCCTTCCTAGACTACAAGTCACACACATCCACACAGCCTCCCCCCTCTCCACAAGGAGGGGAAGTGCACCAAAGATGTATGGTCATTGTAGGAATTCAGCAATCCAGTCAAACCCTAGTCAAACACAGAATTCATTATTTTTCAGGCCATAGGGTGCAAATTTCAAAATGTGCTACCGTTATCTACTGCAAACTATTAACATTGAGTGCCTGCACTTTCTTCCAGCGGTGAAATGGCCCTTTAAGTAAAACCTTTTGAGTACATTTGTCCACCACTGCTCCTCCTGAGGGGATGTGTGCACCGTCACCTTCAGGGCCTTGGATGTGCCGCCCCCTACTGGGCCCATCTGGATACTGGGAGCCAACTTCATCGCCCGCTACTACACCGAGTTCGACCGGGAGAACAACCGCATTGGATTCGCACATGCCGTCTGAGGAAGAACCATGATGATGATGATACCACTGCTTTACTCTGAGATTCTGTCGTTACACTAACTGGTGATGGCTCCCATTTACACACTCTCTTTCTCTGTGCCCCCCCCCCCCCCCCCTCTCTCTCTGTCTGTGTCTCTCTCTCACTTTCTGACTCTTTCTGTCTGTCCCCCCCCCCTCTCTCTCTCTCTCTCTCTCTCTCTGTGTGTGTCTCTCTCTCTCTCTCTCTCTCTCTCTGACTCTGTCTGTCTGTCTGTCTCTCCCCCCCGCCCCCTCAGTGGCGGATGTGAAGTACTTTTATTTGTGTGTGTTTTTGTTTTCTCTTTTCTTTTCTTTTCTCTCTCTCTTATTATTTTTTTTTTTTTGGGGGGGGGGGTATTTTGATTGTATTAGTTGTGTAATTTTACTCCTAGCTAGTATTAAGAGTAACATTGTGTGCCATTTGCACTTTTCTCTTCGCTGCGTAGCCTTTCATGTATTGCCGTGCAGGGTTTATCTGTAGGCCTATGTCTATGTTTGCATACATTAATGCCCTACTACTTCGTCATACAAGAGTGACGCGAGAAATAGCAAAAAATAACACCTAAAATCTACCAGTTCAGAAAAACTGTGAGCTTGTAGGCGTGTTATTTCCGCACGTTTTTGAAGGTCTTTGAAAGTGAACGTGGTTGTAAGTATGTGTGTGTGGGTTTTTAAATAAATATCGAACCAAAGAAAAATATTAATGAACTTGTGACTTCCATTTCCTGAAAAGTGACTTTTGGACATGCAAGGACCAAAACTTGACAGCTATACAAAATAAATATTGTTTGTGCAATACTTTGTGCACACTCATTTTCCAATACAGCAAGAAAAGTATATACCCAATTGTTTGTTTTATTTTACACCATTTTGGATGTCATTACTCATTATACAGACTAGGTGAATATAGCCTATAATCATTTCCCCTGCGCTTGTTTAAAAAAATGGATCAAGCCCTCATGGCAGGGCCTTGACATTTCTCAAATTTCATCGTTCACAAAACGTTTGAATACCCACTGTTATTATTTCAGTGTGTTATATTTTGACATGCATTTTCTTATAGCAGCCTGTAAGGCCATAATATGATATGACATGCGTTATCAATCCTGATGTGAAAAGAATAAACACTCCACAGTGTTCATTTCGAAAATGTTCGTCCACTACCTTTTTTTCATTGACGAAAACTATATAAAAACTTAAAAACCGAATAAAAACTAAGCGATGACTAAAAACTGTAAATGAGCTTGCAAATCTGCTGCTTTTGCCATTTTGAATCCTGAAAAGAAACAGTTTTGGACATAAGGTTCCATCCGACACAGACGATAAGGCCAGCGGTGGTAAGTAAGTACCTTCACTCAATTAGTGTGCTTTGGGCACAATTTGGAAGTACTTCACTATGTCCATTTTTCGATACTTTTACATCTCAGAGGCAAACACCAGTATACCCTTTTAGCTTGTAGGACGGTTATTTTCAAATGGCCGAATACAGCTCCATCTCAATGAATTAGAATATTCTGTAAAAGTTCATTTACTTCCGTAATATAATTCAAAAAGTGAAACTTTCATATATTCTCAATTAATTGTGTATAAAGTGAAATAAATATATATGGCTGAAGTGGTTAATGTATGCTTTGTAATAATACAAATAGTAAAAGTACAATGTTTGCTTCTGAGGTAGCGGAGTACAAGTAAAAGTACTGGAAATTGAAAACACTGCAGTACAAATACCTCAAATTGTAGCCTACTTAAGTACAGTAGGCCTACTTGAGTAAATGTACTTAGTTACTTTCCACCACTGCACACAGCCGTCTTCCATAATAATAAACTCACTACATGATGGGACCTAGTTTACAGTCGAGTGAAAACAGTCATGGAGAGAAACCACAGACTTGATGTGTTCACCAAAGCAGCGCAGTGAGTCATGGTTCACTTGTTACGACCTCTGCTTTTTACACCAATTATCGCACCAGACAGGAAAGGTTCATGGATGAAATGTATTATGCACAGTGCCCGCGCACCCACCCACACACACAGAGCTTGTAGATCGGCTAATTCCGCTATACTTCTCAATGTTTCTTTAAACGTATTTTATTTCTTTTGTGCGTTTGTTTTCAAATTCATCATTCAATTTAATTCTTGTCTTTTTTAATGTAGAAAAAAGTGGATATTTACACCGGAATAAAGGGCTTCGGAATGACGGTCCCGCTCCACTGCTTAGGAATATGTGTGTAACATTTTAACACCACAAATCGGGTATGGGGGGTTGACATGAAAATGTTTGATAACCACTGATTTAAACAACATTAGGAACTTAAGCAAGCCCAAATAAGCAACTACACTTTAGAAACAATCCCAAATATGCAACTACACTTTAGAAACAAGCCCATGCAACTAAGCAACTACACTTTAGAAACAAGCCCAAATAAGCAACTACACTTTTGAAACAAGCCCATGCAACTAAGCAAATGCACTATAGAAACAAGCCCAAATAAGCAACTACACAAGCACCCCAAAAACCTGGCAACCCTCTGTCTGTTCATTAGCAGGCCACTGTGTGATATTTGGAGACTAAGCAATATGAGGGAACAATGGGACATTCCTGTAACCAATGCATTTCCACACAAACTAAACTGTTCTCTCTTATCTATGTTTTAAAAATATACAGTAAACGAAAGTCAAAAGTCCTACTATTTGTCACACACGTTACCTCAGTGAAATTTGTTCTAAGCATTTGTTGGCAGACACTCTAACCACAAGGCCATCTGGAAGACAGCAACAAGGCCCATCATGTGTGACCTAGTTTGCCTGACACTTTGACACATTAGTCATGTCTATGCCGATTATAATAATAATGCATGTTTGAATTTGGAACGGGAACCTGAGGAGGGTGATCAGATAAAGTCTCTCTGGGACTTCTGCTACAGTAGGTCCTGCTTATTCAGCATTCAGGAGCAAAGAGATAAGAAAACAATAGTAGCACTCCGGGTCAGATTCAGAGCCGATCATCTGCTCTGTGATGAACAGTGGTTGTGGAAAGTAATAAAGTACATTTGTAACGGTCTTATATTAGATAACCATTTACTATTATTAATTCACGGGTTGTGAATGATCTCGTTACAGATACAAATAAAGCTGAATGTAATGAATAGCTTCAATAAATAAACCGCAAACACAGACAGTAATAAAGCAGTGAAGTTGTGGTCAAGTTTTAGAGTCTTTATACTTAGGAGAATCAAAAATAATAATGCAGGCAGCGTAACACACAGAGGTAGATAATGAATCACGGCCAAACCGAATGTCTGCGTCTCAAGCACGCTTTCACGCACGCGCCTCCGTGTATAAGCAAAGTCTGCATGTCTCCAAAGTCCAAACGCATCCAACACAGAACAAAAAAAGTTCATTCCAAAGGAATCCATAAGAAAACGTAATCCACCCCAGAACAAAAGTGTAAAACAAAAAGATATTCCGTTACTGGGGCGGCAGTGGCCCAGAGGGCCAGTAGAGAAGCCAGATGGGAAACCAGTTCGATCCCGGGCTACCCCAGTGTTAGTGTCAAAGTGTCCTTGAGCAAGACGCTATTAAATTACTCCTGATGTGCAGGTTGGTGCCTTGCATGGTTTCCTTCCCTCATTGGTATGTGAATGTGCGTGTGAATGGGTGAATGTAATGCACAATCAATGTAAACGCTTCGGATAAAAGCACTTAAAAAAAAACTTTGACATTTCATCGTCCACACAGTCATACTGTATGTGAACACCCTAGACAGTTTCTAAGTTGATTGATTCAGTATTTAGATTAATCGAAAACACCCAACCTTTTTTCTGGTGACTGATACTGCCCTCCTAATACGTGAGGGAGGTGTTTTTTTATTTACTGTATTACTTTTATTTTTAATAATCGTTTTGGAAAAGAATAAGGAGCCGGAGAAGGCTGGATACTAAAAGTCAGGATACTAATTAAAATTAAATGAAAACAGTAAATGAAAAATCACGGCCCCTCACGTATTAGGAGGGCAGCATCAGTCACCATAAAAAAGGACAGTTGTTTTCAATGAATATATCATGGTTAAGATGGAGTTTGAAGCAACAATGGGTTTGTATAGGAAGGGGGCAGGGCAGCGAATAATCTAAATACTGAACCGAGCAACTTAAAAACTGTCTGGGTTGTTCACATAAGCCTGATAAAATGACCAAAAGTTTTTTTGAAAGTGGAATATCCCTTTAAGTAGGTCACTTGAGTCTCCTGCATGGGGTGAATGATCATCAGATAACCAAGGATCTGCTTATTTTGCATTTAGGGGGAAATAGATAACGGGATAATAAAAGCACTTAGGTTTCCAGAGTGAATGTGGCCTGACGATGGAAGTGACAGTCACGGTGTCCTCTTATCATTGTCCTATAGGATGTACCGGGGACTTCCTCGCTCGCGCATCCACAAATTGTCTGCTTCAGATCCTATCTGGGGACCACATGCACGAGGTCACGGGTGGAAATGGATTTATTGGGCCATCCTTTATCGGAGTGGATTCCTACTTGTCACAACACTTGTTGTGCGCTCCCTCGAAATGTCTTCTGGCGAAATGTCTTCTGGCGTCCTGCTCGATACGCTGTGTCAGCAAAACGGAAAACGCACGGTTTGATAAATTAGGTAGATTTGAAGGAAACCGAAACTTTGCCGCTTCTTGGATGTTGTCAATGGTAGAAAAAGTACTCAAATGTGGGGAAACGCCGTCTTTTAAAGTGAACGCGTATGGTGTCACTGGGGTTTATTCTAACAGCTAGCCACAATTATAGAGTTAAGTAAAGTACAAATATCTCAAAATTGTACTTAAGCATAGTACTTCAGTAAATGTACTTAGTTACTTTCCACCACTGTTGTAGCAGTAACTGCTGGTTAGTGGCCGATTAAATTAAATGATTGTAAATAGGGCATTGATTTTGAACAGATTAAATTGTGGAGACGGGAGGACAACAGCAACAAGACAGGGATTTGCGGATTTATCGATATTATTCCTTAGAACAATATTTTTTTTGCTCGACCAAAAAGAGAAATTTGATGTTTGCCTGGGGACCCAAACTAGTTAAAATAGAAGATCTACATACAAGATTCCAACTCATCACTTCCCACTACAAGCTTGCAGATCTGCCATATTCACTTTTCTTGAACACTCATTTTCTAATTTAGGGAATTTCTTTGATTATTTTAAATTTTATTCATGAACATTGTTGTTTTCAACTTGTGAAAATGTGTGAATTTTAAATAAAATAAAGGTAAATGGTTTATTTATATAGGGCACTTTACATAGATTGTGCATTACATTCACCCATTCATTCACACAGTAAGGCACCAATCTGCACATTTGGAGAAATTAGGGGTTCAGCGTCTTGCTCAAGGACACTTCGACACCAACTCTGGAGGAGCCCGGGATTGAACTGGGGACGTTCACTAACTCTGGAGGAGCCCGGGATTGAACTGGGGACCTTCACTAACTCTGGAGGAGCCCGGGATTGAACTAGGGACCTTCACTAACTCTGGAGGAGCCCGGGATTGAACTGGGGACCTTCACTAACTCTGGAGGAGCCCGGGATTGAACTGGGGACCTTCCGGTTGCCATGCGGCCGCTCTATCTCTCAGGGGTAATAAAAATGGATCTCCGACCTACAAATAGGTCCCGACCCACCGTTTGCTATTAGACAACCGCTGAGACGCCCGACCTCTTCACTCGCCGCATGACTCCCTCGGGGCCTCGCCGTGTGGACACACACGGTTCCACTCGCTCGCACGCAGGGATTTAGTAAATTTATAGTCGGATTAATTTAAATATTTGCGATGATCTCAAATGAATGAGGTCAGGCGATTGTGTTTTAATTGCGACAGGCTTTCCGGTAACAGCATCCGAAAATATGCCGGAATTCCTCACGCTTAAAAACCATGGCCAACTCATGTTGTCGTCTGTCGGGTAATATTGTACTTTTACTCCACTACAATTATTTGACAGCTTCAGTTACTAGTTACTTTGTAAATTTGGATTATTATTACAAAACATACAAGTGCTATTTTCAAAATCTTGCAAGAGAACTTGAAATGGGACCTTTTGCATAATGGACTCTCAAAAGTAGGCTAGAAAAAAGCAGATCTACAACTGCACTTTTGATGCTTTTGTGTGACACCATATATGATCAAGTAAGGCAGGGTTTCTCAAATATTTTTGGCCCAGGTACCCCTTGGAGGGGAGAATTTGTTTCCAAGTATGCCCTCATCCTCGCAACACCGATAAGCAATACAACCACATATGTACACCGCACAATACATCTTGACGCCACTTGAACTAATGTATTGCTGTATTGTTTTTTTTTTATCAAAACCATACAAGACCCATTTCACAATCATAAACAGAAACCAAAAACTGGCTACAATGTGAATCATGTGCCAACAGTAATTTTTATTCAAATTGATTGTGTGCAAAACCAGACGACACACTTTTTAATTAGATAAACATAATTGTAATACAGCAATACCACATACCCCACGTTGAGAGCCGTGGAAGTATGGTAGTAGCCTCGCGTTGCGATACTAATATACCACTGCGCTGGGCTACGCCTCGGGGCATATGCATATGCAATAGGGGCGGGTGAAGTGTGGCTAGTATTATGCAGTATAGTAGGGCATTGATTTACGGAAAACTAAAACACAAGCTTTAAATATGGACAGATAGAGGTTTCTGCTCGAAAGTCGAAAGCAATGACATACGAGTGGTTTAAAACATCCCACATGCATCATGGACAACTCATTTTGTTAATGTTGTTTGCCCCCTGCGTTGCAAACAACTCACTCCTTCAGTGAGTTTCACTAAGGTCTCTTGTGGGAGCCATGCTCCATCTGTCCCTCATCTTCTTTTGGAGTGCCGTGATTTTTGTACTTTCTGTTTTGTATGCGTCTATGGAGTTAACATTACTCTAATAGACCCCCGGGTCTGGTTATAATATGCATATGTCATCCCTGTGTATTTTTGGTTTCTTCCCGATAGGCCATATTGTGAGGTCCCTTTTCGTTCAGTTTCGTTCCTGCGTCATGGGCACTACTCATTCAATGCATTTTTGCATAGATAATACCCTTCTGGACTTTGGGTTAAAAGTTCTACTCATAATATCCTGCAGTATTTTGTCACAAGCCAGAAATGTATATAACCAAACAAACGAAAATCTTGTGTTGCTGTTTTTGCTTGTAAAATGTGTTAAATTTACACAAAATCTTTCTCAAATGTCATAAATACATATACATAAGTGATTGGCACCCAGCATAATGAAAGACAAATAGTAAATTTTGCCAAAAGCTTGTTTCATACATAAGAAATGTTACAACCTACTGTGTAATGAAAGGTAGAAAAGAAAAGCAGCGCACCTTGGCCCACAATTGCTGGCTGCTACCTAAATGCAAACTTTGTGTCTGTCATGTTTTTGACCATTACAAACGGCTATGTGAAAACGAGTGAACTTTTGAAATCTTGACAAACGTGGTGTCTATTTTATATTTTTAAGCATTAGAAACACATTGAAATGCTTTGGTGTATGATTACATCTATATCTACTGTAGAACACTCTAATATACACATTCCTATTGATACAGATATGAGTATTAAATAATCTCGATCTAATCATTTCGATCTAATAATCGATCTTGACCGCGGTCGAAAAATGATGATTATTAAATAATGAATGTACAAAATATCTGTATAATATAGTATAGTATAGTATAGTATAGTATATGGACTGTTCCCTTCCTGCCCTCGCATGAAATGCAGACCAGCCTCTCCTCTGTTGCGGAAATATAAGGAACGTTTTACCTACTCACCAATACAAAGGCGGCTTGTGTTATTAGAATGATGCACTCTGAGTCCCCCACCACATGTATAAAATGCACTTTTTGGCCAGAAAGGGATTTCTTTCACCGGAAGGAAAAAATCTTGTCTATGAGATTTTCTCTTCGCAATATCGGTGGAGGGCAATTCATACGGGGGGCTCAGAGTGTATCCACTAAGGAAAGTCATCTTTCTAATAACACAAGCCGCCTTTGTATTGGTGAGTTGGTCAAACTTTCTTTATATTTCTGCAACAGAGGAGAGGCTGGTCTGCATTTCATGCGAGGGCAGGAAGACAACAGTCCCATAGCCTTAACGCAACGGCTTCAAAGGGCATTAGGGCTATGGACCTGAGCTAAGTATATAGAGGTCCGGTTGTCCAGAACTTCTGATTCAAACTACCTACAGTATGTACGTTCATACAGGTATTGGCATATGAGTATAGTATCTGTATATTATGTTATAGTATAGTGTAGTATAGTATAGTATAGTATAGTATAGTATAGTATAGTATAGTATAGTATAGTATAGTATAGTATAGTATAGTATAGTATAATATAATAGGAGATCCAGTTGTCCAGAACTGCTGATCCAAACGATATGCCTCTCCCTGAAGTCAGGGAGGAACTGTGAGAATCTTTCTGCATTGTGACCGATGGTGAGTGACTACCTCGACCCCCTTAAGTTTGCATACCAGGTGGACATTGGGTTTGCCACCTTGACACCCTGGGCAACACAGTTAAAATCATGCTTTTTTTTAAGTGTCTTCAAAACTATCCAGAAGCTTGCGTTGATGGGGTGGACCATGGTTTGGTGGCATGGATCTCAGACTATCTCTCAGGCACACTGCAGTATGTGAGACTGCAGGGTTGTCTGTTCGCAGGTGCTGGTGAACATCACGGGCCCTCCCTAGGGCACAGTTCTGTCACCCTTCCTGCTCACCCTATAAACATCTGACTTCCGCTTCAACTACAAAAAAAATTCAGATGACATTGCAGTGGTCAGCTGCATCCTTCCATCGCCTTGCTCCATTGTGCACTGGAGCAAGGCAAACTGCCTCTGGCTCAATGCTAGCAAGACCAAGGAGATGATGGTGGACTATATATGACACGACCAAGAGGGTACCTCCAACATAAATGCAGAGGTAGTGGAGAATGTAGACAACTACAAGTTTCTGACTACTCTGATGCACTGTGTTCTTCTCGAAGGCTCAGATCTTTTAGCGTATGCAACAGGATGCTGCAAATGGCTGGCGAGGAAGGCAGGCCCTGTCGTGGGGACCTCACTGGAGTGGGTGGTTTAGGTGCATACAGCGAGGAAGCTGTACGCCATAACGGCAAAGCCGAGTGATCTAGATAGATTTAATCATGAATTGGAACATTCCAATGTTCCAATTCCAATGATTAAAAAAAACATAAAATCAATTCCATTTGCCAAACGTGTCAAAAGTTATAACTCATTTCACAGCCACATCTTGGAAATTGACACCCAATAATGATAAGTATTCTAATGTGTTCGTAATGGTCAAATAACATGAAATAGAAATGCAAGTTTGCATTTGTAGCTCATCTGGTTCAAATCCGTTTTAGCCATAGGCCTATTTGATTTGGCCGCCATGGCCTGGTCAGAGGCTCTGACGCACTAGCTTGATCATTAGAGCATGCCCTGGGTTACATCTGGGACAAATGTCAGATGCTGTGACATTTTGTATGTATGAAACAAGCTTTTGTTTTTGGCTAAATGTACTGTGTATTTTGTATTGTGCTAGGTGCCAATCACTTTAGTTGGCACGTCAACTAGGCACTTTTCTAGGCACTTTTTCTGGGGTCCCAACACGGCCTATGAAGGCTATTCAGGGATTGAACTGAAGGCGGCTTCAGTTCAGGTGAGTCACCATTCACCTGAAAACAGGCATACCTAATGAACTGGTGGGTTTGGCCACATAAAGCTTTGCCACATTGAGCTTGTACTGTAGATCTGCTACTTTTGAATTTTAATCCTGAAAAGTAACCGTTTTGGACATATGAGGTTTCCACCCGACAGACGATATTTTGATATATGCACATATATGCTTGCCGTGCTGTTTTTCTCGATGTTTGAATGTTTAAGGAGCGCAATGGAAATGATTATCCATTTGGCTTGTCCCCCTATCATGTGCCGTCAATAAAATATTCAATCAATCAAAACCACACACACAGTCACACACACACACACACACACAGTCACACACACACACACACACACACACACACACACACACACACGTCAAATCCAAAGTCTGGAGAGAAGAGGTCTGCGGTGTGAGGGGTAAACGAGGCGATATGCCTGTCTGATTGTGACGTCTGCTTAAATTCAAAGGTGAAGGTCTATAGCAGAGCAAATTGAAATGCATTTTCTACATGCATTAATGTAGTAATGTGGCATTCAATGGGAATAGAAGTTTTCACCCATTCCAAAATAGCAAGCTCATAGAAAAAGGGGTCCTTTGCTCCACCGCCCAAACAACAATTTGGGGGTCCTTGACGTGACAATGTTTGAGAGTCACTGATTATTAATAGAACATGACATGACACTTCTCATCAGATCGTGTATGATATACAGTATCAATTCAGAACGTAGAAAGCCATCATTGTTTTATCGAAACCACATGACCCCCGAAAACACTGTTATGAATAAGTGAATAGGGAGAATAAATCTGCCTAAAGTGATCCCGTTTACTGGCATAGTAACCCTTTCCACATTTCAGGAACCGTACTAGATTTATCACACGATATGACTCATCTTTCATATTACAGATGCCAGGATAAAGAGTGTGGATGCTTTGTCATCAGTCCCTTGCCATTACCACTAGAAAGCCAAAGTATATATTGTGGAAGGAAGGCACTGGAGCAGTCTCGGAAAATTAAAGCCTTTATTTAAAAACGCTAATCCACGCCTTTGTTTTTTCTCGGCTTGACTACTGCAATGCACTTTTTTCAGGACTGCCGAAGAAAACAACTGACAGATTACAACTTGTCCAAAATGCAGCAGCCAGAGTTTTAACTAGAACTAAGATGAGAGAACATATTACTCCAGTTTTGGCTTCACTGCACTGGCTTCCGGTTGTTTTTAGGATTGATTTTAAGCAGCTTTTTGCTTCTACGGGCCGTCGGCATGGAACAAGCTCCCACTGTACCTTCGTCAGGCAGCCTCTGTAGCCATTTTTAAAGCTCAGCTCAAGACCCACTTCTACAACATTGCTTTTAATTGATCTTTTATTTTTTGTTATTCATGTCCTCACTGTATTGCATTACTGCTTTTTGTTGTTGCCTTGCTTTTCTTTTATTCTCCATTGTTCTGTAAAGCACTTTGAGCTGCATTTCATGTCATGAAAGGTGCTATACAAATAAAGTTTTATTATTATTATTATTATTATTATTATTATTTGCAGGGCGCAAGCAAAACGACAACATTTGATGCCAATGATTATTTTGATGAGGTTACATTAAAGAATAGGTTAGGCGTAGGCATAGGCATAGTTTTACTGAGGTTACGTTTAGAAATAAGGTTAGGTTTATTGCGATCGCAGTTCACATTTACTATGAAAACATGCATTTCCCGTCAGTCCGTCCGTCCGTCTGTTAGCCTCCATATATGGTCATGCCTCGTGACGTCACGTGACATCTTGAGTGTATCAGGGATCTGATGTAATAGACACTGGGCTCACTTCCTTCCTGGACTACATGTTGTCTCAGTAAGACAGCCCTCCCCTATCCACAAGGAGGAGCAGTGCACAAAAGCATTATGGGAATTGTAGTCCAGGAAGGAAGTGAGTGACAGAGACACTGGGCTCACTGCTAAAATCTACACAAATCTTACACACATAAAGACCCCCAGGAAAGTGTTCGCCACTGGACGAGGCAGCCAATCAGAAAGATAGGCGACTACGGCACACAATGAAATGATAAGTTGCCACTACCAACCTGATAGATTGTAGACCAGCCTGCTTTGCAGCTGGTAAAATGTATTTTCCATCAAACTGATTACTATTCTGTGTTGCATGACTGGAGTCTGGACGGGTCTGCATGCACTGAAGGGCAGGAATTTATAACATCAAATCTTGGGGAAAATATTTTCAGATGGGCCTAGTTCTTTTGAGGCATTGCATTGTTCCCTTTACACTCTATTTATGTGATTTATTTAACTTGATGTTTATTGACCCACGGTTTTAAGGTCAACCAATGCAACTCATTGCAACTCAATGAGTTGCATTGGTGTGGTTGACCTTAAAAACTGTTGTGTCCCAACCTGACCCTTTGGTGTGGTTTGGGCTTTAGAGAGTGCTATAGGTCAAGGGACATTTTTCGCTCGGACAACAAGGCCCCTGTTTGGGGTGTTGTGCAGGCCAATGATTCCAGTGCCAGTTCCATTCATGGTCTGAAATCCAGATTCTAGAGCAGACACTGTAGACCGGAACAACTACTGAGAAAAAAACAGAAACTACTACGACGACAACCAAAAAAAAGTCTGGGGGAAACAACAACTAAACAGTTCAACAGCCAATTTGTCACTAGGCTATAAGTCTTGCTGAGCGTACAATGCTGGTGGTGGTGGGAGGTCTTTAGGACGGAGAGAGGCAGACCCTTCCCCTTCCCTGAGTGAACTCAAGCCCCATACACAGCAGCACAGCTCCAGCAACACAGGAATCACACAGCCATTCACAAAGTATCCACTTCAATCTCTGAGGGACTGAGACTGCATGGTTAGAATAGTTTGGGAATTTTTCATTATCGTTTAGTTTTAGTTCCTTTTGACACATTTCTTTTTCTAATTCAGTTAGTTTTAACTCGTTTTGGTTTTTTTAGAGCGGGATTGCTAGTTTGTATTAGTTTTTATTGTGATGCTTAGTTTTAGTTTAGTTTTTATTAGTGTTATTTAAAACAAACTCTTCCTACTTTGGATTATTTGTCACTGGTGCAGGATTCAAAAAGGTCAGAGTAAATAGGACTATTGTGTAATAAAAACTCAAAAGATACCAATTAAAATATACAATAAGGGCATTTTGTCTATAATTTAAGTTAGTTTTAGTCCCAAAAGACCCAATATAGTTTCAGTTAGTTATCGTTTTAGCTTTCTTTTTATTATTATCGTTTATATTTAGTTCAGTTAACGAAAATGTTGTTTCGATTTTAGTATTCGTTATTTCGTAAGTTTTCTTTAACTATAATATCCTTGGACTGAGACAGTCCACTTGTCTCTCTGAGCCTGAGGACTGAGACAGAGGGATGTAAAGTGCAGGAGGATCTGGTCCTGCTTCCATGTGTGTGACAGAGGAGGAGGACTCTGCTCTGTTCCATCGCCAAACGTCTCCCAGATGACCGTCCGTGTTCCAACCCTGATCCACAGCAAAACCAAGGTAGGAGACCTCATGACCTCTCTCTCTCGCTCTCTCATAGTTTAATTACATCTATATTCATCAATCATTAATGCCAGTGGCTCAGGAGGTAGAGCGGTCGCTTGGGAACCGGAGAGATTCCAAGTTCGATCCTGCGCTCCGCCAGAGTTAGTGTCGAAGTGTCCTTGAGCAAGACTCTGAACCCCATATTGCTCCCGATGTGCAGGCTGGTGCCTATGCATGGTTTATTTCGCCATCGGTGGATGAGAGTGTGTGTGTGTGTGTGTGTGTGTGTGAATGTAATGCACGGGTGAATGTAATGCACAATCTATGTGCAGTAAAGCATCTTGGATAGTGCCATAGAAATGCACCATTATGCATTTAAAAAGGTAAAGGGCAGTGGTGACACTTATTAGCCCGCAGACCCCCATTTAAAAAGATATGACAGGGATCCCATTTTTATGGCTCGAGCAGTGATTCTCAATCATTTTAATTTCAAGGATTGACATGCATTAGCCTATGGGCACCCATTTTATGGCATTTCTATCTCTGGGACCCCAATTTATATTTTATATAATTTCTTGTACAGCAGACTCTATACAAGTTGCAATAGAAAACCTACAACTTTCTTTTAAACGTCCTCCATGATGCCCTTATTGGTCTGAGATTGATGTTGAACATCAGCAAAACAAAATTCATGTTGAGTTGATATCGAGTTGATATCGAAATCAAAAGAGTCACAGAGTAAAAATATCTTGGTATTTGGATTGATGAGACGTACTTTTAAACCCATGCTCGTAAATTGCGACAGAAAATAGTTTTTTTGTATAGAAATAAAGCCAGCTTTCCTGTCATTAGCACAAAGAGGGTAGCTGAGGCAGTGTTCCTGTCTGTCTTGGATTATGTAGACATAATCTATAGACATACAGCAGCAGCCACTCTAAAATCCCTAGACTGTTTATCAAATCGATTCAATTTATTACAGGTGATAGCTATGGTACTCACCATTGTATCTTATATAACAAGCTAGGATGGTCCTCCCTGACAGAGAGACGAGAACTGCATTGGCACCTGTTCTTGCTAAAGCCATGATTTGAGATTGTCCTAAATGCATCTCATCTTTTCTTAAGTGGGACTCTGAACCCCACCACACCCGATCAAGTAATTTACCCAAATTCACGGTACCAAAAGTTAACTCTGAACTTATAATACATGGAATGACCTGCAAACATTAAAATTGACTACATTGGTACGCTTGAACTGTTTTAAAACCTTGGTGAGCACTGAGCATACAGACCTCCAGCTAATAAAGAGCTGGAGGAGAGTCATATGGAGACTCCTATTGCTGAACAGAGCTATTAGCATAGTTACTGAACAAACGCTCTATAGCCAGGAGTATCAGAATATAGAGCTATTTAACACTTATTTTAACCAAAGAAAATCACTTACTCCACCTTCAATGATGCGTTGACCTGGACATATCACACCACAGGTTTAAAGGTGCAAAAAAGATTTACAAAATATTTTGTATGGAGGGAGAGCAAAGAGACAACCTAGTATAAAACTGTCAAAAGGAAAATCTAAGATATGCATGTTGTTTGTTGCGTTTGTTTTTTTTGTTTTTTTTACTTCTTGTGATCATGTCGACACTTCTTTGAATTGATTATAATAAATCAATAACCAGCCACCTTTTTATGAACTATGCATCTAATCATTAGATGCATAGATCATAAAAAGGTGTCTGTGCATTAGGTTATACTGTTGAGCAGGTTGCATGCATGTGAGTTTAGATGTAAGGTGCATGACTGCATGTGCAAAAAAACATCTCTGTTGTCGGGCACTACAGGCAGAAACCGCTTAACTTCATAGTCAATTTTCTTTTTCTTCCTAAATCAACGCCCTAAAGTGATCACACTACAGCATCACACAAAACATAAAAAGTGACACGTTTGGAGCTTGTAGATCTGCTACTTTCTAATTTGAATCCTGAAAAGTAACAGTTTTGGACATATGAGCTTTCCAGATGATAGAGATTACATGAGTAATGGCCCCTACACACTGTACGATATTTGCTCCGATTATGCGCTCGCTGACGCCTTGCCGAGCGTTTCTGAATATCTAGCAGGTTTGATATTTGGCTCTCTCGCCGATTGGATATCATACAGTATGAACTGGGTTGCGACCACGTCCTGAGAAGGTCCATATTAGAGCCAATGAGAGCACAGGACAGCTGTCTGTCTGTCTGCATTGATAGATGATAATATCCTTTATTCCGTGGGTAAATCCAGGTGTCATACATATTGGTAGCTATATTAGCCTAACATTACTGTTAAATAGAATAGAAAACCAACCAACCTTGAATGATGATGATATTAAAACTGCACTGCAGCACAAACATTTGGACCACCACGTGCGCTGTGTGTGTGTGTGTGTGTGTGTGTGTGTGTGTGTGTGTGTGTGTGTGTGTGTGTGTGTGTGTGTGTGCGCACACACACATATGGAGACACAGAGAGACAGAATTATTTTAGCGTCCTGACGGTCCTGACACCTGTCTCGCTCTATTTCGCCCTGTGTTCCTGTGTGTGCGAGAGAGAGAGAGAGACAGAGAGAAAGACGTCCTGTCGCCTCGGTCTCACGCATGCATCAACGTCAAAATGAATTGAAATAAGAAACAAATGTAGCCTATTATACATCTGGGCTGGATTGCATCTTGGTGAACTCTTGCAGTGTGTGATCCCTAGTCAGCGATCAATCGTTTAGTGTGAAAGCCACAAAGATATGACAGCCGAATTAAAAAAAGACTCCTGTAGTGTGAAATACATAACGATCTGATGACTCGCAGACAACTTTAAAACTCCTACAATGTGCAGGGCCCATAAGTGTGCAATAACACCGATTGGCAATGGAAAACCCCCAAATCCGTACATATTACACTACTACTGTTTTGAGACGGAAGCGTGGCTTTCCCTATAGTGTATGTACGGAATTGCCAATCCGTATTATTTCACCGTGTTTGGGTGAGATCGGGTTGACATTAATCGGGTTGCAACCTTAGCTGTCAGTGGCGCAATACTCATCTGCACTGCATAAGAATATTGATACCCATGATATGATGACTGTCCACTAATGTATCAGAGAGACTGACTGTATGTTCACAATGATATGAGATGCATTTGTGTTCCTATTCATTCTTTTCTTATCTTTATTCCCATAATCTGCTAGGGACGTCATTCACTGTACTGTACATCATACTGTATATATTTCTCTGTCTGTAAAACTTCAGACTGTATGCATAGGTTGTGGTGTTGACATATGTTCTCCGCGCCTGAGACTTCACCAACCACCCTGTTAGTTTAGATGGAGACTCTAGAGACCATTCAGATGGCCAACCTAAATCACAACGAATTTCGTTATTGGCAATTTCGTTAACAAATAAAAACTAGACTAAAGGGTAGGTACCCTCACAAAAACCATGCAGTAATCCTGGTCTCTAAACTGTCTCCCCCTGGCCAGCCTGATGGAGGGGAAAGGAACTGGTTGGAATAACGTGTTCCTTCCATGCGCTACGTCCAACCAGGGAAACTGGTTAGACCCCTGTCAGGTGTAAAGGAGCGACTTGAACACTCATGCATGAAGGAAGCATGAGTTCAAGTCCGTTGCTCTCCCCAGGTTGGCAGAGGGTGTGTAGAGCCCAGGATCACATTAGATAATTGACACAGGGGTGGAAAAATGGGTTACAAAATGGAGAAGAGATCTTAGAACTAAAAGAAAAAGTAATTTTATGTTTGCTTGCGCTCGGGTGTTACGCTCTGAAAATATTTTCAGCTTGCAACCAAGTGTAAAATAAAATAGAAATTCAACCAAATGTAGATTTAGTTGATTCAAATTGTATATTTAGTCGACTAAAACAAAAACTTTTCAGAAGACAAAAATATGACTAAAACTATATTACATTTTATTCTACGTACTTATTAGGGAAACATGGGTATGACCTGTGGTGTTTTAGTCGCTATACAGGACTAATTTTTCACTCACGTAGAGGTACGGTACAGTACGGATGTGCATGCGCGCTAGAACGTGTGACCTACAGGCTACAGTATACAGTGTATTATAGGAAAACATGGGTAGACAACAGGTTAAACATGGCAATACTTCAGGTGCTCTCTCTAGGCAGTTAGTTGTACTAACTAGATTAAACAGATGCCCGGTCTCGGGGCACTGGGCAGATGAAGAGCAAAGTCATTTACAGAACTTAAATAAGATCCTACGTATCACTCTAAAGATATTAAAGTAAGATGTAAGCCTGCATTTCAAGTTATGTATGTAATGTGTCAGTAAAAACCTTTGCGCATACAGATATAGCCTATTATAATGCACCCTGGCAATTGAAGCTGCAATCTGCAACATATTTTAATGAATAAGGTAGGGTATTGAAAGCATTGATAAAATATCTGACCATTATATCCATTGATACATAAATACATTTGTTTCCCATTTGTGGCAGACCTGGGTTCGAATCCAGGGTGTTAGTGTTACAGTTGCAAATGTCAGGAAAGAACATGAACATTGCATAGTGTAGCTTTAAATCAAATATTCAGGTCCATGTGACACTTACCCAAGTTGTGAGTTGCCAGGACTCAGATCTCCTGCTGCGTGGTGGCTTGCATACTGCATGTCTCTGCTCTCTCTCTCTGATCCATGCAGTGTCTTGCTTCTCTACATCAGGGGTAAGCAACTGTAGGCACGGAACAGGTGCCAACCATTGGCACAGGGCAGGGATGGTGATCACTGGAGAGAGGGAGAGAGGGAGGATTTTTCATTCAGTCCCATCACATGTATGCAAATGACATGATCCTACACATAATTATGCACTTTGACTGGGCATAATGTATAATGTTCTGATGTGAAATAACATAGGCTATTTCAAAATAAGAATATATATATATATATATATATATATATATATACATATATATACACACACACACACACATACACACAATTAAATATTAAAAAAAAGAAAATACAGTAGGGCCTACTAGGAACACTATCATCCCTCAACGTACAGTATATGTGTATCCGTTTTAGCATTTTATTCTTCTGTGGTTCATTTATTTTCTTTGTTTTAAATGCCTGCAATCTCGACCACTTTGGAAATTAGGGAAACCTTGTTGTATTTTTGAGAATAGGCCTACATAAACGCTTGGAATATTGTAGGTTAATTTGTATGGCGTTGTGTGTATAGCTCGTGGTAGGTTAGCCTACTCACTAGCCCCGCAAGCAGAACCCAAATGTAGTAAAGTTTCTGACACTTTGATTACTTAGCGACAATCAAATTTCATAAAAGCTTTATGTAGGGTTCCGAGAGGGGCTACCTACTCACCTGCTGCAGCCTGCAACTTGAATTCAGTAGATAAGGTCTACCATAGGCTAGCCTTACTGCTCTTGCTGCCGTTGCATTAATAGTTATGGTCTTATGGACCAGAGATAGACTTACAGTAAGTAGCCTACTTCACCTAGGCCTCTAGTCATAGGCATATAGCCTAGGCCTAGCCTATATAGTATTGGCACAAAACGTGCATTATTTAATATAGGCGGCGGCCTATCAAATTAAAATATCTCCACTTCCCCACGAGATTCACAACATTATGTGTAAGCTCTGTCAACTTCCTCAAGCGCAGCAGACCATAGACGGCACACACATCGACAGGTGAGCAATCAACCTCAACGCACGTCGCACCTGTGTGTTAGTAATATAGTTATTAGATCGAAAAGACTTGACAGGATGTTGTGGATGAAGTTTCACGTTTCCAGTTTATATAAGGAAAAAAGCGTTACAAGAAAAGGCAATTTACGAATGAATCACTACATAAGAGGTTTCTCTCGGCTAGTCTGGTCGTTAGCTCGTATCTAACTCACATGTAACAACAAACCTAAAACTCAGAAAGAGCTGCTCCTAGACCGGATATCCGGCGCTAGCATAAAGGCATTATGGGAAATGCAGTTCCAGCAAAGCAACAGAAAACAGCTATTCTAAATCAATTATCAATTCAATCCTTTTAACTCCCAACTGGTTATTTTTTAACTGTAAATAATAATAATAATAATGAAATAAACAGCTTTTATAAACATTATGAAATGAAATGTGAAATATGAATAACTATATTCCAAATAGTTATAACAGTCAGTAGTAGTGTCGCGGACACATTCAATTCAAAGGGCTTTATTGGCATGAGAAAACATACGTTTACATTGCCAAAGCAGAAAGAACAATACAATACAGCAATACAATCAAAACGAAAATGATGTACATTTGAAGGTCAGAATCTTCAATAGATCAAATTCTATGTACCAAGGGCACTCGATCGATGCAGGTATAGTGCAGGAATATACACAATGATTAGTCTTTAGGGTGGTTGTGTTCCATTTGATATCCTTCTCCTATCACAGCAACTCACAAATCTTGCTGCTGTGTTTGCACATTGTTGTACTTCTCCCAGCAGGTATGGGAGTTTTTTGTCGTTGGTCATGTTTTCTAAATCTCTGTGTGTGGTTGTAATCTGTGGGAAGTATGTGTCCCTGGAATGTGTCCCTGGAATGTGCTTATGAGCTGAGCAGCAGCTTTACACCTGTAGTTTGGCATCATTGCCACAGGGAGGCGCTGCCTGGCACTGATTAACACTGTCAGTGCAGATATTAAAGGGCCTACTGCCCTTCTCGGTTCCTCTTCCACATTTAAATAGACTAGACCTGTGCCCGTCGGCCACCTTCTTGTTCAAATATACTCGGAGTCGGTGCTAGAGTCAAGTGTTTGTTCAGTAATAGGGTTCCCCCCCACCCCTCCAACTCTTTGGTAAAAAAGAAGAAAGAAAAGAAAATCAGGCCAGGTAACCAATTTTATCCATTAGGGAGAACAATAAAATCTTTGTTTTAAGCATAACTTTAAAGCACCTTTGCTGGCAGACAATCATACCCATACCTCATCTTTAATAGTTCCCAACTGTCTTCTGTTCTGGCTTTAACCTAGAAGGGTAAAACAAATTAAGCTATTTGAAAACATCAGCGCTTCTGCTGTGAGCAGAGCTGCAGGAGAGACCACCAAAATTATTGTTTCTTTCCACAATCAATTACCCTCCTCACCCCGTGAAACCTTGACTTTATTGAGAATTGCCGTGGAAAACGGAGAAAACAAACACAAAAGATGTAAACTTCTAAATAAAATAACTCTCTCACGGTGTAAAAAACCAAGTGTATTAAGACATATCCTCAGCAATTCCAAAACAGCACATTTTCTTTCAAACTTCACTGTTTAACCTAGTGGTTTTCTGCTCCAATAGGCCTAGGCTATTTTATTTGTTTTTGGATTACTCATTCACCATGAAGGAATCCATTAAAAACAAAATGATTGGGTTCATTAGCTTCACACGTAATTGACAGGAAATAAATAATGTAATTTGGGGGGGACGAGGAATTCCTTTCACATCTTGTGAGAGAGCAACTTTCTGCATCATGCTTTGCTTGTAAAATTGTTCATTCTGGAATGTCTCCATTTTCCTGCCATTTGGGAATAGTAATGGATCACACAGCGAGTTGGACTTTCATCTGCGTTTGACGCACATGAGCAGTGGTTCATTTTCCATGTCAAGGACCCCCATCTGAAAAGAGTTTGTGTCAGGGACCCCCAGTCCAGAACCAGGAGATTTGTGTTAAAAAAAAGTTTTTCAAGTTGCGCTGTGAGTTTGTAGCCAAAGGATAAAATCAGGGCCAAATTCGCCATTGTATTGGGCGGGTGGGACCGGGACCAGGGACCCTTGGCTCTCAGGGGCCCTTCGGTGAAACTGGAATGCACGGTACTGTGTTTGAAAAAATCTGAATAGTAATATGACATGCGTGCGTGCGTGCGTGCGTGCGTGCGTGCGTGTGTGTCCTGGTGGTTTGTACAATGAATTCACATGTTATGTTTACGGTATGTGTCTACGTGTGCTGGGTCGTACATATTGGAATTGACTGTACATTTTTGCACTAATCACGGGATATGGAGTAGGGATGGGACGATATGAAAACTACATTCCACGAGTCGAGTACTATAGACGAATAACAGTCCAAGTCCACACTAATTAACCATAATGTATAAATGATGGATAAGGGGTCAGGACAACTAGGCCTTTTCGTGGAGGGGTCAGAATAATTTTTTGATTTGCCAAATCACTTTAAACCCCAGCATCCCTATTCTGGGGGGAACATTCGCCAACAATAGCTGCTCTACAAGTTCATGAAATGAACTCATGAGCTTGTAGATCTGCTATTTTTGACAAATCGTTTTGTGTAGAATGAAAATTAGAGTGTACCAAACACGCTCTTTACAGGTCCGTTATATCAAGCGTAAAAGGTTTATATTGACAATACATTTAACTATCTGCGATGCGGATATTGTGAGGCCCACAACACTCCAGGTTAGATGACATTGTTTTAGGCGCAGGGCTCAATAATGTAATATAAATGAAGAAGTAGCCAGCCCGCAATTCAATTCAAAGGAGCTTTATTGGCATGAGAAAACATTTCACGTTTACATTGCCAAAGCAAGTGTCAAAACATAATAAAAACTGTTGGAAATGGGTATAGTATACAGATGGATGGGGTACACAAGTCCTTTTCACATGGTTTCATTTAATACTTCTCATGGACAAGCATCGGTCGCATTTCGACCTGGAACGATTATCTGTTTTTATTTTGTTTTGACACTTGCTTTGGCAATGTAAACGTATGTTCATTGTTTCCTCATGCCAATATAATGCTCCTTTGAATTGTAACCTTGTGTTGTTGCATTTCTACATACTAGTGCTGGAAAAGCATTGCACTGAAGGTAATAGACACTTTATTTGTTGTAGGACGGGTACGGTGACACTGTAACCTTGTTTTGTTGCTTTCCTGCATAGTGCAGTGTTTGTTTTCCCTGCATAGTGCGGGTCAGGACAGACAGCTGTATATCGTATACTGTTGTGTGTTGTTCTGATAGTGGTAAGATGCATTTATGCTTTTTCCCAAAGCGCTTTACATAGATTGTGCATTACATTCACCCATTCAGTGTTCACACGCACACATTCATACACCGATGGCAGAGGAAACCATGCCTGCACATCGGGAGCAATTAGGGGTTCAGAATCTTGCTCAAGGACACTTCGACACTAACTCTGGGGGAGCCACTGCCGGCCCTATACTAGTGCAGGAGAGTTGTGTATAAATACTATTGTATATTGTTGTGTATTTGATGGTGCACCATGTTTCCTCAATTGCTTGCCTTATATTGCTGTATATGACACTATACTTTCTTTATAGCCTGTAACTTGGGTCAGCGGTTGCCGAACGGTTTGCGGAGCGGTCTTGATATCGGAAGGTCGCTAGTTCGTATCCCCGGACCGGCACGTTAAAATGACCACCGCTGAAGTGCCCTTGAGCAAGGCATTGAACCCCGACCATGAAATGTTCTATGAGCAGGGCCTGGCTGTAAACAAGTTCTTGAGCTTAGTACAGTTACCCTGGGTAAACATAGTAACTTTGCTCTGTCTGTCTTTGTTTGCTTGTTGCAGGTACAGGGTCTGTGTGTGCTCGTGTTATGTTAATGTTACATGGTGTGTGTGTGTGTGTGTGTGTGTGTTGCAGGTACAGTGTCTGTGTGTGCTGGTGTTTCTCAGTGTGCCTCTGTCCACCATGGGGGATGTCGCTGCCCCTAGTGGTCCCTGCAGACACTCCATCACCAGGGAACATCTGTTGACACTCAGACACCTAGTAAGTCCTTTACAACAGTATAAGAGCTGTTCCCATGCATGCGGCTTGTATTGTGTGGGGGTCCTCGTGCCATTTAGAAACGACTCCCGCAAAGTCTGTTCACTCTGTTGTAGTCTGGCTGCTGACTCTGGCACATTTATACAGGATGAACAAAAAATTTCACTCACATTTACTGGTTATCCCCCTGGATTAGGGATGTCAATTGTCGATGAATTCATGAATTGATAATTAATAACCTTATCGATGGGTAAAACGGTTAGTTGATAACCAGCGCTTAAAAAAAGGTATAGCCTACAGGGGGGAAAAATGGCCAAGGCATATTATATTCCTTAATCAAATATATATTTGACCATTTGAGGTACAGGGCCACGCAATGGCATCTTGTATAAAATTAACCAAACACGCGTTTCCAAGAAAATCTCCACATTCTCGTCATTCTCACAGATGGATAACCAGCTGAGGAATGGATGCACGATAAGCTACACGTTCATAGAGCGCAGAGGTTTGGTAAGGTCAACTTTCACTCCGTCAACTTTATCCCATCTGAGTTTAGGAGTCTTTGCATTAAACAGTCACCTCAGGCTGCACGTGTGATTGTGGGCATGTAGGCCTAATGATATATCATAAATCAATTAAAATCGGTTCAAACTGGTGACAATTTAAATTGCGATCACACTTTAATGAGATCATCAGATCATTGATTAAAATAAATCGTAAAAAGGATAAGAGAACAAAGTTTAAAGAAAAAGAAAATGCTGGATTTGTGTAAGAGAAATAAAAACAAATGTCTGGAGAATACATTTGTGTTTAAAGAATTGTGAAAAATCATAATGTGAACGAGTACCGTGTTTAAAATCGTATCATGAGTTGAGTGAATCGTTACATGCCTACAGTAATTATCGTATTTATTATCTGTGGTTTTCATTGGGGACCACCAGTGGTCCTTGAGGGGTTTCCAGTTGGTCCCCAGCTAAATTATGGAAAGTTGGTAACCAATATTTTTATTAATATTAATAATATTCTAGGTTTGTAACTCTTGAGAGAGTAAAATGAAACCAAATGGACCCCTTACCATTTGGTTTCATATTACACTCTCAAAGACAAAGATTATTGTTAAACATGCATTACTTAATTTACAAGAAGTGTACACAATTAGAGAATGTAGAAGAATTGTTATTTGATCAATGTTTGCCTGTGTCCTCATTAATACAGCATGGAATTGTGCATCTCATCAAATGGTGGTCCATGGCTCAAATGACGAATAAATAATGGACCTTGGCATGAAAAATGTAGGCTATGATTTGTTTAAATCTTTTGCAGAGTAAATGCTGCTTTGTGAAGGCAGCGTTGCCGTGGATACTGGAGCTGCTGAGCACACAGTTCAGATACAGCAGAAGTTCTGTTAACCACGGCTATGTTCTCACCCTGAGAACTCTCATCCTAAACCTCTACTCCCAGGGATGTGTGCCTGCCATCGACGAGGAGCTGGAGGTGTGTGTAGTGTAGTGTGTGTGTGTGTGTGTCAGTGTGTGTGTGTGTGTGTGTGTGTGTGTGTGTGTGTGTGTGTGTGTGTGTGTGTGTGTGTGTGTGTGTGTGTGTGTGTGTGTGTGTGTGTGTGTGTGTGTGTGTGTGTGTGTGTGAAAACAGCGGTGGTTTGGTTTCTTGCACTTTGCATGCATAATCGTCTTTGAAGCATTTTACGACCAAAATCTGCTTTTCAGAATGAGCGATTGTAGTGATTCACGCTGAGTCTCCCCCTTGCCAGACCGACGCACAAGAGGCCTGAGTCCCATTGGCAGGGCTGTTGTGGGCTGGGTCTTGGCTGGGGGCTAGTCTACAAACTCAGGGGACATTCCTGCAGGGGACATTCGGCGTGACGCGATGTCACACAATCAAAGACAAGCATAAACACATTTAATGTCGCTGTCACACACTGGTCTTTCGTCCAATCAGAGGCTGAGTAAAACATGCATACAACTAGCCCAGCATACTGGGCATGCATACCCAGGCTTACTCATCTGCGAAGAGAAAAAGCCTGGTCACAACCTAAGGCAGAGACGGTATCGGCGGAAGTGTCGGCCGGAACATCCGTCAGAAGCATTTCCCCCAGATACGATATCCTTTCGAGTTTCGACCAATCTCAACACTTGTTTCATACAGGGATAATGTAAACTGATTTGTAAAGCGTCGACATAATTTCCTTGAGTGGTACTTCCGCCGAAATCCCGCAGCTTCCGCCCAAAACAAATGATACCGTCTACAGTGTTAGCATAGGTCTTGCCCAGTGTGCATACATACAAGTGTTTATGCTGGTCTTTGATTGTGTGACATCACTCACACGTACACCACCACCACACTGACACAAACTCTAGTCTAGCGTGTCCTGAGTTAAGCCATCATGTCAGTGAGTGCTCATCTGAAAACCAGAATGTAGTCACAAATGTAAATGCTTTAGTAATCTCTCAAGACAGATTTAGAGGTCCACAGCTGAATCTGTCGGAAACTCTCGCTACAGACGAGACAGAGCTTGTTGCTAGTAGGAATTAAAACAAAGATGCACCACCGGAAGAGGAGGGCTAGAAGCAGAGTGACCAGGCCAACATCCGGTCTCTATACGCGCCCGATTGGTTCCCAATTGCTTTGGAGATAGGCCTATACAGAGTGCAAGAGACCAGCAGGGGTTTCATGGTTAAAGCAGCACTATGTAACTTTCGTCTTCACCCGGATTTGAACCAGGGTTCCTGTTCAAGTTCTGAAACTTGTACCATTATAGAGCATGTCCGCTTGCTCAGGCGATAAAATGTATCTTGACCAACAGGTCAAAATGTGTGTCTCTAGGTGAGACTCAATAGAAGAGCAGGTAGACAAAATACAACCACCCCAATTGTAAGTTATATTGTATTAACATACTCTAGTCTACCATACATATTTATTAAAATAAACACACAGTAACCACACAAAAAGACGTTAGTGGTTGAGTGGATCCTTATGTTTTCCCAACACCAAAAAGAGAAAATGAAAGCTGTTTTAGTGGTGGTTAGCATTTAGCAATATTAGCTTGTCGTAGTGATACCAATGCATTATTATATCAACGATAAGACTTATATTAACAATGTTCTCCTGCCTCAGAACAAACCAGAGCATTTGGAGAGGCCCTTCAGCGGCTCTCCCTCGGAGGCCCTGCAGGTGGCGCTGGAGGTGCTGTCTTCATACTGGGAGCTGGTGAGCTCTGCTGAGGAGCTGGTGAACTGGAACTGTCAGAGAGAATACATACAGGTGTCTTCTGTTACCATGGAAACATCCTACGCTGCTGTTACCACGACAACATCCTACGCTGCTGAAACAGCCTACACCACAACAAGCCTACCTACACAGCACTATATGACAGGTGGGCTGCTCCTTTGATCCACCTGTGTGTGGACATTTTTGTCCAAATATAGTTTTTTCCATGGACATACAGAATGAGTGGACAATAATATTACTTTACCAGAAACACATACACAGAGCTAGCCCTGAATGAACAGGTCTGTAACTCTGAGAGTGTTCAAATGGAAACAATTCGGGGTTCTCCCTAGGTTGGCAGATGGAGAGTAGCGCCCAGGATCTCGGCTTAGGCAATTTGCACCACCGGGTGAAAAATGGGTCTTATCTTCATGTCTCTTCCACAGACATAACGTCTTATCTTCATGTTCTCCACAGACATAACGTCTTAACTTCATGTTCTCCACAGACAGAGCTGTGAGGAGCTCAGCGTCAGTCTCTCAGACGAGTCCACAGACACACCTGTACAAATGTGGCTTCATCGTCACTTCTGTCTGCGGAGGACTGATGTTCATGCTCACCCTCTACTGTGTAATCCTACAGAAGGTATGTGAGTACTTATACTCTCTACTGTGTAATCCTACACAAGGTACAGCAGTTAGTTATGTACTGTACGTCCAATTTACTCAGGAATCCCTCACTCACATCATACTATACTGCAGACAAAACTACTCAGTGCATAAGGGCCACTGGTCTCTCAAACTCCGCAGTGCATAAGAGCCACTGGTCTCTCAAACTCTGCAGTGCATAAGGGCCACTGGTCTCTCACACTCCTCAGTTCATAAGGGCCACTGGTCTCTCACACTCCTCAGTGCATAAGGGCCACTGGTCTCTCACACTCCTCAGTGCATAAGGGCCACTGGTCTCTCAAACTCCTCAGTTCATAAGGGCCACTGGTCTCTCACACTCCTCAGTGCATAAGGGCCACTGGTCTCTCACACTCCTCAGTGCATAAGGGCCACTGGTCTCTCAAACTCCTCAGTGCATAAGGGCCACTGGTCTCTCAAACTCCTCAGTGCATAAGGGCCACTGGTCTCTCAAACTCCTTAGTGCATAAGGGCCACTGGTCTCTCAAACTCCTCAGTGCATAAGGGCCACTGGTCTCTCACACTCCTCAGTTCATAAGGGCCACTGGTCTCTCACACTCCTCAGTGCATAAGGGCCACTGGTCTCTCACACTTTTACACTCTTGTTCAACTTGCTGTGCATTTTAAAAGCCTTGATCACTACAGTATGTAACTTGTTTTTAATGAATGAAATGCAAATGTGTCCAATCTGTATGGTAGAGTATGTTAACATAATATAACTTATACAATAGCCTATAGTTTGAGGTAAAACAACAGAACAATATCATTGAATTCTCTCTGGCCATGGGAGACATGGCCTCCTGACATGGCGGAGCTACTCTGCTAGTGTAGCCTACACTACAGAACATGATGTTTATCTGAAACACCCACTAATCTACACACCTTTATTATGTACTGCAGATTATGAAGAAGCACAGCCGTGGTGGACCAGTGATGTGAGTAACCAGCCTATAGTCTGTTGATAAATCATCAAATCACTCAGCTGTGAATCTGCTCTGTACATAATAATAATAATTCATAAATGATATTCTCTCTCCCAAGGCATTAATGGATCAGATGACAGCTAATATGAACGACTGCACTTTGACCTCATTTTTTTGGTATTCTTTTTAATCCCATTTATTTTTGACTTTCTTTTATCTGATATCGGTTCATTCATTATTATTTTCAAGTATTATCAGTGTTTTCATATCAATCTCGATGCACTAATTACAAAAAGGTGATTCATCTGTGATGATCGCCAAAGAATATATTATGTTACGTTCTATGTATATTGTTATACATACATGTTATATATGTTTATGGTATACCATCTTATCAAAGTTCACTAAAGGATATATTTTTCAATATAATATGCCAATATTGTCATTATGTCTCCCTCCATCATTATGTCACCTATAATTTTAAACTTTGCAAATTTATTATTTAATGGTTGCACTTTTTTCCATTACTATCATTGATAAATAAAACGAACCTATCAATATTGGTAATGAAAAACATAATTTGTAAAGAAACACTGGGTTTCCTCTAGTGCTTTCATAGCATCGGAGTGTGTGAATGTTGTTATTTATATACGCAATGCAACTTTACACTCATAGGGCTGTATTTTGCGTGTCTTAAGTACCAGGTCTTATTACCTAACTTGAGTAAACTAAAGACCTGGAGGCGTGATCAATGCTCTTTGGCCACTCAGAATAGCCAAATGGCATTGATCACGCCTCCAGGTCTTTAGTTTACTCAAGTTAGGGAATAAGACCTGGTACTTAAGACACGCAAAATACAGCCCATAGGGTCTGGGATCCAGAACCGTTTTTTATCACAGTCAGAGATGGTACTGTATGTGGAGTCGACTTCATGTCTTCATGTCTGCTTTATACAATTACAATAGAATATAATAGTCCCCACTCCTTTGGGGTGTTTTTTGTCACATAATCAATAATGATTTTTAGGCTATGAAAAGTGTTCCCTGGGACAAAAAAGGTTGGGAAACACTGACATAATGTATAGTATCGTCCCAACTACAGTAGCAGTGTGCAGCCATTGGATTCTACAGCACTCAGGGAGCATTAGGTCTTGCTCAGGACACACATCCACATTGCTGGCCTGGCCTGGAATCGTAACTGGGACAACCAGGGGCTCTGGCTGCCCAGGCGGGCTCACTAACCACTACAATACTCATGGTGGTTTAATTTATTTTTATAATAACTCTGAGAGTGTCCAAATGGAACCAAATGTACCCCTACAGTTCCATTTGTAATTGTATACACTCCCATAGTTACAGACCGGTAAGGGTCCATTTGAAACAACCTAAAGTAATCCAAGGGGTTCCCTGGACATCACTTTGACAACCACTACAATAGCCTACTTTATGTACAGTATGATTTAAATTGTGTCAAAATCAATCGAACAAATCAAAGGTTTTAATGAAACTAACTTTTTTTAATTATAGAAATTAGAATAATCCTAAAGGATCCTGACTCAGTCTATTCTTTAATCACATAAACCCTATGTAATTAGTTACCAGTGGTCCTATTTACGTTCCCTCTACACCACAGGTGTGGGGGGGTCGCAAGACATGGCCAAAGCATTTCCGGGGGTCCCCAGCCAAAAACATTGAGAACCCCTGCTCTACACTACTGTAAACTTCTATACAGAAAATAGCCAATCTTTGAGCTTGTACATCTGCCGTCACTTGGGAAACCGGAAGATTCCCAGTTCGATCCCGGGCTCCCCCAGAGTTAGTGTCAAAGTGTCCTTGAGCAAGACACCGTACGCCTAATTGCTCCTGATGACCAGGTTGGTGCATGGTTTTCCTGTGTGAATGCATTTATATGGTGCCAACAAGAACAGCTCACTAGCTCACAAAATGTTTTCATTAAACCTTAAGTCTTCATGGTTTCTATTTTAAAACAACACACAGCGTTATAGGCCTATACCTGCATTTTCAGTTTGGCTCCAAACACATACAATGTGTTAAAAAAGGGAGGGTTCCTATATTTTGGCATGGCAGGCACAGTGAGTAGTGGACGACTGTGTACTGGCAAAAGAAGCAGGGAAAAACAGGCTGGATAATAACAAATCCGGTTTACCGAAATAATGGATTTACAGGAAAGTCTTTAAGCACGACCTCTCTACATTCGTACTTCACTTCAGCTCAGAAGTGCAGCGTTCAAAGCTCCAAAGTGAAGATGCAGAAACCATCTGGAGTCTGAATGGTGTCTGAGCATCATTTAAATAATTGATTAGACTGCTTAATGCTCTCCGACTGGTTCCCGTTAAACTGAAATGTGTGTTTCGAGCTTACTAGGTTGTCTGTTCTGGTTCTGCGGTGGAGCTACAATGAGGGATAATTCTACTTGGATGTCCGGATTACCTGGCCTCAGTCGCCACAACTCATTGTTATGAGATACAGTATAAAGAGAGTTAGAATTGGTCATTACAAATGGATGTTCAGATTCAGAAGCAATTTCCATTAAACCCTAACGGTCACAGATATTTCATATTATGGAGAAATTGCACATTGAGGCTTTAAAGCCTCACTATGCAACTTTTTCTCAATGAATACATTTTAATTCTGTCTGTATGGTAAGATATGTATAACTTATACAATTGGAGTGGTTATATTTTGTCCCCCTGCTGTTCTATTGAGACATTGAGATCGTGTCAAAGGTCATGTCTCACCTAGACACAGCATACTTACAGTACATACGCCGGCCCTAGCTACTACCCCTTCTGGGGCATTAGGCCGTCAACAAGCGATCTAAAGCTATCTCTGTGTTCCCTCCAGTCGGTTCTTGGCCCAGGCCAAGGTGTCTTGTTGATCTCTTGTTGGCGTTTCTGTTAACAAGGAATTGTTTTACAGGGTAGCGCTGTTATTATCCCCCACCCAACCCCCAACCTGGAGGGTCAACACTGGCTCTGTATCGTTTACGATAGTCAGTCAATCATATTTGATACAGTCCGTTTCTAGCAAAAATTGTCGGTGGGGGTAACATTAGCGTTTTCTCGCCGATAGTCGATTCTTCATATCCATGATATGAATCAAACCGCCTGGATCATTTGTTTATTTTTGGAACAGAGTTCTTATTTGCAGCGATATAAAAAAAGTCTAGAATACATCTGATCATATATGTATGCGTTCTGGTCCCTGTTCTCTGTGTGTGAAGAATACCTATCCTACAGGAGGCCAGACACTTTGACGGGTGTATGTTTTAGCATGCCGTGAAGCCAAATATATCCCTCGTGCCAAACCGGGTATTAGAAAGAACACAGGGAAAGTTAATTCAACGTGGTGGCTTTTTCCGCTGCAGATTACAGGCAGCTGTTGGAGATGAAAGGCCGAGTCATATTGCCAGGCCAGCTTTCCCAGGAACAGTTCAGAATCACTGAGCCATGACTCCCGTTAAGAGCCCTGGAAGGTTCCCAGGTGTGAAACACACACATTATTATTGCAATACATGTACAATTAAGCATTTTGTTAAAAAGAAAATAGGGAAGATGGCCGGGGAGGAGGCCAGGGTGATTGGTCACTTCACGTACAGTTCGATAGGCTACCCTCAGACACCCTACCCTACCCTCACGCAAATGTGTATGTGGAGGAAGGAATCAGTTGGCATAACGACTAAATTGTGAAGAAAATGGGGTAATTTCTTTGGCTACTCTAAATTTAAGGTAACAGATTTAAACAAGCTGCCAACGATTCTTTTTGTATTTTTTTAGATCGTCTGTCTTTGCTTTTTTAAATTGAGAGTATGAAATATGCAGCTTAAGTGGTTAAAGTTAAACCTTTTATTTAGCATTAATGATACAATGTGTGATGTGTGGAGGCCGTTGGGCATGCATGTGAACACAGATGTTTCTTGTTTGAAAACCACTGTATCAAGAGGAAATGTTATATTAAACCACTGCCAAACAACATTGTTGTAAACAAAAATCTAGAGAGAGAGAGAGAGAGAGAGAGAGAGAGAGAGAGAGAGAGAGAGAGAGAGAGAGAGGCATCGGGAGTCCAAATATTTGTCAGGTCTTTATTATTTAGTAAAACACTCACTACACAACACTGTGTTCGTTGCATTGTCCTTTAGTAGGTGTGGGTTAATGTATGTCCAGTCTATAAGATCTGAGAAATGTTCACTTCAACAGTCTATGAATAGCAATAAGAGACTGGATCTTAATTATATGGATTATATATAGAACAGACTGTACACTGTAAAAAAGTGTTAATTTAACATTACATTAACACTGACTATTACACTGTATGCAGACTTTATAGTCCATTACTGTGTAGTCATCAGTTACTGGAAAAATCAATTTGAGAAACTATCATTCGGTTTTTAAAATATATTAAAGTAATAATTGGATTACTATTTGAAAGGAAATTACTAGTACCAAGATTATAGACTTAATTTCAGTATTTTCTGAAAATTGTGTTTAATAAAAGCTACAAATAAATTGTTTTACTACAATTACTAAAGTACGCCTATATGTATTTATCCAAAAAGTAACAAAAAAACGATGGAATTACTGACCAATACATACAGTAAGTAAACAGGTCGATGTGGCTTGTCGTTGGTATTAGTGGAGCAACAGTTAATTACACAAATGTATTAAATTGATTTTAAAATATATACATATACAAAATATAGATTTTTGTGAAATGTCTTTTGTTTTAATTCAAAACTAATGAAAATATAAGATCAACACTTTGCGATGGCTGTGCTTTGTGAGTTTGTAGATCAGCAAGTTTTATGTGACACCGTTTAAGTATAAAACTGGGCTTAACTAACTAGTAGGGTAAGGGTTGTCCCCATCCATAACTAACTAGTAGGGTAAGGGTTGTCCCCATCCTTAACTAACTAGTAGGGTAAGGGTTGTCCCCATCCTTAACTAACTAGTAGGGTAAGGGTTGTCCCCATCCTTAACTAACTAGTAGGGTAAGGGTTGTCCCCATCCTTAACTAACTAGTAGGATAAGGGTTGTCCCCATACTTAACTAACTATAGTAGGGTAAGGGTTGTCCCCATCCTTAACTAACTATAGTAGGGTAAGGGTTGTCCCCATACTTAACTAACTATAGTAGTATAGTATAATATAGTGATTTTGGATATTGTACTATTGTGATATGACATAAGTGTTCTATAAAATATAAATATTGGATTGGGAAAAAAATGGTATTGGCAGATACTCAAAATCAAATAATCGGATCGGGAGAAAAAAAAACGTCCAAATATTAGGCTATTATTGCAATATATATACACAGCTATACAAAAAGTTATGAATATACTTTGTGCGCATTCATTTCCCTATGCAGAGGCACATTTTATACTCTATAAAAATATATATTTTATCCACTTTCAAACAGACATCACTATTTTGGTTCATTATGAGCGGAAATGTAATCATAGCCAGGACATCTACAAGCTTGTAGGTCTGGTATTTTTGCTATGAATACAGGTGTGCATTGATATTTTGACTTAAACACTCAACCCGATTGCTGTGCCTTGGACATGAAAATCACAGATTTGTAGGTTATGGACTACAGAGGTCACACTTTTAATCAGTAATCTAGAAAGTAAACTTCCAAACCCTGACTACACATCATTACATGAATCCTCTTTTGCATGATATGAGTCTGCTCACCCTGCTGTAATTCCATTATTCGCCACACGGTGGCAGCAATTGTCCACATTTAGCGGCCTCTCCCACTGGCAGTGGTAAAGAGCGTTGCCCTGCATTGATGACAACATAAGATATCATGTTTGTGTTCAAGTTTGTCTTTTTAAAACAAATTCTAGAACACACAATGATAAAATCACATTCTGCTATTTTCCACAAAGTGCCGGCTTCCAGCTGCTACATTGTGAGCTTGTTTAATAGGCCTATACATGGTCAGTTTATGTGTATTGTATATTTAATTTGTTTGCTTGTTCATTGTAGGCTATAATTAAAGTTAAAGTGACATTTTCACATTGGTTTAATATGCATTTAAATGTTTATGTATCAAAAAAGTTATTTGTGCCTATTTTTTAATTGACATTAATTTGTTTGCTTATCAGTTATATATTCTCAAATGGCAACTGTATGGGTCAACACATGAGTAATGGGGTGGTCTAGGACTATCCTAAATGGAGATCCAAACATGTGTGTCATGGGTGGGCCTCTAGCAGAGACATAATCACTGCCTTGCCTAAGGGCAACCTACACAAGGGTAGCCAGAATGGGCTCTATGCACACAGAATAACTCTTCCTACTTCCGGGCCCATTCTCTACTAAGGTGTTACCGATGGTACTAATTAAGGCTATGTTTCCGGTGCAAGGGTTGCGTCTTCATATTTCTCCACTACGGGACCCGGTTTAAAAAAATTAGTGTATTCGGTCACCCAAAATGGAAGAGAGGATTCATTAGTACACTGTATGTATCATCGGTAACACCTGTGAAGGAAGTAGGGAAGGGGAATGCGTTTGGCTGCAGACCCCCCCTATCTGGAGAGATTTAAAAACATTTCAGATAGCTTTAACCCTGTTTTATAGTAATGCTCATACAATACAAGCTCACGTATATGTCACCAGCTTGTAGACTTTTGAACTAGACGTTGATGTGTGATGCCATGCGTAGACAGTAGGCAGCCTCGGCAGGAATGTCTTTGACACTGATCTCATTGGCGTCGAGACGCAGGACTCTCAGCTTGGAGAAGTTAGTCATGTCCACCACACTGCAGAAACTGCCCACAGAGAACTCTGAGAGAGAGAGAGAGAGAGAGAGACAGAGTTAGCCATGTCAAGCACACTACAGAGGAATACAGTATCGAAACATCGATCTTACACATTAGCTCTACACTTGGTTTATCGATACACCCCTATGAGCAATGTCCACCAATACAGAGGAATAGTTAAGGCCTATTCATACTCCAGTTTTAGGTGATAAGGACCACCGAAACAGTGGTTAGTAAAGATAGAGAAATGTGTTTGTGTGAGCAGTGAATGGCTTACCACTGTGGCATGACATCATGTTGTAGTTTTCACCTAAAGCTGGAGCATGAATAGACATGTCAACTTGTATTTCCCTGTATCTCCCTCTCTGTCTCTCCACTCTCCCCCCCGACACGGTCGAGGAAGATGGCCGACCAACCCGAGAGTCGGGTTCTACCGGGTCTCTGCTCTACATGTAAAGTGTCTTGAGACAACTTGTTTTGACTTGACAATTTAATACAATTTTATTGAACCACACTACAGAGGAATAGTTAAACCACATATACCACACAACCATGCCAACCACACTACAGATAAATAGATAAACCATGCCAACGACACTACAGAGGAATAGATAAATCCTGCCAACCACACTACAGAGGAATAGTTAAACCATGCCAACCACACTACAGAGGACTAGTTAAACCATGCCAATAACAAAAAAAAGGAAAGGAAAGGTACTATGTTTACCCAGGGTAACTGGACTAAGCTCAAGAACTTGTTTACAGCCAGGCCCTGCTCATAGAACATTTCATGGTTAGTTTCAGATCAATACAAGTCAAACATGATCTGGAACAGGCTGACTTTTACAGATACCTCCAGGTGCGGCACTATATCAATCAAGAATGCAAATTCAAAGAGTTTTCTGCAGTTGAATCAGAATTCTTTTTCATATTAAAGTCAGCTCTCACAGTGGAGCCAAGTAAGTCCATCTCTGAGTTATATGGCGCCATTTCAGATGCTAAGAATGAAAGCACGTTGTACATCAAAGAGAGATGGGAGAGGGACGCAGGAGTTGAACTCTCAGAGGAAGTATGGGGAGGGATCTGGGAGTTCCAGTCTACCTCAACTTGTTCTATGGACTGGAGAGAGCACTGTTGGAAAAATATTATTAGATATTTTAAGACCCCATACCAGGAAAAATACAAAGGGGACGATAGGCTGTGCTGGAGGCAGTGTGGGGCAAAGAAAGCCAACCACTTCCACATTTTCTGGGGGTGCCCCAAATTGGGGGTGTTTTGGAACAATATTCACAAATCACTGTGCTCAGTATTTAATACTCCAATACCTTTCAACTTCACAACCATGTACCTGGGCCACATTGAATGTCTTAACCAGTCGAGATACACAAAGCTACTGCAGATTCTCTTGGCAGCCAGCAAAAAGTCAATAACAAGAAGATGGCTATCCCCAATCACACCCACAATGGACGATTGGCATGGAATAGTCCTAGACATCTTCAAAATGGAAAAATTAACATACATGTTAAGAACTAGATTAGACAATTTCTACCAAATTTGGAACAACTGGATTGTGCATATTGCCCCCCTGAGAGCGGACTTCGTGTAATCTCACTGGTTCATTGCCTGCTGTTTGATTGTATAAATATAAAATGTATAAGACACCTCTCCTCCTCTCGTGGTCGAAGACCAAAGCTATATTGTTTTTGTCCCCCTCAGCATAAATGTATATACTTTAGTTGTTGTTGTTTTTTGTTTCTTATGTCTTTTTCCGCCCACTCTTTCTTTTTTCTTTGTCCTCCTGAAATGTACCACCTGAAGTATTACTGACGTGCCTGTCTCTGTTTGAGTGTGGACTCGATGTCTTATATAGGAAAAAGGACTATACTATACAGAGACATTGGAGATGTTGCCACATGGAGGGGGGATGAGGGAGGGAAGAGGGGTGGGGAAAAAAAAGAAAAGAAGAAAATCTTGGGAACTGCTCTTATATCGTTTGTAGAAATGCTATATGTACAATTATACTGCACTTTCCGAATAAAACAAATATTATAAAAAAAAGAACATTTCATGGTAGAGGTTCAATGCCTTGTCCAAGGGCACTTCAGTGGTGGTACTACAGAGGAATAGATAAACCATGCCAACCACACTACAGAGGAATAGATAAACCATGCCAACCACACTACAGAGGAATAGTTAAACCATGCCAATCACACTACAGAGGAATAGATAAACCAACCACACTACAGAGGAATAGATAAACCATGCCAACCACACTACAGAGGAATAGATAAACCATGCCAACCACACTACAGAGGAATAGTTAAACCATGCCAACCACACTACAGAGGAATAGATAAACCAACCACACTACAGAGGAATAGATAAACCATGCCAACCACACTACAGGAGCTGCCGCCAGACAGAGAAGGGCCAAGAGGACTCAACTAGGGATGCAACACTCAAATATCAATGATATATGATCCGCTATTTGATAATGATAGGCTATAATTATGTTATGTGTTGTCGGACGGAAACCTTGTATCTCCATATGTAATCTTTTGAAGTTTTTTCACAAGTAGCAAAACATAAATTATTTTGGAAAGTTTTCACATACCGTATAATTTCAAATCATCATAATCTTTAATCATGTGTAGATCGTTAAGTAACGGGTCTCCCCTTCTCTCTCTTTACACATTTTCAATCAATAAATCAATCAATCAAATCATAGAGGATCTAGAGCAGTGTGGTCAAACTGGAGATTGTTCTCTTTCGAAGAACTTTTCTCTAGATTCTAGAGACAACAAGAAGTGATGAAACCACAAAATGAACAGACAATACTGGAACACAATACAATGTAACTGAACAAACTATTGCAATGATCACCATCAGAATAACAAACTTTAACCTATCGGCAAAACAATCCCTGGGTTTCACCATTATTTCATAAAATGATCAATATTTTTTAAAATAATCGATTAAATCAATGAAGTGGTCCACCCCGATAAAGAATCACACTCCCTTCAATCATTGCACCATGAAGTCAAACCTATAGAAAATGCACGACAGATGACGAGAGAAGGATGTGTGTTTTTTTTTTCTTTTACCTTTGATCTGATTGGCCTGCAGGTAGAGGTTGTGTTGTTACCTTTGATCTGATTGGCCTGTAGGTAGAGGTTGTGTTTTTACCTTTGATCTGATTGGCCTGTAGGTAGAGGTTCTCCAGGCTGCGGGCCACCATGGGGATCTTCTCCAGCTTGTTGTGGGACAGGTCCAGCTCCACCAGGGTGCTGACGTTGAACACCTGCGACGGGATGCCCCCGTCCGTCAGCCTGTTGTGGGCCAACCGTACGAACTGCAGCCTGGGGTACGTGCCAAAGAAGTCCGCGGGGACGCTCTCAATAGCGTTGAACTCCAGGTACAGCTGGCTGAGCCGCGCGGGCAGGTTCTCAGGGATCTTCCGCAGCTTGTTCTTCCTCAGGTCCAGCGTGGCCAGGGACCCGAGGCCCTTGAGGGCGTTGGGGGCCACCTCCTCGATGGCATTGGCGTGCAGCTTGAGGCTGGCGAGCCGCGTCATGCCGTCAAAGACGCCCGCCCCGATCTTGGCGATGCGGTTGTTGCTCAGCCGCAGGTCGGTGATGGAGGCGGGCAGGTGGGCGGGGACGCGGCTCAGCTCGTTGTGGTCCAGGTAGAGGCGGTCCAGGTTCTGCAGCTTGGCGAAGACACGCTCTCCGATGCGGTCCGACTCGAGCTTGTTGTGGATTGACATGGTTATTATAGTTAACGAAAACTAACGAAAAATGTAATTAAATAAAATACATTTTCGTTAACTGAACTAAATAAAAACTATAAACCATAACCAATTAAAACTGTATTGTGTTCTTACAAAACTAAGTGAAATTATAGATAAAATGCCCTTAGTTTTAGTTTTACTCATTACCAACAGTTATATTATGAGATAATATATCTTTTGAAATGGTATCTATTGAGTTTTTATTACATAGTTTTTATTAAAATAGGCCTACTTACTCTGACGGTTTTTGAATCCTACACCTGACAAATAAGCCAAACTTGAAAAAACGAACACTAAAACTATAAAAACTAATAAAAACTAGCAAACCTGATCTAAAAACTATAGAAATAACTGAACTAGGGAAAACAATTGCCAGAACAAACTAAAACTAAGCTATAATGGAAACATCGCAAAACCATCATTCATAAGCACCTTGTTGTGGAAGAGCACGACCCAGACCAGGTTGGTGGCGTTGTCGAACACGCCGTCGGGTATGCCGGCGATCTGGTTGCGCTGCAGGTAGACGTACTTGATGTGCGAGGGCACGTAGGGCACGTGCTGCAGGTTGCGGCTGTGGCAGTACATGGCCGTGGGGAAGGAGGAGGGGCAGTCGCACTCCAGCGGGCAGTCGGCGTCCCGCGAGCCGCTGTCCCACTGGGCCTCCGGGTGGCGCCGGCGGCTGCGCAGCTGGTTGAGCCACTGGAAGGAGTTGAGGCGCTGGCCGGACGCCAGCTGAAGGTCCAACAGCAGGCCCGTGGCCAGGAGCAGCAGCAACGCACGCATGGTTCCTATTGGAGGAGGGGTGGGACGGTTTAATCCAATGAATACATTTAATCACGCATGGTTCCTGTAGGAGCGGTGGGACGGTTTAATCCAATTAATACATTTAATCAATTATGAAACACAATCGAAATGATAATCGATTAATAATTGATCCATAGTTTGGGCCGTTATTGTAGGCTAAAAGTTAGAAAATCTAAAATCTAAAAACATTTTAAAACAAAGTGAAAGTAGCCAATGTACAGTACAAGCTTGTTGGTCTGCTATTTCAAACATTTTTGCACAACAAATCGATATATATATATTCTTTAAACATAAAAACGCACTTCTCGATTATTCCATTTTCTTTTTAAAGTAATTGAAAGAAATTAATTGTCACTGTCGTCCTTGATTCCTAAGGAGAAATACGGTACAAAACAAAGGAACGTGCTTCTTGAATTTGGAGTGATATTAAATCAAAATGTTTTTTCCCCGATTATTTCGGAAAAAATTCCACGTTAAATGACTCATATTACATCAATAGAATGTATGTTAGAATGAATGCATGTTAAATTAAGGAACATCAATCAATCAAAAATCATGTATAGGCCTACCTACCGGCTGTCTGTTGAGATGAAACACCTCCAAAGCTCTTCTTCACGTTGTGTAACGCTGTGTCCCAGACTGAGGAGTATAAGAGGTTTGTAAATACCCTCCCCTCTCTTTCTTTGACTCCAGATGCACTGCAGCCCCCCACCAACCACTGCAGTCTAATTAGGAAACTTGTTTCCACTGGCATGCGGGGCTTTCAAACTGCTACACTTCCCCTCTGGCCATATCTGGATCAATTCCATCTGGATGGCTGGTTGCAGCTGGCATCTGTTCTTTAACAACCTTGTTTTCTCTCCCTCTCTCTCCCTGTGTTCTGTGCCTTATCATTAACATTGAGACACAGGGCAAGACAGGTTCTGCTGTGCACATTGTGCACGTTTCAAAACTGTGGGTAGCGACCCCCCCCCCAGGTGAGGGTCGTGGGAAGGTGGCGGCGGGGTCGCAAATTGACAGTTGGAAAAAAGAAAGATGTCAAAGACTAGAAGAAAAAGTGCTCCTCGGAGCACAGGTCTCCACCAGATTGTTGTTATGGCCTCCTGGTGGTGCTATAATAGGCCAATAATGTGAAAAGCGTGCAATTTCCTTCTCTGCCTTTCACGCACGGTTCATGATTTGAGGCATTTTGTTTAAAAAAAATGTGCTGACAGGCCTAAATGTGAAAAAGGTGGCATTTCTTCCTTGGCCTAGTGGCTATGTGTGCGCAAAAGTTTCACTGCAATCACAATTATTAAGAGGTTCAGGGCTGTATTTGGCTATTCTGAGTGGTCAAAGAGCATTGATCATGCCTCCGGGTCTTTAGTTTACTCAAGTTAGGTAATAAGACCTGGTACTTAACAAGACACGCAAAATACAGCCCTCAGAGTCTTGCTCAAGGACACTTCGACACTAACTCTACCACTGATCCACTGCCACCATGCCTCCGGCTTGGCAGAGACAAAAAACATCTTGGGGGAGAAAAACCCTCTGACATGACACGTACACTTGAAGAATATGCAAGTTATCTTCATATAATTGGTCTTAGCCAATGGTCATAAGATGGCACCATTTGTGTCTACTTGTTCTGTGTCACAGAGGAGGGACTGTGTGGACAGGTCAGAATACCAGTGACATCATCGGTAGGCAGGCTTGGACATTTCAACAATGGCTTCTATTTCAGCATTCTAACTTTCCAGGAAGAAAAGGGCTGTAATTTCTCAATAAGCGTGCAATCCTCATCGATGATGTCACTGGTACTGTAGGCAGCTTTCTGAACTGTCCATAGCCCACTAATGAGAGTGAGTAGACAGAAATGGTGCCATATCTTATAATGATGAGGACTGATTAGAGTTCTACTGTAAGTACAGCACTTCATAATTGTACATTGTAAATGTCACTTTTCACAACAATTCAAAGCCAGTTTCACTGGACAGCTCCTTGTAAAGCTCTGGCTTTCAGTTGGTAATAATGAGCATCCAGAGAGTTGCTTAAGAGAAAGTCGAGTCCGGCTAATCTGGTAGTTTGGCGTCGACAAGAGTTGAAGTAGTTCTTTGCCTGTTTCTCAGCCCAATGCTGCCACGCTTCACCGTGTTCAGCTTTACAAGCATCCTTCCCATTAGGTCTGTTGCTTTCATTTGCGTTTGAAAAATCCAGCCTATGAATGAACACTTTTGTAATGGGTTTTATGAAGGTTCTGGCAAGTACATATTCCTCCATTTACAAATGTGTACAGAACAACTTTAGACATATCAGAAGGAATCACAGCATTTTAAATGCATTTTCTAATAGATATTCATATTAAATGCTTTATATTTTAAATAGACAATTTCAACTTTGACATTGCACTGTAAATGAGGTGTGGGGTCGCCAAAACATATCCTAACTTTGACATTGCACTGTAAATGAAGTGTGGGGTCACTAAAACATATCCTCCATAAAATGGGGTTGTGGTAAAAGAAACATTTAAGAAGCCCTTTGAGAGTCCCCCCCATTCTCTACAATGTAGTTAAAGGTAAAGGTATTTATGGAGCTGGAACGTTGCCATCAGCCCAGACAGAGGAACATTTGGAGTGATAGTAAATCAAAATGTTTATTTTTATTTTTTTATGAAGACAATTAGGCTAACCTATAGCTATGTCAATAATTGAAATATTTCACGATGAGACGTGTTGTTGGCTAGTAGTACATTGGCAATTTCTTTGCCTGTTTTTGCCATTTCTGCATATTTTTGCCATTTCTGCACATTTTTGCCTACAAAAGTATGCTTTCAATCAACAACCCCAGTGTGCTTCATTGCTGCATTATGCTTTGTTTTCAGGTGTTTGTGTGTTGGCGTTCCATTACAGAGGCCGCCTGCCTGCCTTGCTCCAGGGCAGAGCTCTCTCAATTACAGTGTTTAAGTTGTAGGGAAAGTTAACAAATGGTTTGTGCTGGCGCCCATTCACCCTGAATGATGACCTTCCTGCAGAATGTCCACAAAATACACCGCTCCAATGCTCCATTGTTTCTGCCTTCCTACTGTATGCCTTCACTTCAACAAGTCACATTTTACTCTGACAGGTATGGGGCGAGGGACAACTTCAGACATTTACATTTACGTATATATATCTAGACCAGTGTTTCTCAGACATGTTTGTCTCAGGTCACCCCTGTAGGACTGTAGGGATTTCTTCCAGGGACTCTGATTATAAGATGACCCCCATTTTTCAAGACTAAATTGAGGAAAAATAACATTGAATGTCAAATAATCTAGTCCCCGATTATAATTATAATAATAAAAAAAAACCTATATAAGTCTTATATTCAGGCCAATAGGGTACATATAAAACGGACCCCACTGTGGAAACCATGGTGGTAAATAACCTTTTCATACATGGCAACACCTGAATTACATTGTTACTTTACAGCAACTTTTGTCATTCTAACGGTATGTAAATATGTACCTAAATCTTTTCCCCCGAAGATATGTCATGAAACTAGAGAGAATATCAGTTTACATTATAAGACAGACTGAAAATAACTTTTATACTTGGCATTTAACCACTTAAACCCCAGGCAGTTCAGAAACCAGTCTTCCAGTGACATCATCGAGAACGATGGCTTCCATTATAGCATTGTAACTTTTCAGAAATAGAAAGCCTGCTGTTTCTATTAGCTTGGATTCCCCATCGATGATGTCACTGGTGGACGGGTTTCTAAACTGCCTATGAGACACAGACCGAGTAGAAAACTAATTGTGCCATTTTATCATGCAAATTAGTGAGGACCAATTATATGAAGATAGGTTAAAAAGTATTGAAGTCCGTTCTTTAATTAATCAAATGATCGAGAAGTGTTTTCTTTTTACAACGGATACTTTTTATATAGGCCTAACTGACTAAATTAATTTTTTTGATTTACCAGTTAATCCCCATTTTAATGGTGTTGTGCAAAGAAGCAAAACAGTAGCCAATCTACTGCAGATCAGCTAGTTTAGGTTTCTTAAATAGCTGAAATAGCTAAAAGTGCCCATTACAATTATCGTGTAGGCATTTAACAGACACTGATCAAGAGTGACTTACAAATTGAGATCAGAGTAAGCAGGATAAGCATGAACTGTATAGTCAATAAACATGAGTAAAGTCACATAAATATTATACGTCAGAGAGAACAGTATCGCCTCAAAGAAACTAGGAAAGCAGGTAAACAGTGAACCTATAGCGTCTGTCCAAACAACATATAAACAACATTCTCAACATGCTTTAGTGCTCAACTGTTCCCGCCCTGACTGCCCGCCCTCACCCCTAAACTAGCACGCCACATTGAAATTGGAAGCCAACATGTAATGAACCTTAACTAACCAATTTAATTTGAGAGGAGTAAAGTGGAGACTTCGTTTAATCCAAAAACCTGATGAGGCCCATTCTACAAATGTCCTCCGAATCCTAACAGTTTTCTGAATGTATGATGCTATATCAGTGATCAAACATTTTCATGTTAAAATGATATACGTATTTGGCCGCCGACCCCCATCTCAAAAAAGAAAGAAAAGAAAGAAAACAAGAATGAAAGACAGAGATCCTCACGCTGTTGAACCTCCCCCCCCCCCCGCCAAAAGCCATGTAAGAACAAACACGACATTCAGCTAAATTATACCAGCTTGCTCTTCTTCTCACATAACTCACGTCACCGCTGATGGGTGACGTGAGTTATGTGAGAAGAAGAGCTCATGGTGAAGAATGGGCTTATTACAAGCGACTCTGGGGATTGTTTTTCCAAGCGGCTTGTTAAAATGTTGGTAGTTGCGGTGGCGGGGGGGGGGGCTCGTTTCCAAAGTGTAGTTGCTTTATTTGAGTTTTTGCTTCCTATAATGTTGAGTGAACCAGTGATGCTCAAACATTTTCATGTCCAGGACCACCCCCACCACACACACAAAAATAAATATATGAATTTGTCCACAGACCCCACCAACTGACCCAAGATTTTTTTGTTCAAAAAAAGGCTGATAATATGGTATATAGGTGTACTGTAAAGTGCTCACGTGGCCCATAGTAGTCGCTTCTTTTGGCCTCGTTTCCAAGGCAGAAACCTGGCAACACCGATGGGGCACCTGTGAATAATGTTTTCGCACAAAATTCCAAACGCAATACTGCGGTGGCGCTGTCTGGTTTTTATAAATCATGTCCCCTTGACCAGGAACACCAATGACATGGTGGTGGTCAGTCAGGCAAACAGGAATAATTGCTTCTTTCATAGAAACAAACAAACAAACAAACATCCTAATTCAAAACATATTCCCCCATTGCGCGTGTCTATAGTCTCGCCACAGTCTTATTGCAAATACAGGCTTTGTAAATTTAAAGACAACACATGATTATCATCATCTCTAAGCTATAAGCCTGATGTCAAAACTTCACCCCCGCTGGTCTAATAAAGCCTCCTCCTCGCTAGATACAATGCCAAGTCCGTTTTATTTTGTTGTTTGTTTCATTGTCATGTCAGAACAGGGCAGCTCCATACATGGAGATATAGGGGTGATCAGGTCCAGATCCCAGGCAGAGGTTGTTGTGCTGGTTCTGGACAACTGGCTATCTGACAGACTCGACACCAGGTACAGCACTCCCTGTGGGGGTGTGGAATGCGCGTGTCGAATTTGAAGTTGGTGGGGCGAACGGTTGGATTACAGCCGTACGTACTGTACACACGTAGGCGTGGTGCATTTATATTAGAATATTGATGTATCCTCGCTCAAAGCATCTCTCGGCTCCTCCTCCGAAAGCAACATAACACTTGGGACGCGAGCGATTTCCGAGTCACGCTGGAGGACGGAGTGCGAGGACGAGGCGAGGAGGCCGAGATTTGAGTAACGGGAATCAGCCACTCACTCACTTGACAGAGAGGAGGAGGTGGTTTCACAGTTTGTTTTGTAAATAACGCCCTAAAATGTATCATACTATAGCATCACACAAAAGCATCAAAAGTAGCAGATCCACAAGCTCTAAATGCCTCGCTTTGCACCTAGGTTAGAGCTTGTAGATCTGCTATTTTTCTAAATTTACTTCACCAAATTTTGTTGCCCAAATTGAAAAAATGCGGAAGAGACCATTCTTCCGGGTGCTTCAAAACGCCACTGAGCAACTTCCATTGAAATTAATAGCGGGGGGACGAGGCTGTCGCACCGGTCCTCCCTCTATCCTTTCATAACGCTATGCTCCTTTCCAACAAGCTATACATTTAAGCACTGTGTTTTCACACATTTCTGGGGCTGACCCTGAAAAGCATGTCAACCCTGCTACAGAGCAGTGCCAGCAAGCCCAGGGATGATACAACCCTGCTACAGAGCAGCGCCAGCAAGCCCAGGGATGATACAACCCTGCTACAGAGCAGCGCCAGCAAGCCCAGGGATGATACAACCCTGCTACAGAGCAGCGCCAGCAAGCCCAGGGATGATACAACCCTGCTACAGAGCAGCGCCAGCAAGCCCAGGGATGATACAACCCTGCTACAGAGCAGCGCCAGCAAGCCCAGGGATGATACAACCCTGCTACAGAGCAGCGCCAGCAAGCCCAGGGATGATACAAATGATGGTTCTTCTTTATAACAAAACAAGAATGATTCAACATAAGGCACGTAACGTGAACAGAAACATAATCTCTGCAAATCAACACACTTGATTTGAGCCGCCAGAGCCGGAGTGAATGAGTTAACGCCAGTTAAAGTTAAACACATTGAGATATTAGGTGTACACTGTACAGTATAAGACAGAGTCCACGTTTTTCATCCAAAATTGTGGCATGCTAAAATATAAATACCTCGTGTTGTGACCAACATATTTACACAACACTAAAAAGATTTGGGGTCGGTTTTGATTTTCTGCATTATTCTCATCGCATCATCTTGACGCGGTGCAGGGTACCCTGAAAAATGAAACCACGTGCAGGATTCACATGCAGGAAATGCTCATTGCCTGGTGAGCACGCACGTTTTTCCGATGCAATGATACAATTCGGAATGCCAATTAAACTCAGTGTGTGTGTGTGTGTGTGTGTGTGTGTGTGTGTGTGTGTGTGTGTGTGTGTGTGTCTACTGCCAGTTTGTTAAGGATCAAATGGTTTCCCGGAATTGTTGGCTGTACACAGATCACCCTGACAGGGACAGGGACAGGGACAATCAGAAAGAACGAACTGTACTGAACACACCGAAGAGGATGAGAGTGGATGAGAGTTTCTACTATGGTCCTAAGTAACAATACCACTTGATACCACCCCCACCAAGATGCACGTCCCTCTGGGAGGTGACCCCCTGGGCCCCTGACAGACCAAGGACCAGATGGGAGGGGGGATTAGATCTCCCCGCTGGCCTTGGACCGCCCTCGGGATCCCCCAGGATTAAGTGGCAAATGTTGCTCAAGAAAGGAAAGTCTGGAGCTCTCTGCTGTTGTTAAGAGGTGGAAGATGGATGGACATGGATGGATTGTTCACTTATTATAATATGACATGCTCAGACAGAATAGGCATGCTATTTGAGGCTTTGGGCCACTTCATCCTGTGTCTCTTGGTACAGTTTGAAACACATTTGATGCTAAGGACGAGTATACTCGTCTGGGGTTTAACATGGAAAGTAGAACGTGTCAGAATAAAAGCTCCCTGCCTGCATCCGGCTGGCACCACAGCGAGAGCACTGGAGGACTTTAGTGGCACTAAAAGTGTTAATGTATCAATACTTACACCTACGTTCTTGGGTTGGTGGCAAATGTCAGTGGGGAGTGTCGGGCGGGAGAAGTAGGACGAAGGCTCTACGTCCTCCCGGTGGGGGCTCCTCACTGGCAGGCGAGCCGGTAGGATACAACATTATGTCTTCCCGATGGGGGCTCCTTACTGGCAGGTGAGTCGGTAGGATACAAGAGTACGTCCTCCCGTTGGGGGCTCCTCACTGGCAGGTGAGTCGGTAGGATACAACAGCAGTGACGACACAAAAATGTGCATGTGGAGTGAGGGGAAAAAAAGACAAAATGGGTACAAAATGGGGTGAAAAGCAAGCGACAAATAAAACAGACCTTACTTCCTGCATAAATCTGAGGAGGGAAACCAACCCACCAGGAATGAGAAAATGTTTATGAAATGTTAGGACTACAAAATTGGTCAGGAAGACAAACTACTAGTACTCATTCATAAGGGGAGGTAATTGGTAAAGTGCCAAAGTGTAACTTCAAAGCTACGGTAGATGAGTATTGGGTTTGTAGCAATACAATTTTTACTTAACTTTTGTAAAAATATAACGAGGCATTTAGCAGAAGCTCTTATCCAAAACAATTTACAGGAAGCAAGGACAACACAAGGTTGGTACATCAAATGCAATAGCAATAGTCATCTAAGTCAACCAAGAACCTATCAGTCTAACATTATGCACACCGAAACTTCAGAAGATTTCAAGAGATTTAATTTGAGAGTACAAGACATGAATTTTTTAGTAAGGTGCAATATTATAGATTCTGACATCTCTTAACTACTCCCTTGTTTTATACTGTCCCTTGCCCCTTGGGACCTTATAAACGACACTGTAAAAATCCTCATTGTTACTTTAACTCTTGAGCGGATACAAACGTAATGAAATGGACCCTCTCAAGAGTTAGAAATTGATAAATGGAACACAGATGTACTCATCCATCACTGCTGCTGCTGTGTACCGTGCGTGTTGAAAATGTTCTTGAAGCATTTTGAGGATTCAAAATGCTTTGGTTCACCACCACCAGCTTCTCAAGTAAAACGCTGTTGCGATCGGTCTGTCAAGACGTACATGATGAATGCTGACGCCTACCACCACACAATGGACACTGGTATGGGGGGGAAGGAGTTACAACACTGATATTTGGGACACCACAAAACACCAACAGCAAAGTCTTAGGGCCTCATCTCACCTTACCCCTTAGCGATTTTTTACCATTCTGAAAAACATTATAAAATAGTTCAAATAGCCAAACTACAAGTTCACTACGTGCCAATGTAGATCGGCTAGTTGAACCATTAAAAAAAAAAAGACAGTAAAATATGCAGTGATGTAAATAGGTTTTCAATGTAATGGGTCCCGGGAGCCATTACATTGAAAACACATCTGTGGCAATCATGCATTCATCCAACAACACACATTTTGATTAAAAAAACCTAACCGTTTTAGAATTCTCTGCCACACAGGGCTTCAGGGCACAACTTTCCTATGCAGACGACATTAAAATATTTGGCTGACGTGACTGAAACAAAACACACATACAGTAATAGCACAACCCACAATTCAAAAGCACGTCTCATACAATCCATTATTCTTATTTTTGCGGCAACATAATGCACCCGACGCAGAAAATAAAAATACTGTTTACGTGAGGTATGAATGAATAAATGTACAATCAATCAATCAACAATATAAGAGACATAAAACAATTAAAGCACTATTATACACAGATGTTTTCCTCCACCCCTGACAACACTAGGGATTTATGCAATAACCTTCAGTGCACATACTAAAATATTTTCCAGTGCATAGCAGAGCGAAGAAGCCGAGTCACCCCCGCACCGGAACGCTTACGTAATCCTTTGGTGTCGCTCTTTATGGTCGCTCGGCTACCGATGACGGCATCCAGTACATATTAGCCAACTGTGAGAGCCATGTGGGGGACACAAACAAAAGACCCTAATTATACTTCTGTGGAGTGCTCAATAATCTTTTGACGTGTTCGACGCACAATCGTGATAACTGTCTGAAAATGTAAATCGAAATTATATATTTCATTGGAGTGCTCAAGTAAGCCTTTAAGTAATTAAAGGAGTTGTTCACCAAAAATAAAGACTTATTTTCTATCGATTACACACCCCATGAAGCCTTGAATTCATAGAGATGTTTTATTTTTTCGCATTCCTGAGCCAATACTTTCGTCTCCTACCAGAAACCTTAGCATCTTTTCGCCGGTCATCAAATGATTGGCTTAGGAAAGTGACAAAAAAAAATAACTCCGTTAATTCAAGGCTTCATGAACTATACTCCTTTTAAGTGTTCAACTACTAGAAAAATGTTATATAGCAGTGGTTCACAAGCTGCTGTGTAACAGCTGCGGTCTATGTTTGACCGCTTTGCCTTTCACTAGTAGTGCAAGCCATCTTTCTCATTGGCTGCCGTAGTGGCCGTACTAGCAAGCTATCTTTCTCATTGTTTATTTCAAGGACCCCCATAACGATTGAGTGTACAAATGTGTCATTTGTACACAGTCACAGTTACAGAACTGTAAGGGTCCATTTGTAACACTGTCAGAGTTACACACCTGGCTCTAGGAACACCGAGGGTCCCTGTGGTGGAACCCCCACTATGAGAACCACCGTCCCTGTGGTAGACCCCCCACTATGAGAACCACCGTTCGATTGTGATAACCGTCTGATCACCTAAAAATCTGATCGTCTGATCACCTAAAATATGATCAATGACACATTTGAATCATAACATCTACGATAAAAAGGTTACAATGTTGACAAAAAGACACACAATTAAAACACCTTTTTTTCCTCGTTTTTTTGGGGGGGGAAATAGCAGTCTTCAAACACTGGCCATTCTCTGGATTTCCCAGAGTTCTCAGTGGGAGCGTCTTTCTTTGTGTGTGCGCGCGCAAGGCGAGGCAAAGCGAAACGAGAGAAATAACAAGTCGACACACACATCACAGCAACGTTCCTTAGGACAGACGGGACAATGTGTGTGTGTGTGAGAGAGGGCTTTTTTCTAAAAGAGTCTTTTGTTGTGGTTTCACAGGCCTGGCGGTTGCGTGGATGTGCTTTTGACTTTTTTCCGCCTCTTCATGAGCAGCGGGTTGGTGGAATCCTGGAGGGTTTTGATAGTGATCTGCTCGTAGTCCACTCTCATGGTGGCCAGGGCGCTGGTCATCTCCTCCTGAAGGGTGACAAACAAAATAATCACACTCGTGTGACGTGTCAATGTTTGTTAAACTGCCGTAAACAAACATTAATTTAAAGGTCCATAGACTTGGCTGCCACTATGTTTGTTACAAGTGCCCTTAAAGGTGCTCAAAAGGTGAAAAGAAGGAAAGGCTTGGCTGCCATATGACGGTCATTTAAGAAGGCAGACCTATCATCAGTCTAAAAACTCTAAACAGTGTAATATGTAGAAAGAAATATATAATCACACCCGTGTGAACTGAGCGGTGCAGGCTGCAGTTATAGTTATAGTACTCCGTGGGAATGGCCCTATATTTGTAACATTGAGATGTAGTACAGTGTCAAGAAATGGAACTACTCAAGTAAAAGTAAAATTACAGTACCTGAGCAAATAATAAAACTTTCACTTCACTGCACCTCGTTAATAAAAGGACCACGATCAAAATGTTAACGAGCGCAGGCGTTGCGTCATTGCAGTTTTAACCCATTCTGAACGGGAACCCGTTTTGGTGTTAGCATCATGTTATGCTTTAGCTATTGAAAAATAGCAGATCTACAAGCTCATAGCGCGCCACCGAGTGGCGCGCTACGAGCTTGTAGGTCTGCTATTTTTGAAAAATCGAAGAACGACTTGACATTTTTAGAATCTGATCTCAGGTCAGAATGGGTTGATCAGACCAGTGTGTGTCCAGTGGAAACCTCGTATTAATCTGATCTCAGGTCAGAATGGGTTAAGTACCTTCTATGAGCTTCACACGCCAGGGGGGGTTCAGCACATGTATTATTTTATCTGTTTTTTGTTTTGTTTTGGGGGGGGGGCGTCCCTGATGACAGTAAAGTGACTGAAAAGGTATACAGTACTTGTAGCCCTTTTTGTAATTTCCTAAATAACATTTTTCAGTGTGTATTCTTGTTGCATGGGGATTGTTGACCTTTTGATCAGCGGCAGTGATCTCAAGCTGCAGGTTTTATGCGCTGCAGATGGCTCATCAACGCTGCCTGCCTGCCTGGCACATAATTTGTACCAGGTTTTATCGTTTGACTTGATGTCGAGGAAGCGATACAGGCTTCAAGGTTTAGGGAACTATAATAATAATGCTAGTCACTTGATCCTGGGTCTCGCATAGCCAGCCACACAACTACTCCACTGAATGCTATGCCAAGAGTCTGGCACTGTACACCTCCTTCGTCATTTCCCTTCACGAACATATATTTTCAAAAATATCTTTTAAAACATATTTTTGAATTCCCATTTCTGATAAGCAGTCAAATCGACTAATTTGATTTACAGTAGGACAAATTAATGTGACTGCAAAGGCAATAGTTTTCAGAGCTTCCATTGCACAGACTGTATGACGGAAGCATTTGAACATTGTGGGAGGCAAGAGTCTGCCTGAACCACAACATCCCTGTTCAGGAGGGGGGAATTCAGGCAAAAACAAGCTTTTAACACAGCACGTTGTGAGCTTGTAGATCGGCTATTTTCAGTGAAGAGGGGGGGGGGGTTTAAGTGTCTAGAAATCAAACGACAACCTATTTTTATTTCTCAACAAGTCCAGCGGGCATTGGGGCAAGCGTTAGTTCAGGTGCAGTCTGAGTGAAATGGATGTAACCATTGCATTAACAATAAACCTAAATGGAATAATTACACTGTGCAGCCATTTACTTCACTTAGAAATGCAGCCCAAATGTAAAGCAGACAGTGACCAGTAGAGGGCACAGTTGGACAATGTTCAGTGCTTCTTTCCTTCTGATCGATTCATGAAAATACACTTGAGGATTTTACAGTCTAGATGAGGGTACAACTTTTTCCTTCTTTTTTTTTAGGAAGGGAGGACATAGATTCTGAGGTAACAGGATCTGTGGGCACCAAGGAAGAGTGAGCACCTCAGTGTTAAAGTGATGATGCCCACCTATCATGTATCTGATCCCGACACCACCTCCATGACGGCCAATCAGAAGTGGAGTACAGGGGACATGCCCACACACACACACCCTTCCTAGAGAGAAGCAGCACATGCTCACCCATGAGGCCTACCCACGAGGCCCACCTATGAGGCATGAGGCCCACCCATGATTTTGGGGTCCGTTGGCCCAGAGTCCCATACACATGTGTTGGTTTGATGCATATTTTGTCAAACAGTGCCCAATTTGACATAGTTAGATTTGATTACAGTTTCTATTTGAGAATGTTTAAACTTACAACCCAACGAATAAAAATGGAACATAAGAAAACTAAAACTAAAAATGTTCAACTTCAACATGAAAAGAAGCCAGACGCATACCTTGACATCCTCCCACACGTCCTGTTCTTCCTGCAGCACACGGCTGGTGTGTAGAGGCGTCTGAGGGACTTCCATGGACTGCTGTGAACATAGAACACATGGATGGTGAGAAGATTTAAAAATAATAATATGCAGCAGCAGCAGCAGCATGTAATCATAACCTAGCTCCTTCTAACGCTATAGACCAGAGCTAATCGTAATCCTTGTAAAGACCAAAGGGACTGTGGTTGTTGTCGAACATATATGCTTAAGCCTTGTATAAATGTAATGCATAACATCGTGTATACATTTCTTTTCAACCAGCACGGTCCCGTGTGGCTCTCCTCTTGTAACTCTGTCTGCTCTCACCAGCAATGAACCTAACATCCTATGCTGCACCATAGAATGTGTGTTCCACATCGAAAATAGCAGATCTACAAGCTCACAACGTATCCATCCACTTTTATCGTACATAATCATGCATCATCTCATACTGGCCAATCAGAATGCCTGTTGCCACAAATTTACGTCATATTTGGCAGACATTTGACCTAATTTCAAGATTTGGCGTACATTTGACCTAATCAAATCAAAAGCTGTATATAGGACAAAAAGTTTATTTTACCGCCGAATAATCGACTAATATTTTAATATTATGGTATTCAAGTTGACTACCAAAAATCACGTTTGGTTAATGGCAGACGATGCAAGATAAAGCCGCGCACTAGCGTCATTTCCATCCACCAGCTGTTTAAAAACCAGGGAGACGTCTGCTCTAGGCGCTTTCTTGACGCTACCGTCTGGGTACAAGCAGTCAACATGTTAACTTGTTAACCCCCGACATCCCTGTTTTGGTAATTTTATTAGAAATATTCAAACTGTCAATGTTACCAACATTTAAATTAAAAGCTAGGTGATGAGGTCCAAAATCAGTATGAGTTTGTAGATCAGCTATGTTTGAACAATGTTGAAAATCCGAAATAGTGCTTAAAGGGAAAACACAAACTATGTGGGTCAGTGTTCTGTGGAGTGGGTCAGTGTTCTGTGGAGTGGGCCAGTGTTCTGTGGAGTGGGCTAGTGTTAGTTAGGCTGTGGAGGAGGTTCTTACATTGATCCAGGGGTGGTTCATAAACTCGGTGATGCTGATCCTCTGGCTGGGCTCGGTCTTCAGCAGGTGGCGAATCAGCTGCTTGGCTGAAGGAGAAAACAAACCGGCAATGATCGCACAGGCAGCTCAAAGGTTGCACACACACACGCGCGCGCGTCTACTATCTACAATGATATCCTTATCAGTCACTTAGTCAGCCTCTTTGACTTGACAATTGTTTACTGAAACCATCACTTCTGACTGATGTTAAATGTCATATGTGACATAGCCTGGTCTAGAGGGGTGGGCGCGCATTTAGCCACATCGCACCACTCTGGGTTGGTGGAACTAGTGGTACTAACCTTCCTCTGAAACATCTCACCACTCTGGGTTGGTGGAACTAGTGGTACTAACCTTCCTCTGAAACGTCACACCACTCTGGGTTGGTGGAACTAGTGGTACTAACCTTCCTCTGAAACGTCGCACCACTCTGGGTTGGTGGAACTAGTGGTACTAACCTTCCTCTGAAACGTCGCACCACTCTGGGTTGGTGGAACTAGTGGTACTAACCTTCCTCTGAAACGTCGCACCACTCTGGGTTGGGGAACTCGTACTGGCCGTTGCGGATGCGTCTCTTCATGCCGGGGGAGATGGCCAGGCCGTGGTTGGAATAGAAGGGTGGATATCCACAAAGCCTGGATGGGAATGGAATGGACAGAAATTATAGGTCACGAACGTCAGTCTGGTTATTTGAATACTACGACCAAGATGTCTCGGTTATGTGATCACGCCCAGGGGTCGCTCTCCCATAAGTGAGACATTGAGTATTATGAATAAATATTTATTTAGGAATAGGGTAATGTTTTTCCGTAAAACAAACCAGTAAAACCTGCAAAACCTTTGGCCAGTGGCGTTTCAAAAAGACACTTTCAAAAATGGTGTAAAATATACAAAAGCAGATCTACAACCGCAATGTATTGTGACTTGTGAGCTTGTAGGATTGTTGCTTTTTTTTTATTAAACCCGACAGCAACGATATTCTATTGTTTGACCACAATTATTTTTTTAAGATTAAACTTAAAATGAAAAACACGGATAAACTGATGGACAGTTTTCTGTTTTTTGACGACACACATCCTCCTTCAGGGCTGGTTCTGGTTATTAAGAAAACGTAAACAAACATATCACAGAACTCGACATGTTCTGGAAAAGTATCAGGTTACAGGAGGTTCATGGTTGCCCTTCATAGTGAAACAGAGACACATGTTAAACCCATGGTTATCCTCCTCCATAGTGAAACAGAGCCACATGTTAAACCCATAAACAGATGTCAAAACCTGCAATCAGTATATCTCCATGATCCCGTTGACCTCTCGGTTTGACTTACAGGATGTACATGATGACGCCCAGAGACCACATGTCACACGATTTGTCGTACTTCTCTGGACCGAGGACCTCCGGGGCTGTCACAGAGGAGAAAAACAACAAAACAATTAACTTTTGGGCTGTCACAGTGTCAAATAGGAGAAAAGAACAAAACAATGAAGACATGTTCATTTGTGTTACAACTTAATGCAGTGGTTTGTAAGCTCTCAAAATCTGAAGGCACTCCTGAATTCAAAAAGCAACTCTACACGGTCTGTGTTTAGCATTTAGAGAAAAGAAAAAGTCTGTGTCTGTGTGGTTCTCACAAAATTCACACTCATCACAACACAGCAGTGTGACTCTGAGTCCACACACAATTTGGTAACCGACCACTGATTTAATGTATTCCACACATTGGCTGACAATTGAAAATACAAAGAAAAAAAGCAGCTGAATTTAAAACGGGCACATGTCTAGTCCACAGGATGTTAACTTCTTGTTAAGCAAAACATTAGCCGTGCAGCGTCGATACTGTACTTTCCACAGGAAGTACCCTATATACCGTTTACGATCAGCAACTTCTTAAACACGCCAGTGAAATCTCCTGCCAAGGAAAGCTCTGTAGACAAACAGTATAAAAGGTACCGACATGGCTGTATTATAACCCCTTGAACCCTGCATGGGAGGAAGACTCTCTCTCCGTCAGGGGTTTCAGAAAAAAAGCAAGATATAACACGTGTTGCATGATCGCAACTTTGAACCTTGCCCTTCTGTGAGCTTGTTAGAGATCGGCTATTTTTGAAACATTACCGATGTCCATGTACTCCATGGTCCCCTGTGTGTGTCTGGAATAAAGTGTTATTTATTCGACAAGAACTCTAATGAAAACCAAATAAAAACCAATGACAATTTATTCAACAAATAAAAACTAGACTAAAATGTTATGAACAAAATAAGACAAGTCCAGTTTATGCTTGGTTGCTTGCTGAAAATAACAGACCTACAGTTTATGCAGACCCAACTTGTGTGAGATTGTAACTATAAAAGCAGCCATTACAACACCACCAAAATACTTTTTTTTGTAGTACTGTAGATTTAGTCTAGACTAGACTAAAACTAGAATAAACCTAAACATTTCAGATGACTGAAATAAGACTAAAACTAAATGAAATTTTATTTTTGAATAAAATTCCATTTAGTCTACGCCAAAACATAATAATAAAAAAAATCAACAGTGCTTACCAACATAGTAGGGGGTGTAGCAGGGTGTGGCCAGTGAGTTGAGAGTGGTGATTTCTTTGGCGAAACCGAAGTCTGTGAGCTTGAGCAGAGCGTCAGGTCTTTTGGATGTGTACAACAGGTTCTCTGGCTGAAAGAAGAGTCCACAACAACAGCTCAATTGCACAGCACAACAGAAAAGCAGCAGTCACACAAAACAATTCTACATGGAGCTACAGTACCGTCATACATTTACAATGTAGGCCTTTTAGTAGACACTCTTTGACCAGAGCGACTTACAATAAGTAAACACAATAGATAGATAGATATAGATAGATTTTGTCCAACAGCTCCAGTGCAAAACATAAATACAGAATAAAAAGAGCATGAACAACATATAAAAATACATCACAAAATCGAATGCAGTAGAAAAAGGAAAAAGCTATTTTAGCCAATATTTTATAATAAGTTTGAATATGTTTGAATGTGAAGCTGACAACCTTTTATTAAAGTTAAAATATGGAGATAAAGAGGGTTGTGTGTATTGGACAGTTGTGCTCCACTGCAGGGGGTCCAGTCACAGACCCCCTTGATGCTGCTGTCAGTTGTTCATGTCAGACAGTCAGACTACGGCTGGTCACACCTCACCGGTCAACCTAAACACTGTTGTTACAGCGTCTATTATTGTGACATGCCTACATGTAGAATACCACCTTTTAAGGGCACTTCACTGATGCAAAAATAGTGTCACTAAAGGGGTACAATTACAATTTAGGCATTTAACAGACTCTTAATCCAGAGCGATTTACAGTAACACAAGCAAACACATCAAATGCATAGAAATAGTCATCTAGGGTCATAAGTAGACTAAGAACCTAATATCCGTCTAACAGTAGAATATCTGAAAAATGAAACAAGGGTCATTGAATACAATGTATGAGTATGATAATACTATTTAACTTATACAATTGGGGTGATGGTATTTTGTCTCTGTGTCAAAGGTCATGCCATCAACATCGTTCCATGAGCAATGTTGATGGCATGTAGGAAGTTAGGAACTATTTACCTTGATGTCTCTGTACTGTAAGTGATGTTGGCATGTAGTTACTATATGTATGGTTTACCTTGATGTCTCTGTGGCCGATGTTGATGGCATGTAGCAAGTTAGGAACTATTTACCTTGATGTCTCTGTAAGTGATGTTAGCATGTAGTTACTGTATGGTTTACCTTGATGTCTCTGTGAGCGATGTCGATGGCATGTAGGTACTGTATAGCTCCTCCTATGCTCTTCATGATGTCTGAGGCCTCTGGGGGGGGGGGGGGGGGGGAAGAGAGAGAGAGAGAGAGAGAGAGAGAGAGAGAGAGAATAAATTAACACACCGATTGAGCCCCTGGTAACAGAGAAAGTGACCATTGGGAGAGAATAAATCTCCTTTTACCTCTTTCTGTGAAAGCATGATTCCCTCGGTCTTGGATATGACTGAATAGCTCACCGCCATCCATACTGAGGAAAAATAAAGGAAAAAACATAATTATTTATTATTATTTTTGATTTGAGCAGCCCATGTAGAAATCACACTAACACAAACATTTAGATAACGTATAAAAGCCCTGTATTTCAATCTTTATACTGTATGTTAAAGCTGCACTATGTAACTTTCCTCTTCTACCCTGGATTCAAACCTGGTTTCCTGCATAAGTGCTGAACGTATTACCATTGAGCTAATAGAGCCTGCCTGCTCGCTCGCTCAGTGAATACATTTATTTTGGACCAGGTCAGATCCTGTCTGGGTGAGCCATACCTTTGACACGAGCTAAGGGCCGATTCATACTCCTATTTTAGAGCTGAATAAAAGTCAATCGGCTCTGTAGAGCCTACAATGTGACGTCATTTGAGGTTCACCGAAGTTCTCTCTTCGGTGTTACTGAAAATTTCTGACGAGCCGAAATCATTTCGGCACTACAGCGCCGAAACAGCGGTAAAATAGGAGTATGAATCGGCCCTTAATGTCTCAATAGAAGAGCATGGAGACAAAATACAACCACCCCAATTGTAGTTATATTGTATTAACATACTCTTACATTGTATTCATTAAAGTTACATAGTGAGGCTTTAAGAATAACTCTAAAATAGCAGACCTACAAGCTTGTAGATGGGCTATTTTTGGTACGATACGCCACCTTGCACACTTACAGATAGTTCTTACAGACTGTTCAGCGATTACTTTCACTGCCAATTATCATAAAAACTGAATATCGTTATGAAGAAATGAAATGCTCCACCCTTTGAGAACATGGCCAAAACAACCCAATTTAAATATATTATACAAACACAAGCCATGAAAATAAATTTTATAGCTACTATTCGGTTTGTGTGCCACACATTAAAAAAACCTGGTTTGACTGTAGAGTGAAACCAAACCCAGTAAAAGTCTAAACTCCAAGGAGCCGTTCTTTGACAGAATGGCAGCTTAAACCTAATGACAAACATCTGACATCATTATGTGGGTGTAATAAAAGCTATTATGCCACGTGCTACATTCTGTGCTACTGTATTATAATAAAGTAGCATAAAGTAGCATAGCGTCGCTGGCAGGTGGAAACCTTTATGTTCAAAAAACATTTTTTATTATAGTCTTGAGCTTGTACTGTAGATCGGCTAATTATTGTGCGACACTCTTGTACAATGAAGTATGTATGGCACTCGTTTACTAAGGTCGCCTTCACACCAGAAAGCTTCACTGCGATTAAAACGAATCCTTCTACACATTGTCGGAAAGTGCGCTTCGTTTGGCAGGTGTGAAGGCTCTTTCTTAATCTAATGCGCATCAAAGAACTGCATCGGTGCAGGTGGGAATGCAATCTCATCAAATAAAGGGAATTAAGCAAACAATGTGGCGGATGAATGAGGAGTAAAGTTGGAGACCGAGAAGGGATATTTTACACAGCGAGATGTCCCCTTTACCTTGAATAGACGTGATCGAATGAGGAGACCGAAGCCCTCATCGAAATATGGTCAGATGAGCACATTAATCGATTGCTTGAGGAAACACGTAAAAACACCGCAGAGTATTCCTTCTTTCTATCTGTGTGTAAACATGGAGGGCTGCCACTGTGTGCGGGGATCCAAGAATCCATCTAGATTTGTATTAGGAAGGGGGCGTGTCAGATAAAATGAATATCAAATATCTAAATACTGAATAAAGAAAATTAAACACTGTTGGGGGTGTTCACAAAAGCCTGAGTAGATGATAAAATGACCCCAAACATGTTTGACAGTTTGTGTGTGTAACTGTGTGTGCGTGCACCACAACCCACCATTCCATCACGATAAGCAGACACTTCCTGCCCTGGTACAAGTTCTCGTAAACGTCGGTGATGCGTACAATGTGCGTGCACGGAGACCCCCTCCAGTGGAGCTCAACCTCTCGCCTGGCCTTAGGACAGTCCTGGAGCATCTGAAACACACACACACACACACACACACACACACGTTGGTATTAGTATTCTTGCGAGGGCTCAGCTGGCTTTAGGACAGTCCTGGAGCATTCTGAGAACACACCCACAGATTAGTATTACTACACTTGCGAGGACTCGGCTGGCTTTAGGGGCGGCAGTTGTTCAGAGGTAGAGCTGCCGCTTGGGAACGGGAAGGTTCCCAGTTCCATCCCGGATGCCCCAGAGTAAAGCCCAAACCATACCAGCTGCGACTCCTTGCAACAAAACAGTTTTAAGCAAGGTCAACCAAACCAATGCAAATCCTTGATAATGGTTGCAAGTAATTTTAGCTTTGAAGTGTCCTTGAGCAAGACACTGAATGCCTAATTGCTGACGATGTGCAACACACACACACACACACACACACACACACACACACATCGCCATATTGCCTGGGGTCAGACCTGTGCAGTGGCATCACTACAAACAAACAACTTCCTTCTTTCATGTTTATCACTACACCATAAAAGCACAACCTCGTAAGCAAACATGGTGTTTTGGTTCAGAGCCAATCCCCAGTTAGCCTCAAGGACAGCGGGCGATTTATTTTCAATTTAAAAAGAAAAGTGGCATCCAAGTTAGCCTCGGCCCCATGCTTACTTATCTGCGAAAAGAAAAGCCTGGTCACAACGTAAGACAGAGAAGCTATCGGCGCCGGAACAGCCGTCAAATGTATTTTCCCCGGATACGATATTTTCCCGACCAATCACGACATTCGCGGAGAATGTAAACTGATTTGTAAAGCATCAACGTAATTTCCTTGGGCAATACTTCCGCTAAAATCCCACAACTTCTGCTGATAGTATTTTCAGAGTAGGTCTTGCCCAGGGTGCATCCAAGTGGGAGTGAACTTTGAATTTCACCCAACACCCAACAAGTTGTTCTCCCAGGCCTGTTTGTTTTCTGCCATTATTGAATAACACGTTTAGTATAAAATGATCAAAGGACCACTTCATCACTTTTCAACCCATCTTCATATAATTGGTCCTCACTAATGTTCATGATAAAATACCACATTTTCTTCCTACTCAGTCTGTGTCTCATACTGTGGGCGGTTCAGAAACCCGTCCAACAGTGACATCATTGATGGGGAATCCAAGCTAATAGAAACGGCAGGCATTCCATTCCTGAAAAGTTACAATGCAAAAACTGAATATCTCTCTCTAAGAAGAAGAAGAAGAAGAAGAAGGGAAGACAATGGTGGCATTTTAACATGATTAGTGAGGACCAATTATATGAAGATGGTGAAGAGGTCCTTTAAGCCAATAGTACATTATTTATTTTGATTAGTGGTAGTGGTCATTGTCAGCTAAATTGTTTGGGGGCGACAATTAAATCGTTAAGTAAAATGACATAACAGCTCTAATGGTGACACTGACAGGCAACAACCCCCCTCCCCCCTTATATCTGATAAGAAAGACACAAAGGCCATTCAAGGAGTAGGAACTGGTGGAATCACTTTCTCTGGGTGGGTTTCTCTTCCCAGGCTTGTTTACTGTCATGTCGTGGGACGGGACAGGACACTTTGTGTGTTGCAGTTAGTTCAGTTCTCATGCTGAATGAATAATCCCCCAGTCATCTCTGGCCTCTAGCGCCGGGCTACTTTTAGACACAGGCATGCATGTCCCCGTCGTCCCTCCCTCTCTGACATCATCGGACTTGGCCAGACAGCAGAGTCAACAACATAAATAAACCACCGCTGCCCGTCGTGGGGAGAGAAACCTCACGTCCTCCATATTTTTTTTAACTTTTTTTGTGTTTGTTCTTCGCAAAATAACTCATATCATTCACTGCCATTGATTGACGAATATATTCGTCATTTTCAATCCAAGGCGCAGACCGCGGCGCCGCCATTGACATATTGATTTTAAATGGTAAATGGTGCATTTAGATAGCACTTTTATCCAGAGCGCTTTAGATAGATTGTGCATTACATTCATAGTATACACCGATAGATACTATCCATTATACAACAGGTTATCAACTATAGGGTAGCTACTAGTAGTAGTCGGCATGGTAAAACAAGCGCTCCCTACCCCAGACATCCTAGGGAAAAAAAACTCACCTACCGGCCACCCTACCCCTGAGCCACTCCCACCCCTAATTTTTACATCAGAACTGCAGTCAATAGCAAATGCATTCTAGCGTAATCACCTGATTATTAAATTCCAGCTGACAGCAGATTATAAAAACACCTTCTAAATCCTGTTTTCTGAAAAAACCATGTACACACACACACACACACACACACACACACACACACACAGTCACACACACACACACACACACACACACACTATTGTCTGTCGGGTGGAAAATTACCTCATATATCCAAAACTGTTACTTGATTCAAAGTAGTAGATCTACAAGCTCGAAAGTCGAAACACGTCGCTTCACACCGCATTTCGAGCTTGTACAGACTTTTGATGCCTTTTTGTGTGACGCTGTAGTATGATAAAGTACGGCTTTTTTTTACATTTTATTACATTTTGTAGAATTGACCTCAGGTCTTTAATGGGATAAGCTGTGCAATCAATCACATACTGTATAATCTACAGTATATTATCTATTATCTACACGGTGTATGCTCTGTCTCTCCTTATCAGTGAACTGCGTGGTCAGCACAGACAGCATACAGTTTGTACCACATCCGTCTCTACTGAGTCATGATGACTCACTCATACATCTTCAGGCCACATACTTGAACCAAGCCCACAGAACAACCCAACATTGAAACCACGCGCCCTACTGGTCAAAGCTGGGACTGCAGGCGGCCCGTGGAGTTAGTAGAGTCACCCCCACGCACCTGGGCTTTAACATTTAGCGCTCGTTATCACCTCCGCATTTTGGACACCAAATGTTTGGTGTCCACTTTCATGGGCCCTATCATAGGAGCCAACCAATCATATCAACGATTGAGGGGTATTACACGTCAAAACGCCACTGAGCAATTTCCATTTCAATGAATAGCGTCCATACTGTAACTGTATATAATGAAGTCCACAGCACAGTCTAATGGAGTCAGTGCTTTTAGGATGACTCCATACTGTAACTGTATATAATGAAGTCCCCAGCATCCTCTAATGGAGTCAGTGCTTTTAGGATGACTCCATACTGTAACTGTATATAATGAAGTCCCCAGCACCGTCTAATGGAGTCAGTGCTTTTAGGATGACTCCATACTGTAACTGTATATAATGAAGTCCCCAGCACAGTCTAATGGAGTCAGTGCTTTTAGGATGACTCATGACTCCATACTGTAACTGTATATAATGAAGTCCACAGCACAGTCTAATGGAGTCAGTGCTTTTAGGATGACTCCATACTGTAACTGTATATAATGAAGTCCCCAGCACAGTCTAATGGAGTCAGTGCTTTTAGGATGACTCCATACTGTAACTGTATGTAATGAAGTCCCCAGCACAGTCTAATGGAGTCAGTGCTTTTAGGACGACTCCATCATCTGCGTCCATACTGTAAGTTATAATGATGTCATCCCTCCCCCCTCTTATCTGCAGTGCAGCTCTGCAAACAATGGGTTTTGCTTGTTGTCAACACTGGCGGAAAAGTAACTAAGTACATTTGCTCACTGAAGAGCGATACTTCAGGCCTCATACACATGTATCAAGGGGGGGACGACGACGACGACGACAAATTGATATGTATTTGGCCGCGGATCCCCCCCCCCCCCCATCTGAAAATAGTTTGTGCCAGGACCCCCAGAGAAGGTTTAGAAGAGAAGTGGTTAAATGCTGTATTAATAACCACTTTTGCTGGGACCCCCCCCCCGCAAGTATAGAAATACACACACACACACACACACACACACACACACACACACACACACACACACACACACACACACACACACACACACACACACACACACACACACACACACACACACACACACACACACACACACACACACACACACACACACACACACACACACACACACACACACACACACACAGCTGACTAATGCCTCCGAGAACAGAGCAGAGGAGGAGGGCAGGACGGTGAGGTAATGTGAGAGTCTGATCATCATCATAATCTCTGTAAACTGAACCGTTGGCAGCGAGCAGAGCCTCTCTGTCCTGAAGGCAGAGGTAAGAGGAAGTACAGAGGACGGGAAGTGGAGGACGTCATGAAATCAAGAGAGATCCGGGAACAACCACAAACGCCATTACATTATCCCCCAAATCCTCTTAATTGAGTTGATTTATTTCTCAACCTGGACTTCAAAAGCTCTTTGCGTTGTGAGCTTGCAGATTGCCTATTTTTGAGCGGTGCAACCGCTCCCTTACGGAGCCGTGTGTGGGTGGGTGGATGACTGGCTGGGTCTGAGCACGAAAACAGCATGGTTGTTTTTCACCACCTGTGCGCAACCTAACACACACCCACACGAACATATTAAGTGTATATATGATGATTTCGGGTGTGCCAGTACAGTACAGTAGAGGGACCCCCACACGGTAACAGTCATTTCTCAACCGTTTCGGACGCGGGGCGGCATGCCGGAACCGGCCTGGCCCCCTGGGCACGTTCCTGGGGGTCTGGATGTTCGGGGGACCCCCACATGGTAACTCTGTCATTTCTCTACAGTTTCGGAAGCGGGGCGGCTCGCCCGAACCGAGCCGGCACCCTGGGTGCGTTCCTGTGTGTCTGGAACTTCCGGGGCCTGCATATCTCCGCGTGTTGAAAACAACGCGTTGTGAGCTTGTAGATCAGCTATTTTCAGCACGGAACACTTTGTACGACAAAGAATAAATCATGCATTACTGCGCTTCACTAGTCTGTGGGAGCCGGAGGGAGATGTATTTTGTTGGCCGTTCAAGGCGATATGGACACATACCTCCTCGACCCAAAAATAACAAGCTATTGGAAGCCATTTTTATTGGCACATTAGGTTTAATCAAACAACAAGTTTCATCAGTGTTTGGGTCGGGAGGTTCTGTGTCTGCTGCCTGTCTGCCTGCAATGACATGATCATTGTTGTAATCTGATCGCCATGGCTGTGTACTTGTACGTGAGAGCACAGTGTACTTGATAATGTATTTATACTGGAAATATATAGCTGGATCCTAATGACGTAACTAACAACACTGAGACATAACAACTGCTAGCTGCAGCAAGCTGACCTTGCTGTCTGAGATGTCTCCAGTAGCTCCTATAAAGTATGCTACAGTTCAGTCAGTACACAATACATTATCAAGTACACTGTGCTCTCACATACATGTACACAGCCATGGCGATCAGATTACAACAATCATCATGCAGTGTTGCGCGCTACGCGCTCCAGTGAAATTGTACGGCTGAGAAAGATTCGTTAATTTGTGTCGGATACGGACTTATTGGTGGGGTTTCCACTAGATATTAAGGCATGTTTAGTGCGTTTTAGTGGGGGGTTCGCCTGGAAGGCTCTATGGAAACACTCACTCTTGAACGAAGTTGAATGTGAGAAAGTGACCTTCACACATGCCAGAAATGAACACGTTCACAATGACGTTCACCAAAGAGAAATACAGTACACTCAGTTTACAAAATATAACCATTTTATAACCATACTAGATGAAATGAGAGTTAAATGCTGCAATTTGTAGAGAAAATATGACTCCTAATGTCGTTGAAGCGGGACTCATAAAATGTCCATTGGGACCCATCTAAAAGACCACCCCTGGGTTCCAGGACCCATTACATTGAAAACCTATTTACATCACTGAAATGTACAAGACCTAGTCATACATGAGTCATACTGAGGACCTAGTCCTGATTGGCTGCCACACACGCTGCTGTCATGTATTGGTTACTCAGTCAGGTCACATGACCAGGAAACAGGTAACAGGAAGCGGGTAACAGAAAACTTTGGAGACACCCAATGTTATGAAATGTAACGTTATGATTGATTGAGACCGACTGGTTGAGAGGAGTGTTTGTTACTAAATAAAGAAACCAGAAATCACTATGTGATCATTTCTTGTTTTTTGACAACACATTGGCTACCGAATTGACGATACCAGTGTCATTAAAAAAAGTCAAATAGGCCAAACTGATAGGGATGCTCCCATCAGGTTTTTTGGGACCGATTTCCGATTATTTCTCTCACCATCGGTTGATGCCGCGTAAGGGGAAAATTGAAAAAAATATCTTCCAATATGATTATGTCAAACCCACAAAACTGTTCCTGTATGTGTGTGGATTTTTAGGCCTGTCACAAAGATGCAAATCTGATCTTTTATACTACTTAAATGGTATAAATTACCCATATCGGGTAAAATGCGGATCACCGATCGATTCATTTGGAGTGAAAATCGTCTGGCTTAAAATCGGTGGCTGATTGATTGGAGCACCTCTAAAAATGGGTGATGTGCTCATTTGACAGAATAGCAGAGAAGAACAATAACAAGCAGCCTTGGCTATCAGTCTATCAGATCCAGGGGAGAGGGGACTGAAAGGAGAAGTTATTTGTGGATCAGAATGACAGCTGCAGTACATTACAACACTCACTGACACCTCCTGCTGCGCACGCACACGCACACCAATATGTCAACAATGTACCATACCAAAGCCCCAGCCATTCTCACATGGACGACAGTAGCCTGTCAAGGTTGGATTCAGTGGTGGTCTGGTGGAAAGTAAATAAGTGCATTTGCAAGTAATGCAAGTACACTGCACTTATGTACACTTTTGATATTTTTTTTGCAGGGGAGCAGAAGATAGAATAGCATGCCACTGAACTACTGACATATGAAATACCATTTACAAGCCTGTTGAGTTTACCGAGCCTAGTGAGCATATTTTGATTAATAAATTGAAAATGGAGGACCCTTATATAGTGCTAATAAAGTGCTTTTTCTGTTTTTATCCTAGCAGATATTGTATTGATCTGTACTTTCCTAGCCATGGTTCAAATGACAATTTTCAATCAGTGCTGTCAGTGCAATGTGTGCATACATTGTTAGAAAATGTGTCCCCTTCTTGTCCCTTTCTTATAAAAAATAAAGACCAACTCAAACCTTTACAATTCAGCAGAGACACAGGCAACAATGCCAGCACAAGTTGAAGATGGGGAAGAAAAGCAAATAAACTTATTTTACCTTCAAGGCACACTTTTCTCCGTCGTCCTTGCGGAATATCTCCAGCACCTTGCCGTTGATGCCCATTCCCAGAACCTGGCTGGTCACCTTGTAGTCGTCCGTGATGGCGTTCTTCTTGATCAGCAGCGGGTTGTGAGGCTTGCAGAAGAAGTTCGACACGGGGAACTGGGGGAAGCAGGGGGCCTGCTGCTGCTGCTGCCCATGGATGTTGTTTAGGTTGGTTGTTGTCGGTGGTGGTGGCCCCTGAGGCCCCTGCTGTAGAGACCCCATGCCGGGGAAGGCAGCCTGATTTTGGTTCGGGACGTTGGACAACATGGTTAGATGGTGGCCCCGCACCGGCCGGGAGTTAAGTTAGTTATGGCCCCGATATAGAGTTGTAAATAGACCTGGTGAAAGTAGTCTGAAAAAACAAACTTGTCCTCTCCTCTGTCGTCTTCGCCAACTGAGTTAAAAAAGGGGGAAAAAGCTTAGCTTTAGGCTAGCTTTAAGAGCCACACACTCTCGTGTTGTTGTTGTTGTCCTGGGCTGGCATGGTCCTTTTTAGTGCTGCTGCTACTAGCCTAACCCACTGCTGTTGTTAGCATGAGCCTTCTTCCAACAATACACTTTACTTTCTGCTTCTTGTCAACAGTAAGGTTCCATGCAGTTCACATGAACCCTCCCCGAACCGGACCTTTATAATGTTATCGAGACGACAAACTAACTAACACTGTCTGACTGCTGCTTGCTTGCTAGAAGGTGTCAGACACAAGATAAATAAATGTCATTAGCTGTCTGTCCTCCTCGGCTCCTGTCCCAGTCCCTTTCTGGACAAACTTCACTATCATTCATGTAATGCCACCTGCGCTTCTTTTCAGTAGGAGGGTCCCCCGGCTGACTGTTACACCGACATCGGTGACTTGGTGAAATGTTGGTACCACAGGAGGCGCTGGTGGGTCATCCTGATTAAGACTACCGGTAATATTGATCCCCCTTTTTCCTACCATGCTACACTCTGCGCGTGTTAAAGGGAGGTCTTCCCTTCCCTTTGCAAAGGAGAGCTATTTAGGGGGTCTGCTCAACAACTGTTTTATTTTAGTTTTTTAACACACTCCGAAAATGGTTGTAATTTCGGACAAATCCAAATTAATCCAATACTGATTAATCAGAGTTGCATCATTGATTGAGACGTCTACCCATGGTCGTGTGGTACCATTACAACAGCATAAGAATAAAATAGACATGGACAATATATTCTAGCGAGTGGATATTGTGTAGCCTATGCCTGTCTGACTACAGACTGCACTCAGTCCAGAATAATTTTGAGCACATAGTCACAGACCTTTACATGTCTACTTTTCAGACCATGATGACCTCTCAAATAGTCATATTTGAACTGTGGGGACCCCCGAAAATAATCATATTTGAACTGGGGGGACCCCCCCCCCCCGACAAGCACATTTAGCTTGACTCCTATAGCTCTGGTCCATAGCCTTACTGCTAAGGCTATATGGACCAGAGCTAGCTTGACTCCATTCAACAGATAAAAAATAGCAGATCTACAAGCTTGTCAATCAGCCATTTTCACAATGTTTGCCTCTTTCTTATATTTGACAATTTGGCCAATGTTTGACCAGTTGTAGTTTGTTGATTACTTTTAACGCAGTAGCCTATGTTTTAATTTATTAAAATGTCCTTAACCTGTCACAAGGAAGTAAGGAACCCTTACCTCCAAAATGATGTGGGGACCCCTGGGGGTTCTGAACCACCGAAAGTAGGTCTACTCATTATGCAGAATGTATTTCACAGGTTTTCAAATGTATACAAATCTCTAAGCTTCAAATGGATTGTAGAGCTATTTGCCTCCGAGATGTAGTACAGTATGTAAAGGTGTTAAACTGGAAATACTCCAGTAAAGTAAGAAATAAAATAAAAATTATACTCTACTAAATAGTTATTTTACACCTCTGGAAATGACAATTCACATGAAGGACACCAACGCTTGTATACGAGACTTTTATTACAAATTACATATCGATATCGACTCCAGTTGTGATAAAACTTCCAAGGAGAAAATTACTCAAATGAATTACTAACAAAATGTGACTTCTAGCTTTCTGCACTCAAGCTTATTTGTACAAGAATATTGAAATCATAGTTTCCTGCAGATGGGGGGGGGAGCACCTGTAATTTTGGTTTTGTGATTCGTAGTGTTGAAGCTCATTGACATGACAAGCAACCAGGAAAACAGGTCTCAAACTGTCGACAGTCAATATTTAATGTAACATCTTGCTTAAAATTGACAGTACAAAAATATATTAGACAAAACAAATATTGTTTCCTGCTGTGCATAAATCTCAATGTCTCGGTTTTCCTGCAAACTCTGATGGGACTTAATTTGAGTGGGCCACACAATTTGATTAAGAGACCTCATACAAAACAAAAAGATGACAATTAAAATGCTTTATTTGCACAGAGATCTTTTTATAAACAGATTCCATTAAAAAACAAAAAAAATGCTCTGGGAACAATGCCGGGCCTTCCTTTCCACTCAATGCAACTGCCTCAATAAATCCTAAACAAAACAATATAAAACAAGCTAATGGCTGTTGTAAAGGCAGCTACTGAAGAAGCCTGTTTATGTAATAATGGGTTTTCAAACGGTACCGAGATGATTCCTATGAACCAGTCTCTCTGTGGTACCGTCTTTCATGGACGACCCCCCCCCCCCACAACCCCCCCCCCAAAAAACTGAAATTGAAATACAATTTAGAACCTGCCTAAAGTCTCTGTAGCACAACAGGAGCAACTGATAATTACTTCACAGCCACTGTTCAAAGATTTCAATGTATGAAAACAAATGTATGTACATTCATCTACTAGATCCGGTATACCTGGCACCACAGGTACGACCTATCGGCGTGACGGCATTAAAAGCTGCTTTGCCGTTACCGAGTCGGGGAAAAGGTTGTGGTACGTCGGGAGGGGAACGTATGCAGCAGTAATCATTTTCCCTAAGAGAAGAAAGGGAAGAAGAATGAAAAGGGGCCCACATTGCATCTTCCAACAACATACAATATAATACAAGACACAAATCTTGAACTAATTATGCCGATACAACCAAAGTGCTTGTATGTGCTTATCACTTGATGAGAGTTAATTTACACACCATTCTTTTGGTAAAGAATAACTTTATTGAATAAACAAACTCAATATGCTGATACACTCAATCTTGATAGATCTTCGTCAGGTCAGTATACTGACCAGTATTTCGATTCAGTATTCAGCAAGTTATGGGCATCAGAATAAGTATCAGCTTTTATTACTTTGTAAACCAATACTTAGTTGACCAAGGTCAGCTCGGTACAGATTAATAACACATGGTGGATTAATGCCACTGGCTGCACAGCCATCCTGGCCACTAGTTTTTATTTGTAATCAAATCAAGAATACATACCTGCAAACCAGCGGCCATGAAGTGCATTTACAGCGGCCATTGCGGTTGGTATTGAGGGACATTTCACATATACATTCCCCTGTACGAGAAAGAAAAGGGCAAGAAATTAGCATGGTCTTCTTCTGAGTGGTAACGCGAGTGAATTTTGCTAACCCAACATGCCCCAAGAACCAGTTATTTCCCCTCCCCTCCACTCCACTCACTTGGGCAGAGTTCCTGTCCACATAAATGTGAACGATTCCACCGTGTTTGTTGCATTCCTCAGTGACATCATCTTTGATGTCAGTATCCCAGCCAGGTAGATTCTCTCTGGAAAACAATACGTTTTATCAGTCAAAACACTGGTAATCTGTGATCTACGCCTCTCCAAAAATCAATGATTTATGGCTTTCCACTGTTGGGCAGTACTTACGACTGTGGGTTGAACATGTTGGACAGCTGCAGACAGTGCGTGGCCAGAGGCTGTGCTGGCAGGTTCATGGCTTGGACAGGGGTTGGAGCAGCTGGAGAGTTAGTCATCAGTTACATTGTTATACCCCACCAGAACGTGCTCTATAATAAATAATCTCCCACCAGAACGTGCTCTATAATAAATAATCCGTCACTTGAGAATATTACAACGAGCTACTGAATAAACATTACAAGGAGCTACTGAATAAACATAAAACAAATTGATGTAGTCTAGTATCTAACCTTGAGCTTGAGCTGGCATGGATCCAAATGGCATGGAGCCACTCATCTGGAGGGCCTGTTGGGCCGCTGCGGGGATCTTCAATCCAGTTCCTACACAGACAGAGAGAGAGACCACATTTATTTTTTATTCTAACCAAATTCACGACTACATGATGTTGACAACGCCAAGCTGCTAGGGTTGGGTATAAGTTGTCAAACTGGAAGCAAGTAGTTGAATTAGAAACAATTTAATGTGTGCACTTCAGTTCTCAGGAATAAATCAGACTAGTAAACCGTAGCAACCACTTCCAGTCCGTCCATCTGACAGACCAGACCTTTGTAAGCTAGCCTGTGAGCATCATAATATAAAACTGGTGGTGATAGTTTGGTCTGCCGAGCAGAGAATGCCAAAAACAAAGTTAGTGTTCTACATTTTCGGTATATTTCACTAAAAGGAAAAGATTGAAGCAAAGTGCAAAATTAAAAGACTAAAGTATTAAAAACATGCATGACAAAACATCCACAAGTGCAAAGTTTTGGTCAGAGAATTAGCCCTTCGCTAAGTCCCACCTCAGCCCGTTCTTGGCCAATACCACGTTAGCAACGGTTACCAAGTAAGGATCCTGGTCAAGCTTTCAATGCGGGTCAAAAATGGTTAAGCGGTGTCAATAAATATATTTGCTGTAGCATGTGTGGACCTCAGAAAGAGGGTTTGTTTTCTTACCTTGTTATGAGCAAACTAGTCCATTCCATGAATTATTTCGCTCCGTTGTGCAGTTTAATAGTAAATAAAATAACAAGGTAAGAAAAACCCTCTTTCTGAGGTCCACACATGCTACAGCAAATATATTTATTGACACCGCTTAACCGTTTTTGACCCGCATTGAAAGCTTGACCAGAATCCTTAGTAACCGTCGCTAACGTGGTATTGGCCAGAAATGGGCTGAGGTGGGACTCAGCGAAGGGCTAGTTGCCCACCCAGACAACGAAACAGCACCACCTGCTGCCATGGCTGGAGATCACACTGTATGTCAAGCTCAGTAAAGTTATCAACAAGCTCGTAGATATCTTTGGTAAAGACATTTGGTGTTGAAGGAAAAAGGCAGGAAAAGTACAAAGAAAAATCTGAAAAAAGTAGACTTTACTTTAGCGTTTTTATATAATATATAATAAATTGTGCATTGTTGAAATTTTGCAGCAGTTCATTATTTTTGCTCCCGATCGGATTCAGATCATTTGAAAATGACGCGATCGCCCCCTCGATTTCCGATCACGGGATCGGATCAACCCTAGCAAAAACTGTAAAGTGTGCACATGGCTCACCCTCTGCCAGGCGGGCCATGAGCTGCAGTCGTCCCGTGGTGCCCAGGTCGATGCCAGTCCTCTCCAGCTCGTCGTTGTCCAGGAAGGAGCTGGCGGTGGAGGCATCCGTACGCTCCGTCACATTGCCCACCTTCATGGGCCTTCCGGCCAGCTCAAAGCCGTTCAGCTGCTCCAGGGCCTTCTTCGCACACTCCGCGTCTGCAAACTGTCAACACCAGACAAAAAGAATATAATGTCCCCGTCCGTCCCACCACAAACAAGAAAAGGATCCTACGTGTAGCAGACAAATCTCATCTCGTAAAATATAGGCGGAAACCTTGTATGTCCAAGAACATAATGTGTTGTGCACCAGTGGATCCACAAGGTTTCTGCCTGACAACAATGATATTAAATGTATATGATGTTCCGTGTAATTGCAATTCTGTAACATAAGTGTAGACACTAGACATGCATACCGATATAAAGCCATATCCTTTAGATCGTCCAGTTTCACTGTCCATCATCAGCTGGATACCTTCAATCTATGGATGAAAAATGTAAAGAATGTCATAACATAACATGGAACAATGAGAGTAGCAACTCTTGCTTTCAAAAAAGCCAAATCCTTAACACTGCTTGTGAATAACTAACCCCCAGAATAAGGATGCTGGGGGTTCAAGTGGTTAAACAAAAGTGTCATTGTAGGATTTAAGCATATTTTCATTGAGATAACGTTGCGCGCAATCATTGATCCTGTAATTTTCTTCATCTCATCCCTGCACACACCCACCTTTCCAAAAGGTTCAAAGATCCCTCTGAGCATGTCCTCTGTGATGTTGAAGTGCAGCGAGCCCACGTAAAGCCTCATGGGCCCCGCGCTGCCCTTCTGCAGGTTGTTGGCCAGGGCTGCAGCTCGGTTCTTCTCTGCCTGAGACAGAGAGAGAGAGGGGGAGAGAGAGAGAGAGAGAGAGAGAGTGGGAGGAAGCAACACAGGGCTAAATAAACTGAAAGGACTGGAAAGGTTTGTGTTTGTCTAAGTCCTAAATGTGCGATTTTGTAGGATGAAAATAGCCAATCTACAAACTCACGAGTCACATGCGTTGAACTTGTGAGCTGGTAGGTCTGCTATTTTCAGCAAATGTTCCCCCCAGAATAGGAGTTCAAGTGTAACATCTACGGTAACTATCTAACATCCTAAACGGCTATAAAACCTGTTTTGCATTCTCCCTGTCTGCATTTCCTAATTTTAAAACAAAGATTATAATGTAATGTTATTTTTCACATCCATAAAAAGCTAATCCAGTTTCTACCTAGGCAATAAAGAGGTGGTGTGTGCATGTAGCTAGTTGTACAGTGTGTGTGTGTAGGTGTAAAGGTGTAACGTCCAACCATATACATACATGTACCTGAGAGGCCTGGACGATGATGGGGACTCCCAGCAGCCTCTGTCCAGTCAGACCGATGGCCAGCGGCACCGACGTGGCCTCCAGGAACTCGATGTACGCGATGCCCTTCGACCTCCGAGAGTTCCTGTCCGAGATCATCCTCACGTCTCTCACCTGGAGGAACAAGAGCAGCGAAGGTGAATTAAGACCTTTCAGAGTACATAGACAGTGATTAAAACAGATTCCACAAATGCCTTCTAGACCAGTAGTTCTTTCAAGCTTTTCTTAAAAAATAGCAGATGTACAAACTCGCAGAGCGGCACGAAGTGACTCGCTGTGAGCTTGTATATCTTCTATTTTTTTTAAATAGCCATCGCTAAAATCTAAAGCACAGATGCTTTTAATGGGTCAAAAGCATAGGCTGCAACTATCGAGGTCCCTGCTTCATCTCTCGAGTCTCTCAGCTAACAGGTCCTGAAAAACTACTTGTAGTACAACTTAAAAAATAAAACTGCTGACAAACACGCTTGCCAGTCGCATTTTAACGTTTATATCTGCCATTTTCCGTTCTCTTTTTACTTATTTTACTAAAAGCGATAATTTTATACTAATCGAATAATAATAATAATAACTTGGATTTATATAGCGCCTTTCAAGAAACCCAAGGACGCTTGATGTTAGTCTGCCTCAAACGTTACTCTTTTACCTGCTTTTTACTAACACTAACATTACAAACATGAATAAATGTACTGGTTTGAATTGAACTGTTGCAACTTGCATGGCCAGAGCTAGAAGAGCTGCAAACAACAACGTACCTTTCCCACCGCAGAGAAGAAATCCTCCAGGTCTCGTGGTCTGATTCTTGCAGCGAGCTGCATGCAGAAGACTGTGCGGGCATCTCTCTCCTCCGGTGTTAAATTGTCAATTGGTTGTCTGAAAGAAACAAACGACCAAATTACTACCAGGGTCCACGAGGCCTCTCTCTTTTAACAAAGACAGGCGACCCACAAGATTGCGCGACATGTTGCGAGCTTGTACATGGGCTATTTTCGCCTAACATTCACAGATAGAATAGGGACGCTAGGGGGTTCAAGCATAGAGGTATAGACGAATCCAGGAACGGGTCTCATGGTCTTACGTATTTCCTGTAGGCGGACTCAACGTAGGTGCGGGTTTAAACTCTCACCTCTTCTACTATAGTGAACGGCAGAGTGACTGATGTTAGTCTGCCTCAAACGTTACTCTTTTACCTGCTAACACTAACATTACAAACATGCCCAGAACATCGGGATGAACCTGTGTAGTTTATGGCTGCCCAAACAGTAGTGGCAACATAAATAAAATAAAATAAAAATATTTTTTTATTTTTATGTTGCCACTACTTTTGGAGCAGCCATAAACTACACAGGTTCATCCCGATGTTCTGGGCATCTTTGTAATGTTAGCGTTAGTAAAAAGCAGGTAAAAGAGTAACGTTTGAGGCAGACTTAACATCAGTCACTGTCGTTCACTATAGTAGAAGAGGTGCGCCTGGTGAGCTACGTCGAGTCTGCCTACAGGAAATACGTAAGCTGCGACCATGAGACCCGTTCCTGGATTCGTCTATATATAAACTAGAGAGCGGACTGCTCTGCCCCCAGCTATTCATTTCAATGAAAGTTGCTCAGTGGCGTTTGAAGCACCCGAAAGAACGCCCTACTTGCTCAATTGCTTGATTAGGGCACCTAAAATGCGGAAGTGCTAAATGCTAATCTCCCTGAACGCGCCTGAATCGATTCATGAACGAGTGCTCCATGTTAAACCCCAGCTGCACACTCTTTTGTGCATGGACTTCACATGCCTGCAGTTCTAGCTTTGGCCACACCGGGGGCTTAGGTTCAAGTGATTAACACACAGCTTAACGCATGCTATGTCAAACTGAATATTCATGGCCATTGTTCAGTACAGTTCCAAAAATGCCAATGAAATGCATGTATCTCACCTTATTGGACTCTTGTCTTTTCTGAAGGGGCTTCTGGAACGTTTGCGGCTGGAAGAAGATTTGTTTCATGTCAATACTAGAGATACTAAAGCATGAACATTCACACACATGATATATTACCGTTTCCCCAACACAGAATAGACTAATCTTAAAACATTCTGGCAGAATCTCCAGATTATTTTTTTGTAAATGAATTGATTCCCATCAAACAAGTGCTACGCAAAAGTAGCAAATTAACTACTACTAACTAACTATTAGAACTTGCCTAAATAATAACTACATTGGATCCACTGGAACACAAGTTCACGTTTCCATTTCTTAATAACAGTTTTGGACGTATAATATTTTCACCCACCGGCGACAGTGGTGGTAGTCAACAGTACAAAGCGATAATTATGCCTTCTACACCTTCTATACTTGCAAACTGGAACCGGGTTGACTGTACTTTCTGCCAAAAATATGCCCGATCTCCGATCTACAAGCTCACAAAGCATTGCGAACTTGTAGATCTGCCTATGTTCCCCCAGAACGTGGCTCCTGGGGTTCGAGTAGTTAAAAGGGTCAAATAATAATGACTACATGATGTGATGGGCCATCATCGTAAATCGTGTAAAGGCCAACATGAACATACAAGGGGCTCCTGCGTGCTTTGTAGCGCCCGGGACGCTCCTTGCTACGGGAGCGGCTACGGTGGGCTTCTTTGCTGTGGCCTTCCTTGCTGTGGCGCTCTTTGCTGCGGCTCCGCTTTTTGTGCGGACTCTTGCTTCTCCTGCGGCTCTTCTTCCTGTCCCTGCTGCGGCTTCTTCTCTTGGTCGGGCCAGGACTCCTACTCCGACTCTTCTTTTTCCTGGAACAAGCAGTCCGTTATTAAGACGGTCAGTTTTACCAGAAGGAAAATTGGCTTTGTTTTATTCGGTGCACAATGCCGGTTACATTTTCTTCAAGCCACTCAATCCAGGAAAGCATCCGTGTCATTTTAGATATAAGGTTTTCAGAAAACAGTATTTAAAAGAAGGCATTTGTTGAATCGACCTCAGGTCAAATGGGTTGTTCATTTTGTCTGGAGACGAAGTCACGAGTCACGACACAACATAAATTAGACAACATACAAGCGTATCTGCTTGCACAACTGGGATATCATTTTAACAATATTTTAAATTTACAACTCGTTTAGAAAATGTGACATTGTTCTACACAAGTGACACACACACAAACACACACACACACGCAACAAAAACATACAGAGAAAGAAACAAACATTCACACAAACAATAAATATCGTTAAGCAGTGGTTCTCGAAGTGCTGTCCCGGGCCCCCAAGGTGTCCTTCGGGGAGGTTCCAGGGGCCCCCCAGCAAAGGTAGAAACATAGAATCACAACCAATTTAGCCATTTGTGTTGGCTATTCAAACATAGAAGATCCACAATCTCACAGCGCGAGAAGAGCATATCTGCCATTTTTTGTAAATATATATATATATTTTTTAACATAACACTCATCTTCTGGGGGTCCCTGGAACAAAACATTTTAAAGATGGGGGTCCTGGTCCAAATACATATATCAAAAAGACCAAATGTGAACTCACTTCTTGCTGCGCTCTTCATGTCCGTTGGCATGAGAGGACTTGATGTCATCCTAACAAGGTTGATAGAAGCACATCGTGAGGACGAAGTGGATACATTTCAAGTGGTGATGGTAAAGGGGGTTGGGGGAGGAGGGCGGGACAAGAGAAAATGCACAATACATTACAATTAATACTCAATTCACACAAAACTGTCCCCCCCCCACCTAGGTTCCCTTCCTACCCCAGTCTCTACATTAAACTACAGTGTTGAGTAACTCAATGCTACCAAACAAAGTCATGATTTTTTTTATGGGAAGAAGAGCAATCCAACATTAGCACCACTTTTCAGTTAAGCTTTAATCATTATTTTGGCCACCTTCCTTCCTCCCTCTTTCCCCCCCACTTCCCCGGCTTCTAAAAATGTCGTACCAATACCACTATCTGTGCCTATAAGCTGTGCCCCGTGAGGCCACACATTGGGGGCGCACGGCCACTAAAAGAGATCCTGTGTGTGGTTGACGTTCAATCCAGTGATCTTCACCCATTTTCGTTCTTGGACTGTAAGGGCTTCGATGCCACCTCTGTCACACATCTCGCCCTGAAGCAAACAGGGATTCACACTGCTTAGTAAGGTCGACTCCCAAAATTTGTAAAAAGAAATAAAATAAAAAAAGTGAAAAGAAAAATCCAGTCTAGTTCAGCCACATTTTTTTTTAACTACGGTATTTTTCTGCCATCTGTTGTCAAAGTCAATTGATGTTTATCAATGTAGGCATTTCATTCAAACAGGAAAGTGATGTGCTTACTGAAAAGAATCTTAACTTTACAAATGAGATGGAAGCTGAATAGTTGCATTTACCAACAACCAGGTAAGAAATGTCTCTTGGTGTTCATGTTGCATGCAAAGTCAAGATGCGGATTTAACAAGTCTGACAGCAATTATAGTTGACCAAGGCAAAGAGGCAGTATTCATATTTCATATCCAAAAGCATTTGATCTCCATTCACCGTTATGTGGCTTAGATTTCTGACATTGCTCTCTTGTCAGCATAACAAAGAAGCTACAATTGCTGTCAGTACACTTTTGGCACATATATAAGATAATAAATAATCCCATATCGCTTCATGTTTAATTACATGGTGGTAGTTTTTTAAAACTACTGCAATATGACACATATGACATTTAGTGTAGTTTAAAGTCTTGTACGACAAGAGGAATGGTATGTCATTCAAATGTTTTTGATAAGACAAAAGAGAGCAATGTGATGCAGGCTACATACAATAACATTCACTGACCAGGCTGACGGAGCCATGTAATAACGGACTAACAAGGACGCAGGGCTGGGCCATATGCCTTTCAAATTAATACCACCATTATGTCACATTAATGATATATACATAATTATGGAGAAAAAAAGGTTAACACGGTAGCAGATCTACAAGCTCACAACACGCCGCGATTCAACATGTTGTGAGCTTGTAGATTGGCTTAGTTTCACTAATTTGGTTATGCCACCATTGTACAATACAGGGTTAAGTGGTTCAAATCAAACTAATGGACTTAGTTGATTATGAAAAATCTATTTAAATGTTTCATGTCGATTCGTTGGTATATACAAGAAAATAAGTTGTGAACAAAACAAATATATTGATATATTTCTGGTTAATTGCCCAGCCCTAACAGTGCGCCTTTAAAATGCACATTGTGCTATGCACATTTATACATGTGAATACTGCCTCCTTTGCAAGAGAGGTACAATGCGCTCATCAATCATCCATTGGCATTCACCTTGTTGCAACTTAAATAGGTGATTGTAATGTTTCAAAAAAAAACTTGAGCCTCTTTTCTTTTTTAAGCCCTAACAGGGGAACCACAGTACATCAACACATTGCGCAATAACTACCTTACTTTTTTTCACAGTTCACACTGGAATCAAAGGTGAATTCATGGTAGTAGAGGTGAGATATCATTAGGCAAGTCTATAAAAAGAGATAGATGGGGTTTTATTCATAATTCTGTATATATATATTGCGTTTAGAAAGAGTCAACACACTTACTAACACCACATCATTGAATGCACTATTGTTCGGTAAAGGAAAACTATCATAGCAAGCAGTAGTAGTACAAAGGTCTGAACTTTGTGTTCTGTCTATTGTGTCTAACAGGTTAACACAGTGAAGCAAGGCCTGGACGGTGTCACCTGGCAACCCACCTTGTGGTATGGAGCCTCCAGCATGGCTTCGATGTCTAAATCCTCATTCATTTTGTCCTGTAAAGAAAAGAAACAAAACAAAGATAACATTTAATACTTTAACCAATTGTCTTGAACCCTGAAGGGGCGGCAGTGGCTCAGGGGTAGAGTTGCGGGAACCGCAAGGTTCCCAGTTCGATCCCAGGCTCCCCCAGAGTTAGTGTCGAAGTGTCCTTGAGCAAGACCATTAGACTCAATAACTAACATACTGTATGTCCCAGACTCCCTCTCCAGAGTTTATGTCATGTGCAGGATGTAATAATTTGCATACACATTGAGGCTTAATTTAATCGATAGTTTTTTTTTTATATATATATTTTTTTCAAAGTTAAATACTTTCACGCTTATACCATTGTGCCAGTGATCACCAATGTTGGCACCCGTACCTATAGTTGCCTACCCCTAGTTTGACTTGGTAGTAAACTGGACCCAAGTGGCTCTGTAGTCTGTACAGCAGTGGTTCTCAGCCCTTTAGGGGGGGGGGGGTTAACAAATTATTTAGGGTGGTTCCCAGACAATTAGCCTAATGTGTTCTCACTCAGTAAACAAACCAACATACAGTCATACAGCATAACACCTCATCTACACCGGCAAGGAACGAGGTTTCAGAGTCTCTGACGGCGATATCTCTCGAAAAACTGTCCTGAACCAATCGATCAAATCGAATAGGAAGGTTGTGTTTACATTTGTGCTGTGGCACAGCTACAATAGCTCACCAGTCTCGCATTGATCCTGCCTCTAACGTCCGCATATCGCTGGGATCTCATCTCTGCCTGAGAGACCAGATGGGAAGCAGGAGGAACTCACTGCTGCCACAATGAAAAACATGTATTCTAATGAGATTTCATCGCTGGCAGTGTAGATGAGGTGTGACTGTAGGGCGTAGGCTATACATGGTATCTGGCTTGCACATTTCTAAAGTTACAATTTAAGGACTTTTAAGACCCGTTTAACACCTCAGTTGTGTCAAAAGTAATCAATAAACGGTCAAATAGTATCTAAGAACGAGGTAAAATCCCTGAAAACGGCTATCTACAAGCTCACGCGAGGCATGGTGAACTGTTTTCAGATTTGTTATCAGGGTTCCCCACCAGTTATAGGTTATTGGGGGAGGGGGTGGGGGTCCAAGTTCAAATTAGCTCTGGTCCATAGCTCTAATGCGTTGCATTTCAACACATTAGAGCTATGGACCAGAGCTAAATTAAAATATGTTTATGGGGGGGGGGGGCAGCCTGAAAAGGTTGAGAATTACTGTTCTACACAGGTCTCTACACCAAAAATAAGTGATCTTGAAGCTCACACCTTGCCCTGTCTCGTGTAAATCTTCCATTTTTAGCCAAGTCAAGGCATGTTTTAATCATGGCCGACTGTTCCTTCCTCCTATCCCCGGAGGGCACCTATAGAATATAAACAGCATGTCACCAACTTAATTTAACTCACTCACAGCCAGGGGCACAAAGAAAACGTTACACGTGAACCCTCTGAGTTAAACTGAGATATATATTTCACGGTAATGGTTAATGTCTGGCTCTCCATTCAACACAACATTGAATCCGACCACAGGGTCCCTGCGTGGGGCCTGTTTCCCCTCGAGAGACCTCGGTGATTAAATTTACGCGTCTGTCGCCACAATCTGTGTTTATTTATTATAGTTCACGTTGTTATTATTATTATAACAATAATCAGGACATCTTATAGCCATCTGACTTTGAATAATATCTTAACCTGCTCTACGAGATGCAAAATGTCACCCGCTTTTACCAAACAACAAAACAAACAAACATTACACGGAAGGAGACGCACTCATAAACACTAAAACATTAGCAAGTTGTCGACGTTATAAACACGTTATTAACCGGAGATCTACTTTATTAAGATCATCGTCTATTTCTACTGCAACTGAACAGAGAGAGGATTAATAATAACCAGCTATAATTACGTTGAGACGTCGTGGTGATTGATACAGCCAACATTAGCACCACCAGCTAGCATTTTAAAATAGCACCGATGCTAGCTTTAGCTACAAATGCTCAGGATAGTTAGCTTAGCCAACAACAGCAGTTGTAAGGTAAACTAAACACTACTCAGTGCTCACCTTTAATGTGAAAACGAATAGAGTCAAAAAAGGAATTGGGATAGTATTCTCGTCTCGCTGTCCTCCCGTCGACGCGTCGTGTATTGTATTTCCACTGTTTCTTCTCTCTCTCACATGCTAATGTTGCTAGTTGATAGCCATCCATCCATCCGTGATGAGCTGAGCTCGAGCGTGCTGCTGTTCTGTTTCTGGCCAAGCTTCGAAATGGCGCTCCTTCACGCGAGAGAACAGGAGACCTTTTTTTGAAGACCTGGTTTAGCTCGAATTAACGGCTATTTATCGCCATCTAGCGGCGACTAGAATCGAATGTCTGTCAAATAAAGTTGAATTCCTTTTACCTTTATCACAAATAGAAAATATTCTATCCTGAAAATAATTATATCCTGGTATGATAATGCTAACACACACACACACACACACACACACACACACACACACACACACACACACACACACACACACACACACACACTGATTGATTGATTGAAATATGTATTAATATTAATATAAGTAATATAGAATTACAGTACATTTCAAGCACAAACTCAATACAAAGACTGTTAACTGTGAGTGGACGTGTTTACAAGAGGGTCCACCTTGTTCAATTCATCAAAACATTTAGAGACGTACAAATAGACACTTCTATATACCGGTAGTCAAAGAACAGAACAGGAATTCATCATAAAGGAGGTAAAAAGGGAAAAGAAACAATAGTGAGCGGAAAAAGGGGTGGGCGGGATTCAGATTTTACGGGGGCCCGTTTCGAATTGCAGCTGTCCATAGGTGCCCTTTGATGCTGTACTCTGTCGTCGACAGAGTACAGCATCTTGCATAGTTTTAAGGGCCTTTGAGGTGCTGTGGTACCAGGAGGTGCATGCATAGTCAAAGAAACCTTGTACGAGGGCTCCTGTTAAGGTCTTCAAGGTGTTTTTGTTGACCAGTGAGGAGATCCTGTACACACACACACACACACACACACACACGTATATATATATGAGAGAGAGAGAGAGAGAGTCTGGTAATCAGAAATTCACTGATTTGCCTCCCAGCGAAGTGTCACCCCTTAACCCCTACCTGCGCTCATAGTAGACTGTCTGAGTATAGTCATCAGCTGGGTGAAGCTGAAACTGAATTTCCCCCTACAAATAAAAAATCAAATACAAAAACAGCCTGCCCCTGCATGGCCCAAAACCCAGTTTCAGCTGGCCCAGGTCTAGGGCCATGGGTTTCAGGCCCACAGCTCAATTACGCCTTCCCCTGCCCCTTTTCATTCATCCCCCACTACTACCAATAGACCCCCATGCAGAACTGCCATGTGCCTGTCTGTGGAAACATAGAAATACTCTGTTACAGGTAAAAGTCAGAAATTCAAAAGTATTGGTATCAAAATGTACCTCCTCAAGGTTCAAGGTTGTACTTTATTGTTAAATCTTGTGTAAAGGTATATAAGAGTAAAACTTATTTTGGTTTGGCTTCCTTCAGACAATGCAGCAGCACAGATAATAACAGTAGAATAAAAAAAATATTAAAGAAAGGAAGAGAGTGTAAAATAGAGCAAGGAGGGAATAAAATATATTCAAGAGCATCATCAAATGTATGTAGGCTATACATGTGCATTGTGCATATAATCTTGGTATATTAAGATTAAGATATAGCAGCATTTCTCTTTTTCCCACTGGCTTGATTTGATTTGAGCACAGTATAGAGCAATACATTAAAACATGAAAAAAAAGGGAAAGTGCCAGGAGGAGGCAAGAAGCCCTGTGGGCTTATACGAGGCCTCTACCTATATAAAATACAATAAAGACATTATAACAAGATATCAATAATTTCCAGTAGACAGTAGCAGTATATTAAGAAAAATCTACAACATGATTCAAATATACTTGATAATCTAAGACATTGGGACAACCTTCAGTTTGTTCTTAAACAAGTTCAGAGAAGACAGTTGTAAACCAGTAGAATATTTGTCCCAAAGTGTAGTACCTCTGTATCTAATAGAAAACTGACCATGACTAGTACGATAAAGAGGGGGATGGAGGTGAGTAGCCTGTCTAGTGTTGTATTTGTGGACTTGAGAATTAGTTTGAAAGTAATTACTAAAAGGCCCTGGGATGGAGTTGGGTGTATGTTTAAGCTTGTAAGTGTTCATCTGGAAAACAGTAAGTAAATTGAGCATTTTGAAAAGTGGAGCAGAGTGATCAGTCGTTTTGATAAAGTAGCAGTTCTAACAACCAGCCTAGGTAAACTGTGTGAAGAGACATAAGTGCTGGCCAGACCAGACCATATTGCAATAAATGTGGGTAAATCAAGCTAAAATATAAAGTAAGCAAACTGTTTTGATTGACCAGACCACTAATTTGTCTGATGACACCAAGTGATCTAGAAACTTTGTTGGCAATCTAGATTGATGTGTTCTTTCCAGCCGAGTTTCTCATCTACTAAAACTCATGAGAATTTTATAAAGGAGACTTGAGATATCTCAGTATCATTAATAGTGATTTTACAAGTATCTGTACAATATTTTTAGTTTTTTCCACCAAAGAGAATAAAATTAGACCTTTTTGTATTTAAGGATAACTTAGCGTCGTCCTGCCTGAAACTATACCATTTATGGAAACATATTCTCGATCAAATACATAACTCTGAAGCTATTTTAGAATGTGACCTTGGAAACCATTGTAGCCTACTTCATTTTCTTTAACAATATATCATAATTGACTGTATCAAAGGCATTCTATAATTCCAGAAATGTACCCAAGGCAAACCCATTCTTCTATCTCTGGCTTTATGATCAACAAGTTGCAGTAAAGCCATGTAAGAGGAACGTTGCTTTCTGAAGACGTACTGGTGTTCATAAAGGATTTTCTAGATGTGATGAGATACGTTTATATACTAGTTTCTCTAAGACCTTTGAAAAACAGGGCAAGATTGATATTGGGGCGATAGTTTGTAAAGCTTTGTAAAGATTTCGTCATGACCTGCAGCTGATACTTTTAGGTCAGCCATTAATTCCAACACCTCAGGAACACTAGGTGGCGTGAAATGCCCAATAGCAGAAAAGCAACCAGACATGTAAAGTGGGCTTTGCTCAGTCTCCTTAATTTGATTTCACAGTGAGGCACCAACATTGGCAAAAAATATATATTAAAACCACATGAAATGTCATACGGATCGTTTAGAACTTTACTGTCACTCAAAATGTGAAGGGAGTGCAGGGGTTGATTTTTTTCTATTGAGAAGTTGATTGATGATGTTCCAGGTTGAACGGATATTATTAGCAGATTCTTGGAAATTTAGTGTGAAATAGGTATTTTAGCTGTGCGTAGTAGATTCACTGTGTTTTATCAAGGGGTCAAACATCTTAATAAGCGGACAAAGGTCATAGTGCAATTACTGTATATCCTACTGTCTTTAGAAAAGTATAATAAACAGACAGATGAGTGACAGCCATCTTACAGATGATGATAATCTGTTAGTCTTTGATCAGTATAGGGTCTCCCCATCACCCCAGCTTCTTGTTAAACTGAAAATACATTTAAAATTAGAAAAATACAGTTTCAGGTGGGTTGCCAATTTTCAGGCACTCAGAAAAGAGTATGCCCATTTATCAGCTTCATTGGTGGTCCATTTCTTTGTGTCGTCACTTCCAATTTCACTTGTTTATCCTGTGTAGGCCTATACTGTGTGAGTTCTCTTTCCTGATTGGATATAATTGGCGTCCTGATCCAAAAATGTATTTTGCTGCTTGCCCATCGGGCCTGACTCTTTAGTCGACTAGTAATGTACGCACCTTGTTGATACGAGGTCCCGTGTTTGCCTCCCGGCCGAGGCTACACTTGTACCGACAGTGACTCTAAAGCTGCGTTCAGACTTGGATGGTTAGAGCGGTGCGATTATTATTACATACAAAGTCAATGCAAAAACGTTAGTTACGCGAACGGGAGCCGTGCGACCTGGCGCAACACTAACGGGGCGAACTGAGGCAAATATACATGTCTGAACGCACCTTTATAATATAAAGCTGCAGTAGATGACTACTTCTGACTCTTGGTCAGTGTAAATGTGTAGATCAGAGTATTGAGACTATAGTCTCTTGTACATAATACAGTGTGATCACAATGTTATCAATAAAATGTATAAGCTACTCAAAAAAGTTGATGAGATCATTGTTAAGTACCTGACTTGGGGCTCAATTAAGGTATTATCTTATCCTAGTTAACTAAAGCATTATGATCAAATCGAAGGTAAAATACATCATTCATGTTAACATATATACATACAGTATCACTCAGCGGCATAAGGCAGCAGCAGTGACGATGCACATCACATCAGTTTTGTTATAGCAGAATCCTCCGTCGCGACTGTGCTTTTGAAATTAACCGGCGAATCGTAGTCGGGCGGGACGTCGAAAAACAGCTCGTCGTCGAAGCACAGCTCGTCGGGCGGCGACGCCAGGTAGGGCAGCTTGAGCACCAGGCCCGTCAGGACGCCTCCCAGCGCCGACGCGGCTATGGTCGAAGCCACGGCCGCCAGCTGGTAGAGAGCCTGCTCCCGGGCGGTCCTCCCCAAGCCCGCCCGCAGACCGGGGATCAGCTTCTGCAGTTCCAGCAGCTTGGGGTCACCCGCCACGGGCGCTCTGTGACTGAAGATCTCGTACATGCTGGGGCCGTAAACCTCCTCCGAGGCCGTCAGGATGGCGCAGATCCCCGCGGCGCACGATATTAGTCCCGTGAGGCCGTGCAGGTTGTGTATGCCGCACTGGTCCTGGATCCTGGCGCGCCGGGCCAAGAACGGGCTCAGGTACCTGTGTTAAGGATGGGAATTATCGATTAATTAATTCATTGATAACCTTATCGGTCGATAGTTGAAAAGCGGCATTTAAAAAAAAATATATATATCTGAGAATCTTAATTTCCCTCAATGTCTAATCCACATTTTGCTGATATACAGAAAGAATATATAAAGGCATATTATATTCCTTAATCTACGGTAATTTTTATTTGACCATTTGCGATACAGGGCCACGCAATGGCATCTTTGTATGAGGAATATAATGTAATGAAATGTGTCTTGTCTGTCACATCACAGGTAAAAGCAGAGATGTTTCTCCTGCTACCAAGGTGGGGTGGGACCTTAGACTTAGAGTATATATGAATAGAGATGGCAACCGAGTTCTCCTTCCATCCACTTGCATCAAGTTGCTCAAAAGCGCATGAGGCGATTTCACTCCTCCTTCCGGGTAGGAACAGAGTGCATTCTGGGATGGATTCCAATAGTGTTGGGCCCAAACACATGAACGCGCATTTAACCGGCCCACATGTAGTCCGGGAACCAATGGGTGATTTTTGGCTGAACGTGGTTTCGTCAGATAAAGTTTTTTTGTCAACTGATTCTTGTAGCAGAGGGTGCCCAGTGATATCTCTTGGGTATTTTTTAGTTATTTGCCCCTTAATGCCCGAATCCACCCAAAATAGAGTTTTATGGTATTTCACTCAAAATACTTGGTCTAAATGCATCAACTTTGATTTCTACAGTGTTTGTGGAGATGCACAATGTATAAAATGTGTGAGGCATGATTTATTAATGCATATTATTAACCCCTTCATCCCTGAAAACCCCAACATGCCATAAAATATATCTTTTGAGAATGAGATTGTATGCGCAATAATCTGCACCAAACATCCACAAACATTTCCCCAAAAATATCATCATGAGATTTCATTACTTTCTCCAAGATGTATTTATACATGTGGTCGTCACACCAGTTGTCAATGTAGACACAATCTTGCAAGATTTCGAAAAGACCATGATTAAAGGTATTTTACAAGACCATCCCATCTAAAGACCATGGTTAAAGGTATTTTACAAGACCATCCCATCTAAAGACCATGGTTAAAGGTATTTTACAAGACCATCCCATCTAAAGACCTGGTTAAAGGTATTTTACAAGACCATCCCATCTAAAGACCTGGTTAAAGGTATTTTACAAGACCATCCCATCTAAAAACCATGATTAAAGGTATTTTACAAGACCATCCCATCTAAAGACCATGGTTAAAGGTATTTTACAAGACCATCCCATCTAAAGTGAAGATGGTGGAAACAACAGCCAAATCAATTCAAATGATAAACTCCAAAGTGTATGACCTAAATTCTATCTATTCAACAGTACTCCAGTCTAGTGACTGTGATGTTCATGTGAAGGACGCCCTTGCCTATGAGCACCAGTCTTAACTGCCATGTTCACAGAGGATGGAATGCTAATTTATATACCTTTATTGAAAGGATAAGGCCCTTGGGATGCATCATCTCATTTTAGAGGGGGTCCTCAACACTGATGAACAGTACATACAATACATACAGTACACAAACAATACAACAGTACATCCATACAGACAAACAGAACAAAAGCTCTCCCAAAGATAGCCGCTCTCACCCCACTGATTCAACCCATAAATAGATTAAAACAAAAAAAATAAAAAGATTAGAAGCATGAGCACAGTGCTAAAAGATGAGTGAAAATCTATTCTTTAAATACATTGAAATAAGTGATTGATCTGAGTGCAAGTAATTCAGAAGATGTCACCTGAGGTCGGGAGGAATGCTGCTGATGCAGCTGTCACTGCCATTGATGGATCAGACCTTTGGACCATCCAGCTGATGTCAACCACATACCTGTCAGACAGTGATGTCTACCTATCTACTGTGATTACAATATCAGGTCAGTCAGATAAAAAGTCCATGTCCTATCATTATATCTCTTCCAATCAACAATGTTTCTAGCCCAGAAGGCTGTGTTCTTATTTCATTGGAAACAGACTCCATCCAGGTCCCTTTCCAGCTGTACTATGAGGGTCAATGTATTGTCCCCATTATGGCAACACTGACTCCACTCACTGTAGCTACAAACAGCCACCTTTTGAGGTCTGATTTCCACAGTCTCCTCATCTTGTGCTAGGCATTCCAGGCAAGTGCCACCTGGACCTCCCAGCCTACTAGTCTGGGAGAAAAGAATAGCATGCATGTACTTCAAACCAGCTGCACTACCACCAACAGATTAATAAATGCCACAGATGAAAAACAGTCCAAGTCCACACTATTTATCCATAATGTATAAATGATAGATACGGGGTCAGGACAATGAGGCCTTTTCGTGGAGGGGTTAGAATGAAATTTGGACTTAGACTGTTTTTCGTCTGTGGTACAGACAACAGGTAAATGTTGATGGGCATCTTCCACCCGCATGAGACCGAGAGTAGTTTGGATGGAAAAAGACAGATCTATCAGACCACTGAGCCCTACCAATCTACCTAAAGACTTGCCCCAAATGACATTTGTAAAATTATAAAGTGTGTTAATTAAGTATAAGTAATAACTGTAATAAAGTAATACGTGAGTTAATTCATAGGAAAGGAGGTGTGGTGGTATCTAAAAATGCCCTATTCTGAAATCAAATAAATTGTACATGTCCACATTCATGGATAAACACTCTAGAAAGATGACTGATGATTGATGACTTTAGATCTCAAACGATATATTTTATGGGATGTGGGGGTTTGCATTAATTAATAATGCATTCATCATAAATCTAATACTTTGTGCCTATCCACATTCATAAACACATGTAGAAAGCACATTTTATGAATTTAGACCATGAAGTAATTCGCATGAAATACCATAAAACTTTATTTTCAGGGATTTGTTAGTATTTAAGGCATTAAGAGGTTACTTAGCCTGAGCTAACGTGTTAAGTTTCTGGTCTATAGGGGTGGGTCGCAGCTGAGATTTGCGCACGCCCTGATTGGATCTCACCGATCTGTCCGTCAGCCCTGGCCACTCCTCTCCCACCTAGTGAAGCGCTACGTCACATAATTTGGAGCGACACCCACCCGGAAGTGTTGACTCCCACTTCTAGACCAAGGCAGCCAATGCGTTCCTCCAGGCTTTCATTTTTCGCACAGACGAAATGAAAGCCTGGGTATCAAGGCTAGAGGTTACTAAATCTGTCCAAGGGATATCACTGGGCACCCTCTTGAATTTGTGAGTGGTGACCCCAAGCTACAAGAATCAGTTGAGAAAGAAACTTTATCTGACGAAACCACATTCAGCCCCACGGCTCCCGGACTAATGTGCGTTCCTCGGCCACGTGCATCATGCAGACAGCATTAGATTCACAGAAAACCGCCCAATGATAGAACCGCAGAAACTTTAGATTAATTGTTAACTGTTACATTTAATTGAAGAATTTCTTAACGATGAATCAATTAACTGCAGTACCTGTATCCCAGCATGCAGGCGGTGCAGCCCAGCATGCCCAGGGCGTACGCGCCCGCTGGGGATATCATCATGTCCACGGAGGCGCCCACCGTCACCCCGCCGGCCAGCGTCACGTTCTGCACGTCCGCCATGCTGAGCCTGCCGTCGCGGTTCAGCGCGGCGGAGAGGGCGAAGGCGGTGAGCGTGGAGGCGCTGAGCGCGATGAAGGTGTGCAGGATGGCGCGGTGCTGGTCGTCCCCCTTCAGCGCCAGCGCCGAGTTGAAGGAGGGCCAGAACACCCACAGGAACAGGGTGCCCACCACGGACAGGATGTCCGAGCGGTAGCTCGTGCACTCCTTGGCGTGGCCCTCATTCAGACCGGGCCTGTACATAGGGGTGGTATTTTGTCAAGCAGTATCACGATACACGATATTATCACAATACTTTTCAGTACAACAGTACAACCACCTACAAGGTAACAAAAACTGGAGGTTATGCAATAACCCTGGTTAATTAATCAGAGATTTGCGAAGAATACGCATTGAGTCATCTCTGACGATAATAGATCGTCAGAGATGACTCAATGCGTATTCTTCGCAAATGTGCATTCTGTGCATTCTGAAGCAAATAGCGGATAGAAAATTACTGAAAGACAAAGAGTAAGAGACCATTTTAGACCAAAATTATTTTTGGCGAACAAAACTGGCGCTCTACAGAAGTATAAATTAAGGTATAGAACTGCAAATCATAGAATGTGCATTCACTGTATCACAATATGTACGATATCTCTGAAAAGGCATATTGTGCAGACATTGTATCGTCTCAACGATATTTATCATGCTATCGCCCACCCCTACCTGTACAGCACGAACGTCACGCCCAGGCCGAAGTAGCAGGCGAACAGGTGGATCAGGATGGAGCCTCCAGCGTCGTTGATCTTCAGGTACTTCAGCACGGCCCATTCTGTGAAGAATCATCGTTATTATCACAAGTAAAAAAGTGGTTTTGTGCAAAGTGCATAGTTCCCCTCGTGGTATTTTATTCCAAGAAAACAAAGAAAGGGAAGAAGAGGAAAAAGGGGGGGAGGGGGGTTTAGGAAAACAAGAAAGACATTTGAAGCTTGTTCCACATACAAACAGCACACTCGTATAGGGTCTCTCTTATAGCTAATTATACAAACGGCACAGGTCTCTCCTATCCTATTTTGCAATCCAAGTAGGCCTAAGGGGTTTCCAGATGTTTACAAGCTTGTATCACAAACGGCACAACCGTAGGGTCTCTCTTATGTTATCTACAGGGGTAACCTGTGAACGCGAACACGGGCACCTCCAGGAGAGCCATGACCAGCAGCTGAACGGGACTGGTCTTCCCCAGCACGGCGCCAAAGGAGATCAGCACCACGGCGCACGCAAACTCGGCGTTGATGAGGTTGACCACGCCCAGGTGGATCTTGCCGTCCTCCTCGCCTCTGAACTGGAAGTAGCCTTGCACCAGGACGGCCCACTGGGTGGCGAAGGTGGCCGTCAGGAAGTTGAACACGATCCCCCCGAAGCCGTACAGACGGAAGAAGGCCAGCAGGCACCCGAAGCCGAGGAATATCATGACCTGTGTGTCAGAGGTGCAATGGGTCCATGATCGATGTTTTATCGTTTATCGTGGTTTAAAAAAAAGTGAGCTCTTATCATCATACATCATTATTAAGGCTGTCACGATTCTCGATACGAATCGAAATTGAATCGAAATTGACGTTCGATTCAGTGTATCGAAATGACGCACCGTCTCGCGATGTTTTATGTTTTTACTTCCGCGAGCGGCCGGGCCATTCCGCCCATGCGAATGCATGTAGAAAAAAAGAGACGAAAGCCAGCTGTATCGGAGCCGTGCCACACACACAGTCAGTCTCACACACACACACACACACACACACACACACAGAGAAAGAGAGAGAGGAGATGACGTGAGAGAACGAGACCGCTGTTGCGTTTCACATGGCCAGTGCTGTTAGACAGCGACGACGATGATACACGGAAATAAGGCAACACGTCAAATATGGGCCAGCATCTTAGCAGACATCACAAAGAAATCGACTATATTCTAGATTCGTATAGAGAAAATCTCTCAGCTAATTCGCCCCGTGCAAAACAATTAACGCACGGAGTTGCGGTCTGCATAGCTGCAGACATGCGACCACTTTCAATGGTGGAAAACGCTGGCTTTCAATATTTAATGAGAGTTGCAGAACAGCAGAACCACGTTACAAAATGCCATGCAGGTCGCATATGACCACGCGTGTGTTGCCTGGCATGTATGATAAAGTGAGGGCACAAATCACTGAAGGGCTGAGCCATGCAGATCAAATTGCACTAACAACAGATGGGTCTATATACTATTTGTCTTTTTTTCCCTTTCTTTTACTTACTTAGAGCTTAACAAGAATGTTACAAGTCATCTCATCTTAAAGAAACATTAAAAAAATGTTAGGGCATAAAACCCAAAGTTGTTAAACCTTTTATTATTCTCATTCTGATTTGTTATTTATAGAAAATAAATATGACTTATTGGGAAACAAGTGTTTTTCTTTACAAACCAAGATATTGGCCTAAATTATAATGAATATAGCCCTCAATGCTGAAAAAGGAGTTTTTTAAAAAATAGATTGAAAAAATTTAATCGAAGCAAATCGTGAGCTTCAAATCGAAAATTGAATTGAATCGTGGACTAGGCGAATCGTGATAGCGAATCGAACATCGAATCGAATCGTGAGCTGCAAATCGAAAATTGAATTGAATCGTGGACTAGGCGAATCGTGACAGCCCTAACACATTCCGTGCTCAGCCAAACAAATCATCACAAATGAATGATCGGAATGATCCGGCCAATCACATTTGGCGTCTTCACTTTTCTGCCCTCACTTTTGCTCAACCAATCAAATCATCGCTATGGGGTGATCAGTCAAATCTGGTCACAATTGATAAGCTTACAACGAATAGGAATGCTGGGGTTAAAAAAAGTGGCATTTTAAGTTTTAAGCATATTTTGATTATCATATTGCAATTATGTTTGCCACAATAAATGTGACGTGAAATCAGAGCCAGATTTACCACTGGGCTAGGGTGGGCTGCAGCCCAGAGCCCCCCCCCCTTTTCTCCTTTTTTAATGATATGCAATGGTAAAGTATTACAATCCAATTCAAGTGAGATTTGTGTTTAGTCATTGTATATTTAGTTTTAGGGTGTTTTTGCTGCTCCCCCAAAAACATTTCTGCCAAAACAAAAAGCCAATTAAGAGCCTCAAAAATTACTGTTGCCCAGGAGAGGCCTCAACTCTCATAAATCTGGCAATTTCCACATCGTCCCAACAACCCATCCACTACCTACCTGTATGTCAACGAAGAAGGGGTAGTCTCTGTACACGGCGTTGGCCATGGGGTCGGTCTCGTTGCTCTGAAGCTTGGCGTCCGTATGCTCGTCGTACGTGACAAAGGCATAGTAGAGGGCGAGGAAGAGCACCTCTGTGACCAGGACGAACGCGGGTAGCCTCACCCGGAGGCTGGTGGTGGAAGAAGTCTTCCCCTTCATCCCGAGAGCTCTCACAGAAAAACAAACCACATTGCTGTCTTCTTCTCGCCCACCCCGTTTCCGTTATCTCCGCTCACAGCCCACAGATAAGAAAGGTCGAGGGCGTCTGGCTCAGCTTGATCCGTGAAGACAGGAGCAATAGCTATATTGTACTTTGGCCTATCTTGTAAGCCACAGTTCTGACTGAGTGCCGGTCAAAGTAGTTTTGTCACTATAGGGCTATGTCACAACCTGAACCCTGCAGTGGCAATAAAATAAAAATGTCACGCGAAACAAAGGCTGCAGTCTATATACGTACAGCTGACACTAGCATCATCTTTGCAGGTGACAACAAGTCTACATTGTGTTATAGCATGCATATGTATACTCGAGTCATATTCAATATAAATACATGTGCCTTATCTTGCGGATTAATATTGCGTCAGTGAAAACGTGCATATATGAGTTGTTAATACACAGAATAGTGTCATTGTTTTGTTTTTTGTGAGCCACATATACGTGACATGGTTCAAGCAGAACATCTGGAGACAGACTGAGATAAAGAAGCTCTTTCATAGGATCTCAAGGTCTCTTAGATATGGAGAGAAACTGTATGAAACACCTCCCTGTTATTATGGATATAAGTCCCAGAGACATTTTTGTGTTATCCTTTTTGTCTGAATTTCTGATTGTACATCGTGCTGTTTACATTTTTGACTAATAAACAAATCAATCAATCAATCAACCAACCAATCAATCAATCAATCAATCCACTCTGAACATAGATAAAGGAATTGTTCAGGTGGGGGTAGATTCTCTATTTGGACATTATGGCCCCAAAGCCCTCCAAGGAACCCTGGGGGTCCCCAGACCCGTCTTTGAGTATACTATAGTAGCCTATATGTAAGACTGTCACATATTGTAAACTATTTACTAAATGATTTGCCAGGCCAGATATCATCTCTGGCGGGCCAGTTCCTCTTGCCTAACACTCCTCTACACATCACCAAACCTCTTAACCAGATAAATGTTCCCACCAGAATATGGACAGACGCACGCACGCACAGATTAACCCCCACGAGGGTCCCTGGGCCGGTAAATTTCAGAATTCTTATTACATTTTTTATCTTCTTTTTCACATATATTTAGCCCCGAAGGGCCCCTGAGAGCCAAGGACCCCTGGGCCACGGCCCGACGGGCTAATTTGGCGCACGCACATGCATGCACGCATGCACGCACACACACACACACACACACACACACACACACACACACACACACACTTACTTGCTTATGGTAGTCCATCGTATCCGATGATGACTTCTTCTTCCCTTGCCGTACTCCTCTCTTCTTCAAAACGCTGCAGTCCAGGATGGCAGAGCTGCCTCCATAAGGTGCGTTCTGAGACAGAGCTTTCCAGCTGGGTGTGCTGTATTCCACAGCTCTTCACTGATGTTTTGAGCTGGTCCTTATATAGTATCTCCGCTTTTTCCCTCCTGTGGATCGCTGGCCATGATGTAACTGACCATAGTTACATCACACACACACACACACACACACACACACACACACACACACACACACACACACACACACACACACACACACACACACACACACACACACACACACACACACACACACACACACACACACACACACACACACACACACACACACACACACACACACACACACACACACACACACACACACACACACACACACACACACACACACGACTAGAGTTTACCACCTGTAAGAAGTAATCCAGACTGGGCAGACCTCCAAGAACTTTCCCTTTCACCCAGTCACAATAAACATTGGCTTAAGCTCCAATCAGACCAATCTGTTCCCTATAACAATCTGTGCCCTCCTAAAACCCCACAGAGAGACTCTGACCACCACACTGCCTGTGGTGAATAGAATGTGTTTGGTACCCCTAAAAAAAAAGTTATCTTTGTCGTGACCAATGAGAAACAGATTGTATTGTATGCAAAGCTGGAATTTATGTGTCCTTCGGCCTTCGCAAGTAGGTAAAGTTAGGTAAAATTGGGAGGAGATGTTTGTGTTAAATCCTATTAATCCTTGGTTTCAATATATTACTTGGTACGGTCGTTACATTGATGATTTGCTGCTTGTGTTTAATGGGTCTGAGACACAACTCCTACAATTCCATACTTTGAATGAAAATATCAGACCATTAATTTCCTTGATTTGACCATTTACAAAGATGACTTGGGAAACCTTCACACAACGATTTATAGGAAGGAGATTTCAAGGAACACACTGTTCTTTTCACCCGCCACACTGATGTCCCTTTTGGCCAATTTCAAATATTACGCCGTATTTGTGACAGCGACTATGATACTAAGGCAGCAGATATGGGCAACCGCTTTAGGGAGAGGGGCTATAAACCCACTATTATTCCGTGTGCATGCAATAAGGCACTCGAAATAAACCGTCCTGAGCTTCTGGTAAAAAGGAAGCGTACTAACCATAGTCAACCCCGCCCCTTTTTTGTCTCCCAATACAGCACTGCTGCCTCACGTATACAGAATATCATCAGATCCAACTGGTCTATTATAGAAAGTGACCCATCCCTCCGCAGTGCGTTTCCTGAACCTCCCATCTTTTCATTTAGGAGAGCTCCCACAATAAGGGACAAATTGGTTCACAGTACTTCCTCCTGACAAAAAGACAAAATCAATGATTTCATTAATTGTAGTACCACACATGTGGTCTATCGTCTTACATGTCCCTGCCCTGATGTCTTTTATATAGGCAGAACCAAGCGCCGCCTAAGAGACCGCCTGGCTGAGCATAAATATGCCATTCAAATTAATAATGTTAATTACCCTATAGCCAGACATTTTTGTCAGTGTCATGACAATAATGATACTTTGTTGAGAATAACAGGAATTGAATAACCCCTCACCAGGGGGCATGATCGCATCAGGAGACTGAACCAGAGAGAAACATTCTGGATTCACACCCTGGATGCAATTACCCCGCCTGGCCTGAATGAGGACATAGACTTCATGTGCTTTTTATAGGTTAATTTGGGCTCTATATTAACCTTTGCTACTATCACTATTGTCTGTGTCCTCCGATGTATACATGGAGGTCGAAACATGTCGGTTCAATAAAGTTTTCCTCCTTTTAAGTGTGCCCGGATCTCTGCTTTGTTCTATAAAGTTAGCGAAGGTTGTGCTTTTCTTTCCACTGCTAAATCCCAAAATTGTGTATTTAGAATGATCAAACGAAAATGGAGCCCTAAAACTATAAGGCTATGTGGCTCCACTGAATTTAATGTGAAAATTTGACTTTTTAAAGCCACCACCTCTAGGTGGCAACGTGACTTTTTAGATCCCCATGAATTTGAGGGTGGCTGCAGAGCCATATAATGCCAAGCTATGGCATAATCCATGTTGTGGATGATAGCATAGTAAGCATACTAAAGTATTCTATCATCCACACACAGGACAGGAATATAAAATTAAACATTTCATCAAGTGTAACACTCTCTCAATAAAGAGAGGGGCCATGGCTCTGCAGCCATCCTCACATTCATGGGGATCTAAAAGGTCACGTTGCCACCTAGAGGTGAGACTTTAAAAAGCTCCTGCTGCAGCGTGAAAGTTTCTGGATTGTCACATTCAATTCAATGGAGCAACATGGCCTTAATGAAAGCCTAGATTTAAACTCCTCCTTTATAAAGCGAGTATTGAACAAAGATTAATTCACTGAAGTGTCATGTTGAATATGAATATGTAAATACATTTTTGTGTGTACGCACATCTTGTGTTTACACTACACAATGGGTTTCTTGTTAATATGGTATTTTATTTTTGTCTGTCACATTTTATTTAATTCTTTGCATTCTTTACCTGCCCACTTTGATACATTTATATGTACTACTTTTGTATAGCCACATATGGGGGTGACGGTGAAAATCACACCTGTGTATGCAAAGCACCTGACGAAGTCTACACGGCGAACCACGTCGTGTGAATAAAGCAATAACGAAGCAAAAATAATCTTGTCCTGAGCGTGTCTGGAGTGTGCAGTCCCTACTAAGGAAGTTTCCCCTGGTCTATATATATATATATATATATATATATATATACAAATCACACCCGTGTGAAGTGAGGGGCGCTAATATATTACAGTCTAACTCATGTTGCTTTGATTAGGTGATGTAATGGTGATGTAAAACAAACAGTGCAAACACAAACATTAAACGTCATTAACAATAAAGAGACAATATGACGTAATGAAGCACATTATGCACATTATGTTACATTTCTCGCAAATGCGAGAAATGTAACCGTTTGTCGCAAAAACATGATTTTTGGGGGATAAATCCCCTCCGAATTAGTTACGCATGATCGCAGGGGTGACGAGACATTGTAATTGGCTGTCAATATTAGTGGGAGGGGCATATGTAAGCCACTGCAGAAACCACAGTTTGCAACTTTTTTTTAATTGCGACCTTTCTAGTTATATGATGCACTGGTGGTGGTGGAGGTAGTGGAGGAGAACCTACCTTTTGGTGATGGTCCAAAGTCTAACACAATGAGGTCTGCAGGGTCAAAATGGCTGGCAGTGCTGCCTGCTCGATGGTGGCAGGTGGCAGTTGTGCCTCCCTCTCGATGTGCTCCTCCACGCACTCCTCGTCTGACTCCTCCCCCACTGAGTCGCGGCTGCGCGACGCATGCTAACCTCCAGGCGCCGACGCAACACCTAGATTGTAAAAGGTCAGGGTTGTGACGCACATCCGCAGCACACACCCATTGGCGGATGTGAGGGGTTGTGCACACACACACACACACACGAGAGAGAGAGAGAGAGAGAGAGAGAGAGAGAGAGAGAGAGAGAGAGAGAGACACGTCTGTCCCCACGTCTGTCCGGCCTGGGGCTGAAGGAGTGTGATGCCTTGCAGGTGTGAGAACATCCAAACGGGAAGCACGCACATCTCAAAAATGTCCACGGGTGCAGGACAAAAATATACCTTCTTCATGCCTTGCAGGTGTCCCTCGGGGAGCGGGGCCACCTCTGGAGGTGACTATGATGGAGGGATGACAGGAGGCAGGGAAGTGGAAGGAGAGTGAGAAAGATGTTAAGTCGGTACACAAGTGGGTCGAAGTGCATGTGCACACATCCCTGCTGGGTACTGCTTTGTCTCAAGTCCACTCTACCATGTACACGTAGCTGCGAGGGTGCGCTAACGTCATAAGATGTCAATTTTGTCAGAATCAGAATCAAGTTTATTGTCATTGTTCAATGAAGTACGAAATTGCGATGTGCTGAGTGCACAACATGAGTCGCGCCGCCACAAACTTCTCTTTACATCAGAAGAAGAGAAAAAGGATAGGGAGGGGGGGGGGCATTGGGCGGGGAAGGCAGAGTTGGGGTGGGGGTATTGACAGAGAGGGAGGGGGGGGGCGGAGACATCACATCACATTACAATTTTAATTGTTGTAGGCACAGAATGTACTTAGGTGGGGGTCAGGGTGGGTTGTAGGTCTGGGCAACAATAAAAAAACACTACTCTCACGCCACCCTTCAGGTTGGAGGGGCTGCGTGAGGTTTGTTACGGCTGTAGCCCCAGAAAACATGCCTCTGGAGTCTGGGCGGCTTTTTGCGGTTCCCCCCACCTGCTTGGTGTCAGAACACCAAGCAGGGTGGGTTGGAGGGGGGTTGGAAAAGGAGGGATTCAGGCACAAAACTAACATAGGACGGGCAGGACAACAACAGCTAAATTAACAGATCTACAAGCTCAAAACAAGTTAGGACAAAAACAGAGGGCAAGACAAGGAGTCACACAGAAAGGCAGGTGGGAACTGGGAAGACACACAGACAAGCACACAAACAGACAGACAGGCACAAACTGAGACAAACCCAAAGACAGGCAAATAAACTAACAGACAGACAGACAGACAGACAGACAGACAGACAGACAGACAGACAGACAGACAGACAGACAGACAGACAGACAGACAGACAGACAGACAGACAGACAGACAGACACAACAGGTGGGTAAACAGATTAGAAGGGCGACTAAAGGACTCGGGAGAAGACAAACGCACAAGCATACTGGCAGACATACAAACCGGGAGACAGCCGGACAGACAGACTGGGAGAGTAGTCAACGGGATCGAGGGGCATGGAGCTCCAAAGCCGAGCAGAGGGGGCTGTGGAGAAGCACCAGTCTGTGCTAACTGAGGGCCAGAGACCCGGGGAACAAAAGAGCTGGCGGATGGAAAAACAGTCTGCTGGGAAACAGGAGGAGTAGGGGGGCTAGGTACAGACTGAGGGTCAGGGACGGAGACAGACCTCTGGATAACACGACCTTATAAGCAATGTTCTGAGCACCAGCCCCACGGGGACCTCCAAGAGCCAAGCATGGTGCTTAGGAATGGGTCGTCTTCTGAATCTGGGTCAGAATAGATAGGGATTTTAACCCGGCTCCGGAAATAGCTGAACAGGTCCATCATGGGCTGGGTCTTCTCAGGGGCAGGATTGGAGCATGCTGGAGCAACACCAAGTCTGACAGAGTGAGGAGCATGCTGGAGATTACCAGGTTGTTGCTCTGCTGGGTCCATTGTGGCCAGATTATACTGTCACGGTGTCAGGTGAGGACCCAGAAGCAGAACCAGGCAGGCAAACTGGTGCAGTCCAATGATTATTTTTACACAAAACTCAATGCAGTGTAGCAGGTCATATGCAGACAACAGGAAACACATATGCAGACAGATGAAACATATCGCAGTGCATCAAGCCTTTCATCCTTTTTCCACCCTGTTGTTGGATAAATTACAGATAACAGCCGTCAGCCAGAATAGCTCTGTAATTTGTAAAGTATAGTGATATTAAAGTATCAATCTGAAATACCATCAGTCATACAGGACTGTGGCATTAATGTATTATGTAGATATGCCTACAATAAATCTACAATGATCCTATAGCTAAAACACTGTGAAAATATACTGGAATCATTTGATTTCCATAAGACTTTATAAAAACCCCACAAGAACGGATTAAACATGAAACCTATCTAAACATGAAATTAAATGGAAAGAAATTGATTATAAAATGAATGGCCTTTGTGGATCCCTATAATTAAATAAAGTTAATTTAGTTAGCAAATAATTTGATATGTTCTCTGTGGACACAATGCTGGAGATGACGGTGGTGAAAATCAGCTGTTGGTGAAACACAGCGAGCCCTGCTAAAGTGTCCTCCTTTGGGAGGTCTTGCTGGTGGCCAGTGGCCACTAGGGTTGGGATTCGGAACCGGGTCCATTTCAGACCCGGTTCCGACATTGCGGATCCGGAGCCGGTTCCATCGTTTTTTTATTAACGGTTCCCCAAACGGATCTCATCAGTTGTCATTTAGCTCCGCTGTGTCTGTGCATGCATGCAAGCAGAGCCTGTGGTGATGTCACCCCACCTACATGAGTGAGTGGGGTCGGGGGGGAGGATACGCCCACTGTTCTGTGCATTCAGCGACCGCCGCGGAGCGAGTGGGACAGTATGTCGAAGAGATCTCCAAAGTGTGGTTAACAGAGAGGGAAACGACTGAGGCTGAGGCTGAGCACGCAAAGTGCAATAAATGCGATAGTTGCCAGCAAAGGTTGTTGCAACTTGTACCACGTCCACATTGAGGAAACATCTCAAAATCAATATGCCTACACATCGCGTTTGTGAGCCATGCGGAAAGCCGTGCCCGCTCTCCCCGCAGCTCCACCACAGCCGGCGGGGGACGATCTGATGCAAGGCTGGTTTACTTTCCCCATGCTAGTAACGTAATGGAAAATAAAAACTACTAACGTCTACAGAGCTTTTCATTAGGCGTATTGTACAACTGTATTTTATGAATCACGTTAACTATAGAGCCAAATCAATTTGTCTGCACTTACTTTTACAACTTATATGCGACTCGATCAATTGCTTTTGATTTGGCTCTAAATTAATCGCGTGGCTGTTGAGAGCCCAGCGTTTAGGAGGTGCATATACCTCCATAGATTGATTACTTTATAAACAATTTGCAGAAAAAAGCACAGGAACGTAGCATACAGTTCAATACAAGGTCTGCTTGAGGATTTTATAATCCAATAAAGCACTATGGCTTGTTTCCATTAGGGTAAGGGGTCCTTCATATTAAATTAATTTGAACATTAAAGACAACATTTCTCACTACAACAATATCATTAATGTGTACTGTATATTTAATATACAGTACAAATTGCAACAATGATATTGTTGTGGTGGCTAGCTGCTGCTGGTGGTGAAGTTTAAATAACAGTGCCACCTCATAATTGTAAAGTGCATTTTCAATAATTTGAATGAATGAATTTGTGTTTATTATGTACTTGGTTAGGTTAGTTATAATATAAGCATAATCTATGTCAGAAAAAAGGGGAAATAAATAATATTAGGATCCGTTAAGGGAACCGTTAGGAACCGGAACCGTTAAGAGGGATCCGGGAAGGATCCGGAACCGTTAAAATCCTAACGAATCCCAACCCTAGTGGCCACCCTAGGAACAGAACTACAAAATAAAAGTACACCGTTCAATTCATAACTCAGAGAGTGTACAAAACAAATGGAACCAAATGGGCCCGTAAAGTCCATTTGGTCCCATTTGTATACACTCAGAGTTATGGTGGTCCTTGCAAATAAAATGTTTGAGAATCACTATAGTACTACTAGTGAACATAATGTGCCATACCATACAAGTATCATAGTAAATCAGTGTCATAGACTCATACATATTCTGAAGAAATTATCAAAATGAGAACATTATGTTGTAGAAAAATCCACAGTCTTTCTTTGCCACAGACAAGTCTGTGTACAAACATGTACCTAACATGATACATGATTACATGATATGTAATAATTAATCTGTGGCTTATTCCGTCTCCCACGGGTCAAGCCGGGTTGTGGACAGACACGTGTCTACATATTATAAACAAGGGCTTATTCTGCTCTACTCAGCAAACCTCCCCTCTTCTACAAAGGGTTAATGTGTAAAGCTTACCGTCATTTCCGGACTATAAAACGCTACTTTTTTCCCCATGCTTTGAACCCTGCTGCCTATACAACGGTGCGGCTAATCTATGGATTTTTACAGCTAACGGCCAGCTTATGGCCTCTATGCGGTTTACAGTCCAGTGCGGCTTGTATATGTACACATCTGTTTTTTCCCCTAAATTTTGCTGGTGCGGATTATATTCAGGTGCGGTTTATAGTCCGGAAATTACGGCACTGTCTTAAAGGACAGATACACTGTAGAACCTTGCGTGAAATATAACAAAAGACAATGATCACTCTGTGCACAAATATGGTCAGGAACATTACCTTTAGCACTGCAGGAGACTGGCAGGTTTAATGCCACTCCAGAGGAAGATCAAGAGATACTGCTTGTTCTGTGAACGAGGTTGACTTCTTTTTTTATTGGCCTAAATATGATGACATAAGTATTTGTTAACAAAATTGCCTTGAGATAGATGATTATGAAAACATTTAGATATGTTTTGTTAAAGGAGCTTGTGTGGCAGATTTCATTTGTCAAGCTTGGGAGAGAAGACATAATACAGAAGACAGTATAACTCGGGGCTGTAATTCAATGTAATGTGAATATAAAGTAAACATGCTGTAAATGTAAAATGGTGTCTTATAGATCCATGAGGGTTGGGCACTTTGTGTGCAGTACAAAATCAATCAAAATCAATCAATCATAAAGCACTGGTTGCCAAACACTGGGTCGGGACGCATTTGTGGGTCGTGGACACATTTTTATGGGTCCCTTTAAATGTCATGAAATGTCATGAATTAAAAACAAAATTCATAGATTATTTTCCAGGAATTTCATGAAGAATTAAAAGAAAAATCTAAGACATTCCATAAATTAGAAAACAAATGTTTAATAAGTAGTGAAAGGAAGCTTGTAGATCTGCTATCTTCACTTGTTTGAGTCCTGGGCAAACGACTCTTTTCACTTTTGCGGCTCGAGCTAAAAAGTTGGGGAACCAGTGCTGTAAAGAAGGAAAGGTCACCTTCAGCATATCGTTGTTGAAGAAACCTCTTTTCTGTTTTTTTGTGCCTTTTTTGTGCCTTTTTTTTTTTTTTTTTAAATTAATGCCAGTGCAGTAACGGTAACAGTACAGCACAAAAGATCTGCCAAAAAAGTAGCAGATCCCCCCCTTGCTGCTGTGTCTCTGCTATCTCTGATAATTTCTTTCTTTCTTTCTTTCTTTCTTTCGTGTTGTGAGCTGTTCTCTCTCTCAGTGTGTCTTTCATAGGGTGACCTCTTTTACCCGGACATATCCTCTTTTGAGGACCTGTCCGGGGGGATACGAGGTTTGCTGTTTTGCGCATAATTTACGCGCAGGGACCACTCACAGTCCAGGCATTAAAGCATAATATGTACTATTTACAATGCATGTTCAATGGTTCGTTTGGAAAACGAACCAAAAGAACCTCTCCGTGAATGAATGAAAATGTCGAAACACAAATGTCATTTCACCATCGAAATGCTCTCTCTCTCTCTCTCTCTCGGTTTAATCATATTATTATTTTATTATTTAATTATTATTATTTAATTATATTGTCAATATCAATATATCTCTCTCTCTCTCTCTCTCTCTCGCTTTAATCTTAAAATGGTATTGGGTCAATATGTCCGCTATATCATTTCATAAAGTCCACATTTACGCCTGCCTGGGTCGGGTCTCTCGGAATGTCTGATTGCGAACGCAGTGATTGCGAACGCAGTGAGCACTTACTATGAGACCTAGCAGATCATGTCTGTCTGTGTGTCTGTCTGTCTGTGTGTGTGTCTGTCCCGCTTTTGTGCCCATATATGGAGCTGAGTGATTACGTCACCATGACTCAGCCATAACCATATAAGGAGTCCCCAAAGCAGCTATACGTCCAAAACCCAAATATGTACGAGCTGCGTTCGCTTCCCGCGTTTGTGCTTCTTACTGGTATAATATAGGATCTCGGTCGGGCGCGGTGCCGCCATTTGAAAGAAATCTTGGAACAGATCGGAATCTGTAAAATGTCACAGATAAATTACAGATTTTAGGACCCTTAAAGAGCTCTAGTTTGGAGAATGCAGTTACTATATCAGTAAACCACTAGTCGCCATAGTTACCCAGTGAATATTGATACTCCATATATGGTCATATGGATATTTGATAGGTCACCATAGTTACCCACTGAATATTGTTCTACTGCATATATAGAGCTATCCATGTCCACTAATCTAAGTCTGACATCACAAACTCCATATTTGGGTGTGGTTGATCTAGAGCTCCATATATGGAACCGGCAGAGAGGTCTATAGTTCTGACATCATGCTAATGTAAAACTCCATGTATGGATATAACTGACTTATCGTGACATCAGTGAGATGTCATGAGCATCCAGCCAAGCATTATAACAACGGTGGCCATCCAAGCTTTTTACTGCACTATTTACTATGCTAGTTATCTCTGCATTATACAGGGATCTACAAGACTACAACCAAAGTATCTCTGCATTATACAGGGGTCCAGGCATCTCGCTTAAGTTCTTACCCGACACCACTGCTGCAGGTTCTATACTCGGACAACCAGTCCCCACTTTCCTGCTATTATTGTCAACGTCCATCCATAGCAGGAGATTTGATGATGGAAGGAGACTCTCAGGACTCACATGCTGAGTGTCCATCTGTTGGACAAGTGTTCACCTTCGTCCATGAACCCATGAAGAAGAGCCACAACAACCTCTACTGCCAAACATTGGATATTGAACAGACTCCCTCAGCAGCCTGTCAGCAAATAAACGGCTCTGTAACCAGTCAGAAACAAGGAGACACAGATGAACCAAAATCTAACAGTCACCCTGAGTTAACCAAGAAAGTAGATCTGGCGGGAGAAGGACAGACGCAACAGCTGAGTTACACTGGAAAGAAAGCCCACATCTGTCAACACTGTGGCAAACATTTCACTGCATCTAGTAATCTTAGCAAACACCGGCGTATCCACACTGGAGAAAAACCTTTCCAATGTAAACAATGTGACAAACGCTTCACTGTATCAAGTGACCTCAGGAAACACAAGCGTATCCACACTGGAGAAAAACCTTACCACTGTCAACAGTGTGACAAACGTTTTACTGTATCATGTAATCTGAAGAAACACCAGCATATCCACACTGGGGAAAAACCTTACCACTGTCAACAGTGTGACAAGAGTTTTACTGCACTTGATTCCTTGAGGAAACACCAGCGTATCCACACAGGAGAAAAACCTTTCCACTGTAAACAATGTGACAAACGTTTCACTGTATCATGTAATCTGAAGAAACACCAGTGTATCCACACTGGAGAAAAACCTTTCCATTGTCAACAGTGTGACAAGAGTTTCAGTAGGTTAGGTACTCTGAAGGAACATCAACGTATCCACACGGGAGAAAAACCTTTCCAGTGTCAACAATGTGACAAACGTTTCACTTTATCAAGTCACCTGATTACACACCAGCGTATCCACACTGGGGAAAAACCTTACCATTGTAAACAGTGTGACAAGAGTTTTAATCAGTCAAGTAATCTGAAGAAACACCAGCGTCTCCACCAGAGAAAGACCTTATTGCTGTAAACAGTGTGACAAGACAAGAGTTCATTGAGTTAAGTAGTTTACAGAAACACCTGCGTATCCACACTGGAGAACAACCAGTGTGGATACTGTAAACATTGTGACAAGTACTCTGAAGGCATACCAGCATCTCCACACCTGAGAAAGGTCTTTATCCGGTGTGCACAACAGCATTGTCTCTACACACACAGGGGGGGAAACCGTAAACAGTGTGACAAAAGTCTCTATCCCCAATGGGAAAGCCATGAGAAGAGTTACATCCACTACAAGCTTGACCGGCCATTAAAAAATTGTAATTGAAAAAAAAAAAGAAGTGAACAAGGGAGTGATTGCAGTGCTTGAAATGTTGCGCAATAAAGTAGCGTCACAGCGTTTCAGATTAACTGATCGTGCAAGTGCATTAACGGGAAGAAAGCAGCTACCGGTATCATCACATAATTACTACTACTACTACTACTACTAATAACAACAACAAAAAATACATCGCATGGATGCACCTGGGACGTATCCTCAGTATCCTGAGGTCAACAGGGTTTCGGGTCTTCCAACATCATACCCCTCACTCAGGCGACCCAGCTGGGGTGATCAGGTCCCGACTTACGTCCCAGTAGCTACCCTCAATCAGTCCCACTAGGGCAAAACCAGGGCCACACAATCCGTTGGAACTACTCCATTCTACAAATGTCCTGACAGTTTTCTTTAAAAAACCCATGTTGCTATGTCAGTCGTTCTCAGACATTTTCATGTCAAGGACCCCTAAAAATATATGTAATTGTCCACCCCATCTGAAAATAGGTTGTTCCAGGGACCCCCCAGAAGCAAAGATTTGAGTTAAAAACATTCGCTGTGAAAGAATAAATATCCAAAGATTTGTGCCACATTTTTTAAATAGCAGTGCCACGCTATGTGCTTGTAGATCTGCTATTTTTCAACAACTCAAGTATAACAAATGCTTAACTCACCCACTGCCTACATTGTCTTTTGACGTCTTTTGCTCCTTTAGCCCTCATCGCAGAGATTGTCTTTTGAGTTCTTTAAAAGAAATAAAAATGTATTGATTACGTTTCATAACCCTGTTCTTCACCTGCTTCGGTTGCCGTGCATAGTAAACAGGGAAAAGACGGAAGTGAAAAGTCATCGGGTTAGGGTCAGCGGTCTATGGGAACGGATTTTCAGAATCCATTTAACTTGTATTCTTTTCCAGGCTGAAAAACAAGCTTGATTTGCGGCACATCAAGGCATCAGGGTTGACAATTGCAAAGGATTAAAATTGGGGGGGAAATACACTTTTCTTGTATGCATTCTAGGCTCAACATTTGAAGTCAATCAAATGTCTAAGTATTATTTGCCGCTAATTGATGTTTTCCTTTGTGATGTCCTTCCCTCTCATGCGGTTAAGTCAGAGTCTCAGTAAGGTTTTCCCGCCTTGATGTCATCCTGGAATGTGTCTAAATGGATTTTTTTGCTAATCATAAATTTAGGTCTCGAGAACCGTCTGACGGACTGACTTCAACCTCGGCACGTGTGTCACCGGTGACCAGCAGGGGTTAATTGCATGCGGTTTAGTCATGCCCAAAGTCATGTCAAAATATCTCCATATATGGCCATAAAAGGGAAACAGGCAGACAAATGCAGAGATCATCATATAGCTCAATGCCCAAATCGGGGACCATTTCCTGGTCTGGGGATAACTCCTAGTCCTGCTGATAACTCCCTGAGTAGAACGATGATGATTTTTAGCTTGTCGTTTGCAATAGGAAAGTAGATCCAGTGCCATTTAAGTGTGCAGATAGGAAGGTCAGTAATGCCAGTAACACCTGCACAAATTGGCATTGTTAGGCTTGAATGGTAACGGTTTGTGTTGTACTTGGCATCATCCCACAGCTCTGGTCAGCTCTTATAAGGCATGAAATGGTCATTATTCTGCACTTTGTCCAAGAGAGAGCAAGAGAGGGCTGGTGATAATATACAGCCACTTATTCCAGACCTATACAGACGTTGTCGACGTAGCAGAAGATTTGATGATGGAAGGAATCTCTCAGGTATCATATTCTGAGTGTTCATATGCCGGTGCTTTCACCTTCCTCCATGACCACATGAAGAGGAGCCACAACGACCTCTATTGCCAAACACTGAGGAATGGAGAGATCCCTTTAGTAGCCTGTCCGCAAATAAACGTCTCTGTAACAAGCCAGAAACAAGGAGACACAGATGAACCAAAATCTTACAGTCAACAGTTAACCATGAATGTATCTCTAGCGGGACAAGGAAAGACACATCAGATGAGTTACACTGGAAAGAAAACATACATCTGTCAACAGTGTGACAAGAGTTTCAGTAGGTTAGGTCACCTGAAGTCACACCTGCGTGTCCACACTGGAGAAAAACCTTTCCACTGTCAACAATGTGATAAAAGTTTCACTGCACTTGATTCCCTGAGGAAACATCAGCGTATCCATACTGGAGAAAAACCTTTCCACTGTCAAAAATGTGAAAAGAAATTCACTGCACTTGATGCCCTGAGGATACACCAGCGTATCCATACTGGAGAAAAACCTTACCACTGTCAACAATGTGACAAACGTTTCACTGTATCAAGTGACCTGAGAAAACACCAGCGTATCCATACTGGAGAAAAACCTTACCAATGTCAACAGTGTGAGAAGAGTTTTACTGCACTTGATGCCCTGAGAAAACACCAGCGTATCCATACTGGAGAAAAACCTTTCTATTGTCAACAGTGTGACAAACGTTTCACTGTATCAAGTGACCTGAGGAAACACCAGCGTCTCCACACTGGAGAAAAACCTTACCGCTGTAAACAATGTGACAAGAGTTTCATCCAGACAACTGCTCTGAAGGCACACCAGCGTATCCACACCGGAGAAAGACCCTATTGCTGTAAACAGTGTGACAAGAGTTTCTCTCAGCTGACAAATCTGAGGGCACACCAGCGTCTCCACACAGGAGAAAAACCTTTCCACTGCACAGATTGTGACAAAAGTTTCAGTCAGTTAGGTAATATGAGAACACACCACCGTCGACTCCACGCATAGGGGGGGAAACAACTGTAAACAGTGTGACAAGTGATTCTGTTCCCAAGACAGCGGTTCCACTGTAACAGCTAATTGGAAAGGAGGAAAAACAGGGGGGTGGGAAAAAAAATAACTTTTAACTGTTGTATGCTCAACATTTTAAATACTTGGGCATTTAAATTTGGGCATTTACTGATGACAAGTATTTCCATATACAATGGGTAAATTAAGAATCAACTTTTCCCCAAGTAAATATATTTGCTATTCACATGATTTCTTTACCAGACATTGTTATTAACTCAGGAAATCCACACATGTAAAGCAATTACAAAAACAGCTGTTTTGTTACCAAGCAGTCACACAAGAAACATCTCATGATGGGTAAAAGAAAAGAGTTCTCTCAAGACATTCACAACCTGATTGTTGCTCAGCATCAGCTTGGAACATCAGATGTATTTCAAATAATCTGAATATTCCCGTACGCACCGTTGGGGCCATTATCCGCAAGTGGAAGAACCATCACTTCACCATCAACAGGACGCGTACAGGTAGAGGAGTGGGCCAAAATCACACCTGAGCAGTGTGGGTGATTAGTTACTTCATACAAGAAGCGTCTTGAAGCTGTCATTACAAACAAAGGCTTCTCCACTAAGTATTACATTAATTTCAGTTAGCGTGTTCAATACTTGTGTTATTGCACTTATTTCCACATAATTATTATTTATGGATTTGAATGTTATTGTGATTCCTTTTCATGTGTGGATTACTCAAGTTAATACCAATGTCTGGTAGAAATGTCCTATGAATTGCATCTTTGGAAATAAACGTACTGAGAAAAAAGGTGACAATGCTTATTTGTTATTTCCCCCATTGTATGGACATAAAGGCAACAGGCAGACAAATGCAGAGATCTCCATATAGACATAAAGGTACTCTGCCAATGGATACAACGGGTACAGAACCGGGTGAGGCATGCATTCACAACTTGCAATGTTCCCAACATCCATCGTTATCGAGTATAGTAAGCTAAGTAACGCAATAATTTGAGAGATATATATATATATATATATATGGCGCTATAGCCCCTTCTATGCACAGCTTTGTGTGTTTGTGTGTATGAGCATGGGATGTGTTCAGCTGATTGGCTGAGGTACCTTGGAGGTCTATTGTGTGTGCAGCAAAACAGCTCCGGGACGGACGAGCAAGGTGTTGCCTAGCAACGGGCGGCCGTCAAAAATAGATTTGAGCGATTCCATTTTATATCTATTATTAATATGGCCCTAAAGACGTGTCCACAGGTCTGAGTCACCCCGCGGTTTTATTTGAGAAGACGTCTTCAGCATCCTAAGTGTTAGGAGACAGCCTGTGCGATAGGAAGGTCAGTAATGCAAGTAATAGCGGCGCAAATTGGCGTTGTTAGGCTTGAATGGCAAAGGTTTGTGTTTTATTGGCATCAGCCCAAAGCTCTGGTGAAATGAATGGTAATTAGACTGCCATTTCGTCCAATAGAGACAGCACAGTAGACGTAGAGATAATATACCGTCAGACTGTCCATCTCAGACGTCTCGACATACACTTCATTGCCATCAACGTCCATTCATAGCAAATGATGGAAGGACACTCTCAGGTCTCATTCTGAGTGCCTTCACCTTCCTCCATGGACACGTGAAGAGGAGGACTTGAGTTTCAGTCAGTTAAGTTAAGTCACATGAAAGCACACCAGCGTCATCTCCATATAGAGGGGGAAAAAACATAACCACCGTAAACAGTGTGATAAGCATTTCTGTCCACAATACGATGCCGTTCCATTGTAAACTAGAACTGCACTCTGCCGAGTGCATACTTGCTTGTTGCACACTAGTAGGCCATAAATGGCCTACTAGTGCGCAAGCAGAGCGCGCAAGTACTTTCGACCGCTGGAAAGTATCACATCTCAGTATCTCTGTGAAGGAACGTTTGAAATGTATAATCATTACGTGTAACTATTTGCTACCCATTGATTGATATGTGATGAAAAAAAAGGTATATAAACTGAATTAAAATATATTATACAGTATAATTATTTTATTACTTATTGTAAATTGTCAATTGTCATCTGTATAATCTGGTCCCAGCAGATACCACATTACGTCATCTTTGTCTGTGCCTGGTTTGCTGGGACCAGTTACAACATTACGTCATCGTTGAGAACTGGGACCAAAGTACATGGTGTGTATATGACGTAATGTTGTAACTTGTAACTAGTCCCAGCAAACCAGGCATACACTTACGGTGTATGACTAGCTCTCAGTGATGACGTAAGAGAAATGGTCATCTGTATAATCTGGTCCCACCAGATACCACATTACGTCATCTTTGAGAGCTGGGACCAGAGTACACGGTGTGTATATGTATGACTAGCTCTCAGTGATGACGTAAGAGATATGGTCATCTGTGTAGTCTGGTCCCAGCAGACCAGGCACAGATTTACAAATTACAAATCACATTACAACTACATACAGAGTATGTAGTTGTAATTTGATTAGCAGTATACTGTGGTTACTTGGTTCCAAAAAGTGAAGCCAAGTTTTTTTCAACCGTAGGTTTGTGCTTGGTTTGCTGGGACCAGTTACAACATTACGTCATCGTTGAGAACTGGGACCAGAGTACATGGTGTGTATATGACGTAATGTTGTAACTTGTAACTTGTAACTAGTCCCAGCAAACCAGGCACATACTTACGGTTGAAGAAAACTTGGCTTCACTTCGAAGAGACCAAGCGAAATGATTACTTGCGCGCTCTGCTTGCGCAAGTAACTACATACAGAGTATGTAGTTGTAATTTGATTAGCAGTATACTGTGGTTACTTGGTTCCAAAAAGTGAAGACAAGTTTTCTTCAACGGTAAATCTGTGCCTGGTTTGCTGGGACTAGTTACAACATTACGTCATCCTTGAGAGAGTACATGGTGTGTATATGACGTAATGTTGTAACTTGTAACTTGTAACTAGTCCCAGCAAACCAGGCACAGACTGTATGTAGTTGTTCTAGTTACAACTACATACAGAGTATGTAGTTGTAATTTGATTAGCAGTATACTGTGGTTACTTGGTTCCAAAAAGTGAAGACAAGTTTTCTTCAACGGTAAATCTGTGCCTGGTTTGCTGGGACTAGTTACAACATTACGTCATCCTTGAGAGAGTACATGGTGTGTATATGACGTAATGTTGTAACTTGTAACTTGTAACTTGTAACATTACGTCATATACACACCATGTACTCTCTCAAGGATGACGTAATGTTGTAACTAGTCCCAGCAAACCAGGCACAGATTCACCGTTGAAGAAAACTTGGCTTCACTTCGAAGAGACCAAGCGAAACGATTACTTGCGCGCTCTGCTTGCGCAAGTAACAATAATGCTGCATTCTCACTGGCATATGCAAAAGATACAAAGATGCAAAGCTACACGGTGCAATTATAGCTTTGTATATGTGTAGCTGAAGTTGAAAAGAAATTCAGCACACATGTTCCACATGTCCCACGGGCACTGACTGTCCCCTAGTATATATCTACCAGTAAGACGCGCAAACGCGGGAAGTGAACGCAGCTCGTACATATTTGGGGTTTTTTATGATTTTTTTTTAAGTTATTTTTTTTTTAAGTTAAGTTATTTTTAAGTTAAGTTTTTAACTTAGCCATAACCATATAAGGAGTCCCCAAAGCAGCTATACGTCCAAATATGGAGTGTGTTGCATCAATCACAAACAAATCACTCAGCTCCATATATGGGCACAAAGGACACACACACACACACACAGACATGATTGCGAACGCAGTGAGCACTTACTATGAGACCTAGCAGATCATGTCTGTCTGTGTGTCTGTCTGTCTGTCTGTCTGTCTGTGTGTGTCCCCCCTTTGTGCCCATATATGGAGCTGAGTGATTTGTTTGTCATTGATGCAACACACTCCATATTTGGACGTATAGCTGCTTTGGGGACTCCTTATATGGTTATGGCTGAGTCATGGTGAATTGTTATTGCAATTTACGATCTGCGTTCGCTTCCCGCGTTTGCGCGTCTTACTCGTCTGCTAGGTCTCATAGTAAGTGCTCACTGCTTTCGCAATAAATGCACCAAATCTCTGTACGTATGTCTGTACGTGTGTAATCCACGTAACTCGAGAACTATTCACCTCACGACTTCAAATTTGACACACACGTTCCACCCCACCACAGGGGGTGCAGTGCCCAGTGTCGAGTACATCGGACACATGGTTGTCCAGAACCTCCCCAAAAAGGCCTCTGCCCGGGCTCTGGATAGGGCCCCTGCCATAGACTCCATATTTGGGCATGCCTGACAAAGAATTCCAAATATGGGCATAAAAGGGACACAGACATAATATCTGGGTGGGCCATGCATTTCCAACTTGCATTGTTCCAAGTAGGCCAGTGCCCAACGGGCACCGCTGTAGAGGCTCCAACTCATAATATCTGGAACTGCTCTGAAGGTAGTCGAGGACTTCAAGTACCTAGACTCATGGCCAGTGTATGGAACTCCAACCTCCCCCGTCAAACCAAATTCAGCTTCTTCTATGCAACAGTAGAGTCCGTTCTCCTATACGGGAGTGAATGCTGGACCCTGAAGCCACCCCTGCAGAAGTCTCTAGATGGGGTACTACACCAGAATGCTGCTTGCAGTGCACTGAATATTGATACTCCATATATGGAGCTATCTGCCTTATCCACTACCCTATCAAAGTTTGACATCACAAACTCCATGTATGGAACCGGCAGAGATGTCTAGTGCTGACATGCTAATGTAAAACTCCATATATGGATATAATTGACTTATATTATATTACATCAGTGTGATGTCACGAGCATCCAGCCAAGCATTAGATAAAGGATGGACATCACACCTTCATTCAAGCAGTACGCTCTTTCCAGGTGGGACTTCTCAATTCAACTTTCAAGTACCTTGACCACTTCTCACCAAGAGACCCCATCTCCTTTCGAACGAGTCAGGATATTTGGCCTTACAACCAAGGTACTGTATCTCTGCATTATACAGGGGTATACTGTAGTCATCTCGGTTCAGTTCTTGCCGAACAACACTGCGGCCGGTTTTAGACTCGGACAACCAGTCCCCGTACTTCATTCCTGAACAGCGTCCATTCATAGCAGAAGATTTGATGATGGAAGGAAACTCTCAGGCCGGGTGTGCCTCCACCTTCGTCCATGAACACATGGAGGGGAGCCACAACAACCTCTGCCAAAGATCGAAGATTGAACAGATTGCTCAGAGGCTGCTGAGGAGGGCAGCCTGTCGGCAAATAAACGGCTCTGCAACCAGCCAGAAACAAGGAGCCACAGATGAACCAACATCTCACAGTCATCAACCGTTCACCAAGAACGTAGCTCTGGCAGGAGAAGTAAAGACGCATCAGCCGAGTTACACTGGAAAAAATAAAGCCCACATCTGTAAACAGGGTAACAAGAGTTTCAGTAGGTTAGGTCTGAAGTCACACCAGCGTCTCCACACTGGAGAAAAACCCTTCCACTGTGAACAATGTGACAAACGTTTCACTATATCAAGTCTCCTGAATAGACACCAGCGTATTCACACTGGAGAAAAACCTTTCCACTGTCAACAATGTGACAAGAGTTTCAGTAGGTTAGATAATCTGAAGGAACACCAGCGTATTCACACAGGAGAAAAACCTTACCACTGTCAACAGTGTGACAAGAGTTTCAGAAGGTTCGGTACTCTGAAGGAACATCAACGTATCCATACAGGAGAAAAGCCTTTCCACTGTCAACAGTGTGACAAACGTTTCACTGAATCAAGTCACCTGATTACACATAAGCGCATACACACTGGAGAAAAACCTTACCATTGCAAACAGTGTGATAAGAGTTTCAGTCGATCAGGTACTCTGAAGAAACACCAGTGTCTCCACCGGAAAAATACCTTATTGCTGTGTGACAAGAGTTAGGTAGTTTACAAAAACTATGGCCATAGTACATTCGGATCCTCTGTGTTCAATTCATTGATGAATTAAAGAACACAAGTGAAGAAGGCAGTTGGTGCAACACAGCCTTATGAAGACAATGATAGTACCAATGCTTCATTCTGCCATTTAGCAAAGAAGACCATGCAACCAAGCTGGTTTACATTGAAATAAGCAGTACACCAATAGCCTGCCAAACTTGATGTGGTGCCTGCTCTGCAGTGTCTCTGGCAGCAGAGGGTGATGTTAGCTCACAATGTGTAGCAAGGTTCATTGTGAACATGAGGTCATATACGGTTTGGTTTCTCACAGTTGGCAGCAAATTTTGATTTTAGTTTAGTCTAGTTTAGTCTTTTGAATACAAATGTATTTAGTTTTAGTCACATTTTAGTCATCTGAAATGTTTTAGTGTTAGTTTAGTTTTAGTCGACTAAATATCAGTTGATTTAGTTGACTAAAATGTATTTTGCCGGGCCTTCATGCTGTTGTAATGGCTGATTTTACACTTTTTACAGCCGATCTACAAGCTCAGTTTTAGTCATCATAGCTTCGTTTCTATTTAGTTTTCGTCAGTGAAAAAAGGCGACGGACATTTTTAGTCATAGTATTAGTCGATGGAATCAACACTGCTGTGGAACTGACACAGTGGTGCAAAGTATATAATGTACACATACTCAAGTAATGTACTTGAGTACAATGTAGATGTATTTATTTACTTCACTGGAGTACTTCCAATTCTCAATAGTTCTATTCTACTCCACTACATCTCAAGGCTACTCCACTATACTTGCGTTGCATCCGTGTCGCGATGCGACACATTGTGAGCTTGTAGATCGATCGGCAATTATCAAATGGACGAAATGTATAATAGGGCTTAAGTATATGTTTTATAATAATAATCTAAGTCTACAAAGTAACTAAATGTACAAATAAAAGTAGTGGAGTAAAAGTACAATATTTGGATCCGTGAGGTAGTGAAGTAGAAGTAAATAATTGTAAATGGAAATACTCAAATGAAGTACACTTCATAATGTACTTTATTTAAGTAAATATACTTAGTTACTTTACACCACTGAGGGCTAATACGAATGGTTGAGAGGATGCTCAAATAGATGCTCATGGTTTTAGATGACCAAAAAAAAGGCAGTGCTTTTTTGGACGCGCACGCCTCACACACACACACACACTGCAGTGGTATTTTCGTCAGTGCTTCCTTCCCAGTAGCCCTTGTGGCAGCACAGAATCCTGGCCATGAACAGCATCCTGTTACCATGACGACCTAGCAACATTTTATATGCAGCGATGCTGAGGAGCATTGTAAAGATAGCACACACACACACACACACACACACACACACACACACACACACGTTTGTATTGCTACTGTCGTGAGGATTTGCGATGCCATATACCTGTAATTCATTTTTTTTGTTGTTGCCATAAATAGAAGATGTGAGCTGGCAATGTATATCTGCTATTTTTGGTGAATGACACGACGCGGCACGTAACAAAGTATATAAAGCAGACATACTCCAACCCCCTGAATGTCTCATCTTAACCCCGACGCTGAATCTATTCCTATAACTCAGTGCTTTTCAACCCATTTCATATCAAGGTCCATCATTTATTCTGCATTTAAGCTACGGACCACCATTTGATATGGTTTAGCCTCTCAGACCCAAAACTTAGAATATTTTGTTGCCGTTGGATAAGATTTCTATTCCTGTATTGATGTTGGTACCATAGTTGAGATACCAGGCAAATGTTGACCAAAATAACAATTATTCTACATTCTCTAATTTAGCCGGGGACCACCTGGAACCGCCTCGAGGACCACTGGTGTGTAAAGCTCAAATCAACCGTTTATCTTATGAGGAAGATTGTCTACTTCTAATAGTTGTACTATACTTGTGAGGGCATTTGGCCTTCACACAAGCATAGCAATGAAAGTCATGCACACGCACACGTGCAAATGCACACGTGCACGCGCACGCGCGCGCACACACATACACACACACACACACACACACACACACACACACACACACACACACACACACACACACACACACACACACACACACACACACACACACACACACACACACACACACACACACACACACACACACACACACACACACCTGTATGTCTCCTGATGTGATGTCCTGATGTGATGTTTAGACTTGGAGAGCAGACCCAGATGCTGGTGGTTACACCCCTCACTGTGAAATCAAATGTCACCCTGGTCCACACACACACACACACACACACACACACACACACACACACACACACACACACACACACACACACACACTAGAAGAACATATCCACACGCACACACAGCCTCCCACACATTCATTTGCACACGCTCACAGGATAGCAGTAGCTAGCAGCATCAAAGCGCCACATAATTCATCAAGGCTCTTTAATCTGCCGTTATTATATCACATTATTCACACGCCAAACAGACTCCTCACATTAAAAGAGGTTTGTTAGCTAACGTATACCAGTTAGTTAGCACTAGCAGCAGCACTGCTACTGTACGTGTTATCTGCAGTGCACAAAACCTCTACAGATTGTTTAGGCAGAAATGCAGACTTGAGGATTGTCAAAACCTTTATCTTAAGATATATATATATATATATATATATATATATATATATAGGTCAACTAGTGGATTTACTAGTCGACTATAGTTGAATAGTCAACTACTTGCTTAAAGCCCTACTAATTACAATGAAGCTTAGCAGACTTTCTCACCAGCTTTCTGTCGGTAGTGTACAGTACAGTGACCTTGTCTTCTTAAATAGTGGTGCATTTCTAATTCAAGTGGATAGTATGTATAGGTATAAAACAAAACTTTTGAAAATAGCAGATCTACAAGCTTGCGATGCGACGCATTGTGAGCTTGTGGATCGGCTATTTTCAATTGGCTGAAATGTATACAGTAGGGCTGAAGTGGTTACTGTATGTTTTGTAATAATAATCAAAATCCACAGAGTAACCAGTGACTAAAGTTTCAGAATAAATGTAGTGTAGTAAAAGTACATAATTTGGATCTGAGATGTAGTGGAGTAGAAGTAAAAGCAATTGAAAATACCTTGTACAAATACCTTGTACAGTACTTACAGTAGTTATTTTCAACCACTTGCCTTTAATCACTTTCAATGTGACATCCCTATTTTGGGCACGTCACATAATAATAATAATAAATCGAAAAAAAACAATTCCAAATTATCAAAAAAATGTACCAGCTCACTAAGTGGCACGACGTGACAGTTTTCACACGACACGGTCGTATATCAAATAGGGCTCAGGTGGTTAAGCAATCGAGACGATGGGGAGGAGGTTTAAACCCGATACGAGAATTAAACACAATTTCCAATTAAGACGTTTTATTTCCCAGATGACAGAGAGCGGGCCAGACGACTGCTCCCGTTTAGCAGATGATGGATAGATAGAGAGGGGGGCGGGGGGGGGGGAGGAAGCTAATCTGAACACTCCAAACCTCAGCCGACCCCGTAATAAGACTGGCCGCATGTTTATCTTAACAGTTTGACGGCCGCTAATTGTTTATTCCAGGGTTCCACTGCGCGTAATACGACATTTCCACTATTTGTTTAATGCGTTTAATTCGCTGTTTTAAAATAATTAAAAAGAAACAGCGGACTTATCCGGGACCGGATGACGAGGCCGTCGTGTTATGACGACGATACCGGAAATCAAGTCATCATCTGGGCTTCTGGGAAATTGATCTCAATGTAAGTGGACGGGGGGTTTGTTTGGACTACAATGCCTCATAGAGGCGGATCCTGTACCGCATTGTAATGGTGTGGATGATCATAACATGATCCTGTACCACATTGTAATGGTGTGGATGATCATAACATGATCCTGTACCACATTGTAATGGTGTGGATGATCATAACACGCCGACGGACAATTTTTGTCGGATTTTTGTCGTTGAAAGCGGCAAAAACTTCAGCGTATGCTCTAAAGGTAATAAAACAATCTCGGCGGCGTAGAATATTTGATTAAATAGCGGGTAACGCGTGTTTCGCAGTAGAACTATTAAAGGCCTCACTATGTAACGTTGTTTTTAATTTGAGTTTATTTTGAACCTTTCAAGACGGGAACCCCTTTTGGGGTAGTTGTTGCTATGTACAGTATGTATTAGCAACATCTCTTTTTTTATGTTTGAATAAATATTTTTCAGAAAACATATTCCAATTTAGAAGGCACTTCTAGAATCGACCTCAAGTCTAAATGGGTTAATGAATTGCGGTGAAGACTGTTACGATGGAATATAATGTGTCTCTCTCAGTTACGAAGGGCTATCATTTGTCTCTCGCAGCAGGGCAGGGATGAGGGGAGAGTATAGCGGCTGTGTTTGAAGAGGATAGTTCCATATCCCGGGAGTTGATTGAAGTGAGCTCATTAGCTAGTGTTCTGTTTCAGCCATAGCGCTTACGATGGCTTATTGACTTATCTCTGTGTGTGTGTGTGTGTGTGTGTGTGTGTGTGTGTGTGTGTGTGTGTGTGTGTGTGTGCGTGTGTGTGTGTGTGTGTGTGTGGGGGGGGGTCTGTAACCTGCTGGGCGATTAATGATGGGAAACGGTGTCACTGTACCCTCATGACCACATGCTAATAGAGGTTGGAGCACTGGCTTCAATGAATCAAAAGGTCAGGCTATAGCTCTGATCTATGCTCCATCCGTATGACGCGTGACTTTGCACGCTGAAAATAGCCCGTCTTACAAGCCTGCGGCGCGTTTGCACCCGTTACGCACCGTGAGCTTGTACACCGGGCTATAGTCGGGCAGGTGACCCCCGACTATCGAGGTATGTGGGCCTCGGACACTAAAAGGTTGTTTCTTTTCAGCTGCGGCTCCTGATAAACGTGTTTGGCTGTGAAATACGCTTAAAGGTTATCTGGCTAATTGCGCCACAGCAATGTCTAATCTTTCCTGTTAGCAAAAGCGGCAATCTGTAACTTATTTGAATGAATAAAAGATGATGTCAATCCAGTGGTTCTCAACCTTTTGAACAAATTACTTTGAGATGAGATGTGGGGTTGGCGGCCCCACATCTCCCGTGCATGCATCTGCTCTTGCACTGTAAAATACGTTGATGCTGAACACTGAACCCCACATTGCCTCCAATGAGTCGGTCGGTGCTAGCTTGCTACCATTGGTGTGTGAATGGTGTGTGACTGAGGACGCTGCATGGCGTTGACTGTTTTCCGCTTCACCTCCCAATGCATGAATGAATGGAACAACGTGAGGCGTTGTGAGATTGGCTATTTTTCGCAGGGTTTTGGCACTCATGTGATCCCCTTCTGTCAGTTACTATACGATCCAGTGGAAAAGGCCCGTTTGCGGGACAGACACACAGATGGACAGACAGACACGTAGATGGACAGACGGTTTTATGAATTGTTAGATGCATATAAATGTGTTGGTGGTGTGCAAACAAAGGACACCCAGAATCGCCATGTGGATTTGGCTGCACTTCGATGTTCATTCAAGGCAAGCACGGAAGGCAGCTTCATTTGTGAACTTCTGAGCGTGAATATGCTTTGATGGCATTCACCATGGGTCCAATCAAAGCCGGATATGCGTGTGATTGTGTGTATGCGTGCGTGCGTGCGTGCGTGCGTGTGTGTGTGTGTGTGTGTCGTGTGTGTGTGCGACTGTGCGTTACCTCCACTGTGATCAGGCACCACCATTAGTTAGAGGTTGAAGTAGGTCTATTTTCAGACATAAAAACACATACAAAAGAACAGGAAGACCATATAGAGTAGTTCTCTCTCACATCACGCACCTGCAGCACAGCTTCCATTTCATCCTATTCATACAATGAACCACTTACAGCCCCCCCCCCCCCATGGCTGTAAGTGGGGGGGGGGGGGGGGAGGGGGCTTTCGCAGAAAATAGCAGATCTATTGTGCAAGCTCACTATGTGCCGCAACGTGAATATAAAGGACGATCGCACCCAATTTCAACCTTATCTTCAGATAATTGGTCCTCAATAATGCCGTCTCTTCTTTCTGAGGAGACTGAGGAAAGAACACCTATCTCCTCAGATAATTTCTACCGCTGTGCCATCAAGAGCATCCTCACGTACTGCACCACGGTCTGGTACGGAATCTGTACAGCGTCTGACCGGAAGGCACTGCAGAGGGTGGTGAAAACTGCCCAACGCATCACCGGAACATCCCTCCCTGTCATTAAGTCCATCTATGACAGTCGGTGCCTGAGGAAGGCTCACAATATCATCAAAGACCCCTCTCACCCCAACCACAGTCTGTTTGCCCTCGTCCCTTCTGGGGACTTAGGAACAGCTGCTTCCCCTCCACTGTCATCTACCTAAACTCCTCATCCACTCCTCTCCCTCCCCCAGTGTCAGCCCCCCCTCCCCCCAATAGTCTATAGCACTATGTGGACTGGTGCGATATGGCCACTGGACTTGTGGAATGTGGTCTCTGGACCTTAGTTTAGCACTCTATGCATTGGGCCACGTGCAATAAGGGCTACGTGCAATACGGACAGATCATGTTTTTCTCCTTCCTTCGATTATCATTATTTATATTATTTATTTAAATAACTACTGTTACTACTGTAATTAATGTATCCTCCTTGCTGACTGTTTGCACTATTGGTGAGATACTGTACTTGTACTGCTGTACTTGTACTGTACATTGACAATAAATTGAATCTCATCTCATTAGTGATTATAATATTGTGTCTACTCACTCTGTGTCTCGTTGGTGGGCCGTGCGACGTGGCACGTGATTATGAATCCAAACCAACGTTGTTTTTACTGAGGTAAGGTTTAGGGTTTAGGAATAGTTTCAAAAACGCGAACTGTCAATCACAGCGACTACTGGTCAATCGCAGCAGGGCTTTCCTGGAACCCGCCTACCAACTGACATCATGGATGCATGGGGATTAATACCAACTGACATCATGGATGCATGGGGATTAATACCAACTGACATCATGGATGCATGGGGATTAATACCAACTGACATCATGGATGCATGGGGATTAATACCAACTGACATCATGGATGCATGGGGATTAATACCAACTGACATCATGGATGCATGGGGATTAATACCAACTGACATCATGGATGCATGGGGATTAATACCAACTGACATCATGGATGCATGGGGATTAATACCAACTGACATCATGGATGCATGGGGATTAATACCAACTGACATCATGGATGCATGGGGATTAATACCAACTGACATCATGGATGCATGGGGATTAATACCAACTGACATCATGGATGCATGGGGATTAATACCAACTGACATCATGGATGCATGGGGATTAATACCAACTGACATCATGGATGCATGGGGATTAATACCAACTGACATCATGGATGCATGGGGATTAATACCAACTGACATCATGGATGCATGGGGATTAATACCAACTGACATCATGGATGCATGGGGATTAATACCAACTGACATCATGGATGCATGGGGATTAATACCAACTGACATCATGGATGCATGGGGATCGGGGAATCCAAGTGAATAGAAACGGCAGACTTTCTATTCCCATGGATTTAACCCATTCTGGACGGGAAGTGGGAACCCCTTTTGGTGTTTTAACTAAGCATTATGTTATACTTTAGCTATTGAAAAATAGCAGATCTACAAGCTTGTATAGGTCTGATATTTTTGAAAAATCGTGAAAATGTTGCACAAATCTTTGAATATATATTATTTCAGAATACTTTTTTTTAATTTCGACGTCAGGCTATGGTAGAATGGAAGCCATTGCTCTCGCGTTAATACACATATAATATATCAAATTTTGATTGTTCGCCTAGCCCTTATTATGCTATATTGATGTGGATACTGCTGAAGGTTTCCGTATACTTTTTTTTATACTATTTTTTATTATTCATTTTTTATTATTGCTTTTGTTATCATTGTTGTAGCACAGTATATTCTGTGGATCGCTCAAAATTGCATTTCTCTTCTTGTGACAAACCAGTTCCTGCGATGGTGCAGTGGCACACACACACACACACACACACGCACACATGCACCCGCACGTGCACACACACCATCCCATCTGCTTGGTTTTTGCTGAGCACCCTGGAACCACTGCCTCCCCAAAGCCCTGCTGCTCCCACAGGGTGCCAGCTCTACTCCACACTTATAAAATGGCAGGCTTCGACACAGATGACAGCCCAGTGCACTGTGTGTGTGTGTGTGTGTGTGTGTGTGTGTGCGCGCGTGCGTGCGTGCGTGTATGCCCAGCCGGCCCAGAGGTCGTCTGGCCAAGCCTGGGTTAAATTGGCCAACGTCTTTCAGAATGCCAGAGCCCGGGTCACATGTCTGTTGCTAATATAGAAGGTTGTGTCTTTCAGTTATGACTGCCAAATTCCATGTGTTCATGATGGAACAATGATTGGTTTGCAGCACACAGGGGCCAATAACTTATTATTATTACTCATTATAATGTTCTCATGCAATGTGCGTTGAAAGCACTGAATGTACAGTACTAATAAGACCTTCATTGTCAATGGCGTTTATAAAACTAGCTAACTAAAAACAAACATTAAACCTGTATATAGGAGGGGCTAGCACCCCTCAAAAAATAAATAAATATATATATATATATATATATATATATTATATATATCCTCAAAAGTGTACTTAAGTAGGCCTAGAGTATAATAGTTAGTTACTTTACACCACAGCTACTGGCCCACAGTGGCAGTGAGGAAGTTTGGCTTGTAGGACTGACTGAGCCCTGTGAGCCAAGCCCTGTCTATTTCCATGCATGAGAAGGCAGAACAATTCCTGATTGGAAGAAAGATGATAGAAAGAACCAGAGACACTAGAGGGAGCACAGGCGCACACAGGCGCACACACACACACAGGCGCGCACACACACACACACACACACACACACACACACACACACACACACACACACACACACACACACACACACACACACACACACACACACACACACACACACACACACACACACACACACACACACACACACACACACAGCATGCCTGCCAATTCCTTTTCACCAGCAAATGACATTCTCTCTCTCTCTCTCTCACTCTCTCTCTCTCTCTCTCTCTCTCTCTCTCTCTCTCTCTCTCTCTCTCTCTCATATCACTTCAAAGTAAAGTATGAAAGATATAATGACATTCTGAAAGAGGTATTGCGTATTGAAGGCAATTGTGAGATCAGGAGGACCGGGAGAGAATTGAATGTGTCGTTGCTCTCACAGTATATATTACAGTAGTATATGTTTAGACTGGAGCATGTGGCTTCATGTTATTGTTGTCACCTGGGCGTCATGTGTGATGGTGGTGAGGTAACATTGTTGCTGTTAATCCTTGAACCCTCCCGGAGACGTGACTGCAGTGGGGACACAGGACACAAATAGAATTGCAAATGGATAATGCTTTCACGAGTCCCCACGTACATAATAATAATAATAATAATAATAATATAAAATAATAATAATAAGGCTATATGCGGCTTATACGCAATATACACAATGAGCTACAGTATATTATACACTTTGATGACTTTATTTGAAAAGTAATAAATAAATAAAATCACACTCGTGTGAAGTGAGGAGCGCTCTTATCATCATACAGCACATTCATAAACCACATTCCGTGCTCAGCCAATTGTCTGTCAATGCTGTAGTGACAAGTCCCATAACCAGAGTCCAGCTACTCCATTCGCATTGATGGAAATGCGATTTCAAGGGGAGTGGTTATTCTTTGACGTGGCCCAAACAAATGAACCCGGCACCAGTCTTAATAACATGCTTTCTAAATGATCATTTTAACCTTTGCATTTAAGTCTGCGTTATAGGTTCTCATTGCTTGTATTATAATAATAAGGTGTACATTCATGCATTAAATGTATAACCCAGGGATATACTGTAATGAGAATTACTGGTTTTCCCCCTCTTACTTTGATCATAAAATACTCATTATTTTTTTTGCTTCAGTCATGGATTATCCAATGACATTAGATTGGGCAGAGATGTGCCTTAGGCTATATGTTCGGCCCAAATCATTACTTCTGAGGAACGCTAGCCCCTCCAATGCATGGCTTTAGAAGATTACATCATATGGCAGCCAAGTCTATGGGATTTGTAATGTTTGTTTAGAGCACATTGGGCATACATTGTTTGCTAACCAAGTCTATGGACTTAAAGGACCACTTCACCACTTTTCAACCCATCTTCAAGTAATATCCTCAATAATAATCATGATAAAATCCCACCATTCTTTTCTACTCAGTTTGTGTCTCATAGGAGGGCTGTGGGCAGTTCGGAAATCCATCCACCAGTGACATCATCGTTTCTTTCTTTTAAACAAGATGTTTTTTACTAAAATGTTTAGATTTGTATCATCGTGAGAACGATGGCTTCCTTTTTCACATTGCGACTTTTCAAGACTACTTTTCGAGACAGAGTAGAAAAAAATTGTGCCATTTTATCATGATTATTAGTGAGGACCTATTATATGAAGATAGGTTGAAAAGTGGTCCTTTAATGTTTGTTTAGGGCACTAATAATGATGTAACGCATCATATGTCACAAAGCGACACATGATGTGAGCTTGTAGATCTGCTGTTCTCACTAGTTAGAAAAGCAAAAAATCACACCCGTGTGAAGTGAGGGGCGCTCTTATCATCGTACATCATCTCATTCCGGCCAATCAGAATTTGCCTTAGTCTTCAATGTTTGTGTTACGCAATGTTTGCAAACATTGTCCATTCATTGTCAGTGCATATAATGTTTCTGTTATGACAAAGTTTGTGATTACACACATAGGAGGGGATATCGGCGCTCAAAGAAATCACACCCGTGTGAAGTGAGGGGCACTCTTATCATCATACATCACATTCCGTGCTAGGCCAATCAAAATTTCACAAATGTTATTCCAGCCAATCACTTTTTGCGCCTTCTCTTTTATCTTCAATATGTCATTTTCTCAGCCAATAAAATCCTCGCTATGGGGTGCTCAGCCAATCACAAGCCTTGTGTTCACACAAACACGGAAAGCTGGGCATAGGAGGGCGGCCCCTCAAACAGTTTGAGAACCACAACTCTGAACTAGTCACTCAGTGAATGAATGTTCAAACAACAACATACTGGCCAATGGCCATGCTGAGATGTAATTTAAAAATACTATATCAAATCATCACAACAGTTTTGTTATTACAGTCAGGCCACACTGCCATGTGCCAAGAGAGAGAGAGGGGCACAGATTGTGTCAAATGAAATGTGCAATTTACTTCCCCGTGTGGCTCACAGGACCGTGCGGTATATGAGAGAATATGTCCGACTTTCTCTTTTTACATAATTACTGTTTACTTGTAGTGGAAGTGCAATACTTAACATTTCCACAATGTAGAAGTATTCTGTGCAGCAGCCTTGGACTTGTGCCATGGCACCCAGTTTGAGAAACCCTGCACTAGACCTACAGTACAGTAGGCCTACAGTACAGGAAAAAGTTCCAGGGGGTCATAAATACAGCACAGAAGATCGTTGGCTGCCCTCTCCCCACACTGGAAGAACTACACAGAGGCCGCTGTCTTAAAAAAACTCAGAACATTATGAAAGACACTTCCCACCCCGGTCACTCACTGTTTGAACTGTTGCCATCAGGCAGTCGGTACAGAGTGATCAAGTCAGGGACCAACAGATTCAGAAAAAGCTTCTATCCCACAGCGGTAGTTGCACTCAATGCTGCTAAGAAATTATCTGTTGCTGTGACAAATGTTTTTGTTCTTTTTCTGCTGTCTTAAGTGCAATAAGGGTTTGTTGTGCAATAATGCAATAGTACAATATATATGCCTATAGTGCTACAGGGGTTGTGCAATAACAGGAAGTCATGTGTGTTTTGTTTTTGCTTTATGTTGTTTTGTGATATGATGCACTGATTGGTTGGCACTTTTAATTTCGTTGTACACGTTGCAATGACAAATAAAGATCTATCTATCTATCTACAGTACAGTAGGCATACAGTACAGTACAGTACAGTACAGTATGCATACAGTACAGTACAGTACAGTACAGTACGCCAAGAGTGGCAACTAAATGTGCAATTTACTCCCCATGTACAGTAGCTGACATGCAGGACTAAGAGCCGGCCTATATAATCAAGATATCATATCATGAGCCTGTCGTTGATCCAAGCGACAACGTCTGCGTCACACGCTGCTATGCAAGACTTTGCCATGTGTCCATTCTCTCTATTAGATGTCTTGTGGTTTGTGACGGTTTGAGATGTTGGTGCATGCATGGCGTCCTGTTGGAAACAGATGACAGTTGACCGGATGACAGGGCAGACGCCACACGTGGCAGCCATCTTGTGTATTCAACCCATTGTCATGCAATGTCCTGACTAATTCATTTATTCTCCCCAGAGAGGATGCGCTGCAATTGCAAGTGCTGAGATTGAGAAGGTTGAGAAGCACTGATCCAATCAACGGTTCGGAGTGAAGATGGGGACATGATCAAAACAGATCGGTGATGGAGCAGACACAGAAACCAAAGTTCTCACAGACCCTATAAGCCATCATTCCTCTCCTGCTCATTTAGTTGTATCTGGAAGCAGAGACATTCGTCACACAAACAGGTTTTCACCTCAAAGAGAGAGAGCGAGAGAGAGCGAGAGCGAGAGAGAGAGAGAGAGAGAGAGAGAGAGAACCTTGGAGTCATAAAGGCAAAAACAAAAGAAGATCCTCGTTTGTGTGCACGTGTGTAACAGTGTTAATTCTGTTAGTGTTAATGTAAAAAATAACAGATTCAGCAATGCATCGCAATTTGTCAGTGCAGCAATGCAATGCAATGCAGCAATGTGCCATGAGTGTTAATCGAAGGCTAAATCAAATTATATATAGTTATATAATTATACAAAAATATATATTATATTAGTATAACTCTAAATTAATTATGTTGTCAGATCTGACTGCTTGAATAGACTGAAAAAATCGATGAATCGAAATGCATCGTAGAATGGAATCGAAAACCTCGTGAATCAAAATGAATTGTGAGGGCAGTGCCAATTTGCACCCCTCTACGAAAAATGTTCGACTACCATTTTATGTTTGGTTGCGCTTGAGTGTCACAAATAAACACGCCATTGTTACAACATCTCACGCTGACTGTACCCTGGGTTTGAACGTGAAAAGACATCTCATTCTGCCAATATCCCTCCTTTTTCCTCCATGTCTATGCTGTGATCCTATAATGCTTCTTCTGTTGCATGCAGAGTGGATTATTTTCTTTCCTGAGTGATTTTCCTCTGCATGCGTTGTGGCTGAGTGTCCTTGTACAGGGACTCAAGGGAATCCATGAACCCCCCCCCCCCCCCCCCCCCAAAGTCCTTAAAGGAGCACTTCACACATTTTCAACCATCCTCATAATAATTGGTCCCCACTAATGCTCTGCATTATTATGCAGAAACCTCTTATCTCCATATTTTAACTTTCCGTAAATTAACGCCCTACTTGATCACATTAACACTACAGCGTCACACAAACGCATCCAAATTAGCAGATACACAAGATTGAAATGTGATGCGGAGCGACACGTTCTGAGATTGTAGGTCTGCTACATTCACTATTTGTCTAGTTTGAATTGAATTATTTGTATCTGCTCTATGGACTCGTCTACGTCGGGGTATAAGGTGGTGTAACATACTGCAGCTGGAGAGATGCTGGTGTTTTTGTGTGGAAAGGCATGGGTCATATCTATAAATATACACACCTACTGTTTGAAGAGCACTCTACACATGATGACACAGACACCGTCCTCACCATCCACCAACGAACCAAACAAACAACCAACAAGCCGCACGAATGTGTTCTTCTCACATGAATGGTGGCTGAGGAGAACAGGAAGTGTATTTAATGTGTTATCCCCTGCCGCATATATATATATATATATATATATCTTCACATCGAGCCGATACAGGAGGCTTGACGTGGTGCGGTGATACGCAAATTCTTTATTGCATAATTGCACACAACTGTACTTTTATCCACACTATCATCGGATAACCTTTTAAATCTTATTTCCCATCCACGGGGACAAGCAAAGTGATCTAGTGGTCTAGTGGACTGGTGCTATTGTCTGACAACGACACTGCACTCAGTGCACTGGGTGGTGGTGTTATTGTCTGACAACGACACTGCACTCAGTGCACTGGGTGGTGGTGTTATTGTCTGACAACGACACTGCACTCAGTGCACTGGGTGGTGGTGTTATTGTCAGACAACGACACTACACTCAGTGCACTGGGTGGTGCGCCGGTCCGTGTGAAACTCGTCCAACCTATGGGTGGCTGCAATTCGAAACTGGCCCCCGTAAATTTGAATCCCACCCCCCACCCCTTTTTCCCCTCACTGTATACGTTTCTTTTCCTTTTTTTACCTCCTTTATGACGAATTCCTGTTCTGTTCGTTGGCTATATAGAAGTGTCTATTTGTACGTCTCTAAATGTTTTGATGATTTGAACATGGTGGACCCTCTTGTAAACAAGTGTAATGCTTTATTGGGTCGTCCACTCACAGTTAACAGACTTTGTATTGAGTTTGTGCTGAAATGTATACTGTAATTCTGCAAACTGTTAATAAATATTACAATAATTAAATGATTGTTAATAAACAAGTGATTGAGTTCAACCTGTGCAATACATTATGGGTTTCTGCATACTTTGCATGTGTGCATTTTTACTACCAGCTAGCCTAAGCCTACCAATTTTATTTATTTTACAGCAGTTTTTTTTATACTTGTATTGTTCTGGTAACTAAGTGAGAAAAAGTAACAGTAAAGTGTCAGACCCATGCTCACAAAATGTGAGCATGGGGCAGGCATAAAACAAGATCTGCAGGTTAACCCATTAAATGCCACAGTTGCTGTGTGCACATTGTCCAATATTTCTATGAAATCTGACAGGAACCCAGTCGGTGGATCTCCCCCTTGCGGCGTGGTTGTGAACATCACTGATCTGTTTTTGAATAATTACTGAGCTACTTCGGAGCTATCTACATTATTCAATATCCATCCAACTCGGCAACACTGGTTGTGAACTTGTGACACGTGGATGTAAAAGCAAGAAATGACTCAAGTCATTATATATCAGCTTGCATTCCATTATCTTGCATATTGTACCTAGTGGGGCTTTCTGTTGAATTCCATTCTCTTGCATATTGTACCAAGTGGGGCTTTCTGTTGAATTCCATTCTCTTGCATATTGTACCTAGTGGGGCTTTCTGTTGAATTCCATTCTCTTGCATATTGTACCAAGTGGGGCTTTCTGTTGAATTCCATTCTCTTGCATATTGTACCTAGTGGGGCTTTCTGTTGAATTCCATTCTCTTGCATATTGTACCTTAGTGGAGCTTTCTGTAGTCACGTTTGCATGCAGTCTCTAGTCAAGGTGCAGTGGGGGACATGCCTCATTGGCCGCTGCAGTTCGTTGGAGCGACCTGTCTCCAATGGGAGGAGGAAGTCAAGCGGAATCTTGAAGGCAAGCGCCTCTGATTGGCCTACTGAACGTCCCCGTTTTGTTTGCCAATGCAATCACCCATCGCCATTGCATGATCGCCTCCCGTTGCCTCCATGTTGCCTTCCGTTGAGATACAGACGCCCCAGAGCCGGAAGAGGAGAGCGGGCTTAGTGTACATAGGGCTGGTCTCCCATTGGCTTAGAGGACGGCCAATCATGAAAATCTCGCCACTAGACCATGTGGCCAGACTAGAATGTCTGATCATTGATCAGCTCTGCCAACTGATTAAAAAAAAAGAGATTTTTAATGCTGGGAAAAAACCCACTTTGGGGACCCAGAGAGAGAGAGAGAGAGAGTGGGCACTGAGTTTGATATCAGGACCAAGGCACTCTGGAGGTTTGAAATGGGGCTCTGCAGTGTGAGAGTGAGGACACAGAATGTGACAGGCCAGTAATCACGCGGGATACAGTGTTACTGTGCTGTTCAATGGGATGATGACACACTCAACACATCACCCTGGCGCTGGTAACTGGAGAAAGGCTCTGACGCATCAAGCACACACCATCCATCCATCCAGAGTGTTCAGCTTAGTAACAGTGATGGCCCTGAATTATACCTGCAAATTATACCTCAACATTTTTCACCCATCTTACCTTACGTAATATGATACGACAATAAAGATTGATTCTGATTCTGCAAACGTGACAACCAGCTAAATTTGATTTAGTTTTTGTCAGTCTTTTGAATGAAATGTCATTTAGTTTTAGTCAAAATTCCATTTAGTTTTAGTCCTCATCTTTTGAATAAAATTCCATTTATTTAGTTTAGTATAGTCGACTAACCCTACAGTTAATTTGGTCACGTGATATTAATCTATGGGAATTCACAAATGGGGAAAAAATGTACACATTAAGATGATAAGAGGCATAAATTATGTCAGACTTCGGTATTCTACACAGTTTTTTCACACAAATATACACGCATGCATATGGGTGGGCACTCGCATACGCACGCATGTGACAGGTCACAGGTGCTACCGAGGGGTGCTATTTATTTTTGTCAGTTATTGTCTAGCACATAATTTCTGTTTCATAATGTTGTTTCATATGCATGTTGTTTTGTATTGCTGTGTTGTGCCATAATCTCCTCTTTCCCAAGCCCTGATTGCCTGATCAGTGCCAGCCATGTTAATAAGTGGGGTGGAGTTCCACCTGCTATAAATGGGGCCAGAGATTCATTCACAGAGAGAGCACGCAGAGAGAAAGCAGTATGTCTGTGGGAGCAGGGAGACAAGTTGTGTGTGGGGAAGCGGAGCGCAGTAGTGAGTGACGAATATTCGGTGAACGGGGGGCCAGAGCTGAGGTGCAGAGGCAGTGGAAAGGGACGGTTACACGCTGATTGTCAAGTGGAGCCAGTGAACTTGACCGTGGCTGTTGGAACAGGACGCGACGGAGCCATACCAGACCGCACAGAGAGAGCTGGAGCGAGTACTGCACGCCATATTCAGAAGGGCCCAGGTTTACTGAACTGGGCTATACCTACTTGTGTGTTCGCAGTGGCTGTTGTTGAAGTGAAAAGAGAAGTAACAGGCCAATAACCCCCCCTGCACATCTCAGCAGTTTAACCCCAGTACCTCTGAGCTTATTCCCCTTCATTGCATATTGCAAGTATTTTTTCAATTAAAGTTTGTATTTTATATTTGGTCAATTAGAGTACCCGCTGTATTTAGTCAATAAAATGTATACCTTTTTGTAACCCCCTTAAAAAACGTTTCTGTTTCAGGTCCTTTCCTGGTGTTTCAATTTGCATCGCTCTACCTGGGTAAAACACAAACCTGAGTGTCCTGTATGTGTAAGGTTAACTCCTTTGCTGCCCCTAGTGTTAGCATGCTGTTACTGCAGATATGCCGCCCGTCCACCCCATAGAGTATATAATGAATAGAGAAGGCACCCAGAGGAAACCCTGAGGCGAAATGGACATAGTGGCAGAATGAAGGTATGCAGCCTGGCCCCAAACACATGAACGCGCTGGTCCGTTGGCTATCATTGTGCACGTTCACGACGGCAGCACGCTCGTTCGCGTTCGTTCGTACACGTTCAACGGCAGCGCGTTCATGTGTTTGGGGCCAATCCATCCCAGAATGCACTCTGTTCCTACACGGAAGGAGGAGTGAAATCGCCTCATGCGCTTTTGAGCAACTTAATGCAAGTGGATGGAAGGAGAACTCGGGTGTCCTCTCTATTCATATATACTCTAAGGTCCACCCCCACTATACGGCGCTTGTTGTCCTTCCGGGTTAAACAGGAAGGTGTGGGCCCCCGGGAGGAGTGCAACACCACTCGCATTAGCCCACAGCCTTTAGCTAGCAGTACAACCAGCTACATTTTTTCCAGCGATGCGATACAAACTCACAAATGATTTACGATCGTCGGGTGCATGGCTGCATACCATGGACAGCTCTTGAACCTTTGGAGATACGGCGCTTTGAAAATCGGATTATAATGGAGGCTCAACAGAGCTGGATTTGAAAAATCGCATCACTGGTGGTGAAGGAGGAGGTCCACACGAGCAAGAGCAATGCTAAAAGGTAAACAGACGGGTGGTTGATATATACTGTAGAGTAAACGGTTGTCTACGATTATATGTGTAGCTGGCAAAAAAATAATTAAGAGTATTGAACGGAGTTCTTTATCTCCAGAAGAAAATAAAGTGGCGTAGTCTTAGGCAGAGAACAACTTTCTTTGGGTTTCACAATAATTATTGCAAACCGCACTTTAAAATAGTGCACTCATAAATATATGATGTTTGTGTTGCTCATGGAGCAGTAATTCAGCTAATGGTTTACAAGTTTAATGTGACTCTTTTGCCCACTGACACGCACGCACGCACACACCTCTATTACTGAAACTCCCAAAGGTAGGCTGTCAGATAAGAGTTGCATCATCATCATCATTCTCTGACATCTCCTTTGTAGTTTTGTCTTTTTCTGAATTCGGTGAAGTTTCTCATAAAGACCGGTTGTATTTCATAAAGACCTCTGGTTTCAGGGTGTACTTCATAAAACTGCCAGTGTCCTAAACTCTCTGCCACCATGTAACAATTCCAAATTACAGATCTACAAGTGTGTAGATCTGTTATTTTCACTTGTTTGGGGCAAATGTATTTTGGGTCTTGAGCTAAGTGCTTTGGAACCAGTGCTCTGAACCTACAGGCAGCCCCCATGGAGCAGCAGACAGGGGAGCTGGTTCCTCTGTCACTGTCACAGTATAGCAGTAGGACAGCAACACTTTTTAACATCAGTTGGCTCTGCTAGCAGCCAGCAGTGATGGAGTCACACAGACAGTACGCTCCTATACCCAGGGGAGAGGGATCACATTATGTGGGAGAGAGACAGTAGTGCACTCCTACCCAGGGGAGAGGCAGCACCAATGTGGGAGAGATGGGAAGAGGCAGGCAGGCAGGCAGGCTGGCTGGCTGGCAGGCAGGCTGGCTGGCAGGCTGGCAGGCTGGCAGGCAGGCAGGCAGGCAGGCAGGCAGGCTGGCAGGCTGGCTGGCTGGCTGGACGGATGACTGGAAAGACAGACAGACAGACAGTCCCAAAATCTCAGCCATTGTAGTGACAGTGTGACATTGACAGACAGACAGTCAGTCACAGAGCTTTCTACAGTGCATTGTACTGTTTTATTTATTATTCATCTATTTCCCATGGCTGTCAGGCTTCTCGTTTGCATGTCTAAGAATTCCCTCTGTCCCATTTTTTTCTTTGAATGCTGAATAACCCATTTAGACCCGAGGCAGTTTTCAAAACGTCTAAAACGCTTAAAGTCCCTTGAACCTACAAATGGATGGATTAAACAGTCCAAAACAGTTATTTTTTTATTATTATTTTAAAAACGGCATTATGCGATGCAGATCTACCATTTTCACTACTTTTGTGCGACTCTCTTGTATGACAGAAAAAAAGGCTTTCATTTATGAACATTTGAAAGTTGGGAGATAAGAGGTTTCAGTAACAATACTATAACCACACAAAAGAGTGGCTGTCCCGGATTGAAAACAACAGAATCGTCCCGGGTCTAAATGGGATAAAATGCATTTCCCATGCAGGGCTGACTCGATGCTGACCTTTTTTTTTAGAAGCGTTATTATTTAATTTCTAGGTCATCATCTCACTCTATTCAAGTGAGGAAAATCTCACTCTTCTTAGTAAAAAATGTGGCCCGGAGTATCGAGGGTAAATTTTAATCGGAATCTTTTGTCACATAACAGCGGGTGGAAACATCATTTTCATTTTGTGCACACTCAGTGGTTTTGTAGAAGAGAGGACAGAGGGAGAGGGAAAGCAAAGGGAGAGAGATATAGAAGACCTCTGAGAGAGTAGTTCTGAAGCCCCTACGGCAGGGCGGGTGCATATCTTTGGTCCGATGTACTATAACAATCCGACACGCATTAGTCCGACACCCTACCAGAAACCTAGCCGGCTCGTACCTCAGACATAATTTGGAGACCAGAACCCTAACCCGCATGCGGAAAAGCCAAGGGTGAGTGTCACACTTTGTCCTAGTGTGAAGGTAGTGTGGGCCCAAAAATGGCACTGAACCAGCTCAAAATAGTGAAAGGTACTGAAAACAAGTCTTTTGATGAACAATCAATATGTTTTATTCACCTTGCAGAGTTCACATGAAAGAGTAGTTCCAACAAACAGCATACAAAAGTATATACAGCCCACTGGCCAGGTTGGCTCTATCTAGGTCTGCTCTGCACCCTGTGCAATCCTACATTGATTGCCCGGGCAGTGGCAGGTGCTCCTTATAAAGGCTAGGCCCCTCCCATGGACCAAACCAACCCTGGATTGATTCCACAATCATACCAGTGCAATTGATTCCACAATCATACCAGTATACCAGTGCATTCCCAATGTCCAGAGACATCACAATTCATAACATATTTTAGTGTCACATAATATTATAAATTATCTACATAATATGATTAAAGAGTTCTCTAAACAAACCCTCCCACTGTTGGCATGTTCCCCATACCCCACAGTAGTTGCTCCCTTCAATGAAGTCAACAATCAATTATCAATCAACAAATGCACAATAAATAATGTCAAACTAAACTCATTTTCTGCAAATTCAAACTCTGTTGGTTATCTTCAGTCTCAGTGGCAGGGTGAACTGCCACAGTGAGTCTAAACCTGCCATGCATGTGTCTTTCTTAACCGGCCACGCATGTCGCGAACCACGGGTGACTCTTAACCGGCCAACCTCATCTCGGGAGCCACGGGTGACTCTTAACCGGCCATACTTATCGGACTGTTGCATGTCAGACTGTACAGAATGTCAATGTGTTAAAATGGACCTTTTATGGACATTTGATATAAAGCATACACAAAAATCGATTTTTCATGTCACCTTATTATTATTATTATTAAGGGACCAAGAAGTCCCGAAGGTGACTTTGGACTTTGTGTTTTTTTTTCTTCTTCTTCCGCCAAAAATAGCAGTTCTGGTTGAACCGTGCAGTCGGTTTTCACGAAACGCAGGAATCTGGTAGAGCCATGCCAAATGGTGACTATGCGAAGCCCATGACCATTGGAAAAAATCGTAGTACATTTTTAAATTTAAAAAAGTAATTTTTTTTAAGCCAATGAAAATTGCTGGTTTGTGAAAATTCTTCTTCTGCCTATAATACATACTTGCAGCGTCATATGCTTATGTCACTTTACAGTATAGTAGAGGGTCATGCCAAATAATACTGAAAGCAGCAATTTTTTTTAAATGAAACCTTTGAACAGTCATAACTCATGCTTTGTTTGGCCAAAATGCATGGCACTTGTTTCCACATGAGTTCCTTGACTCATGGGGAACATGAGCTTTTTAAAAGCCCAAAGTTGCTTATAATAAACAGACATGCCAAAACTGGGTCCACAATAAATAAATACAATACAAATAATGAGACTAGATTCTGGCACTGGGTCTCTGCATGAATAATATACTGTATGCATTGTCACTATCTGACAGTGAATATATGGTGAATGCATTGAATATACATTTATCGGCAATGAATATATGAATAAATTAGATATACTGTATAGTCTATCACTATCTAACAGTTTCATATCTATCAGCACAGGTGGAAACCTTGTCCTTTCTTTTAGGAAATAGAAATCAAAACCTGTGCTCCAATGGAAAATAGCCGATCTACTGTATGTACATGCTCACCACGCATCACATCGTGACCCGGTTTGCGCTTGTAAACCGGCTATTGTTGCTATTTTCACGTGACACTCAACAGGCCTTTATAGTATAGGGCACTACTTTACGAAAACACATGAGAGGGTTAAATACGTCGGAGATACAAGGTTACTGCAACAATATGAATGAGCATATCATTGCTGTCAGGGTTATCTCCATACACTAACTTCTAAATGTGTATTTTTCATGGTTTATCACACTACAGCGGCACACACAAGCATCAAAAGTATCCACGCACAAGCTTGAAACGCGGCACTATAGGCTTTTGCCTTTTTTTACCCCGAAAAGTAACACACACAACATTTTTATTTTTTGACAGAGAGGTTAATATAAAGTATGTCAACAATGTATACACAGCTACAGAGAGGGGTGATGTGCTACAGCAGGCAGCAGCAGACTGGAAATAAGGTGTGAAGAGGTGGCGTTAACTGTGTGTGTGTGTGTGTGTGTGTGTGTGGGCGGGTGTGTGTGCGTGCGTGCGTGCACGCGTGAGAGACAGAGGTCAGGACACACCCAGCCTTACAGCCAGATGGGAGAGTATAGCCATAAGGCGGGCACTGGGGCGGTGTGTCCAGCTTGCCTTATAGAGGGGGAGGACCGGCGTCTCGCTGTGAATGGCTCATAATAACAGTGTGAGGGATGCCCTTGGCTGGACTGGATGCAATAGCAGCAACCAGGAGCCAATGGACAGAGAGCCAGAGAGTAGAGGAATGTGAGGGAAGAAAAGGTTTGGCCTTGAGCTCACTTGGATCAGGAACTAACTGGGTGGGTGGCAGAGGCCTTTCATATACCATTAAACCTGAGACCAGAAGATAGAAATCTTCTAAATCCCGGACAGGGGGGGGGGGGGGGGGGGGGTTGTGCAACAGTGACACTTGGTGGTGAAAGAAAAGTACTTGCTTAGACATATACATATACAGACACAGAGACATACATACAGTACATACATACACACATTGCTGCGTGTAGGAGTGGTTAGCGCGACTCAAAAACTGAGAGACACAGAGAGATAGAGAGAGACTGGAGCGAGGCTGAGTTGACCCTGGCTCAGTCAAGCCCATTATCTGTTTTCTGCGGCCCAGGGCCAGCAATTTTAGAAGTCTTTAGTGCTCCAAATCGTTCTGAGCACTAGCTGCTGTCATCGCTGTGAATCATTCACACATTTCGGCTTGTAGTTTCTTTTTTTTTAAACCAGGCAGACGTCCTTGTTGTTTGTTCGTTCTGAATAGCTATTTGAGGGAGGGCCGATTGCTTTTAGAGATAAACTAAAAACTGTTGGACGGAAAGAGGTTGTTATAGGACGAGGCTAGCGTAGGGCAGGGCAGGCTGACATTTGGTCCATCATACCGCCAGGCTATACATTTTCAGAGTGGCTTTAACTCACTGAGGCTCCATTCACATTAATATTGAACGTGTTAAGAGTGTTTCCACTGAAATCTAAATGGTTCAGAACCCTTAAAGGGGACGCATACGTTGGTCTGCAGTCCTACATGCAACAGCCGTTGACAACTATATTTGTCATTTAAATCCAAGGCTGCTTATATTCTTTTCAACCATCTGGACCAGGCCAATTTATTCCTTTTGCACAGGTATGGGGATATCCGTGGTCATCACATGGGCATAATAGATGCCAAAACAATGGGAACATTTCCATGTTTGTGTTTTTTTTATATGAAAAGTCCATAAAATCCAATTTAAATTACTTCCTTTGAATGAAAACTTGCTTGTGTAATGATGTAACGAGGCCCGCGTGAATACAAATTATATACAATTACTTGATTTAATTCACCTGTTTGATTCCCATTACTGCACATTCCTCCTAACACAGCTGATTTTGCAGAACGACTCCGTTTTTTATCTCATTCAAGATGACACCCAAACAGTGTTGCGACTGCAGGTCAAAGTTAACTATGGATCTAACTATCTAGCATTTCCCGTCAGTCAGTGTGTGTGTTGGTTGGTTGGTTGGTCACCCCAGGCAAGCCCCCATATGGTGCCCAGGTCATCGTGACATCACGTCACCCCATCCATCCTTCCTCTTGCTCTATGGGGGCTCCATGGGGGGGAGGAGGGCAGAAGACAGCAAGGGAGCAAGCTTGTCTCGTCAAACCCATTGAAAATGCATTGCGAGCCGTGCGACACACAGAAGACACTGAGGAGACAGCTGTCTCTTATGTGTCAGGCGCCATATCTCTCACTGTCTCTGGGGGAGAGGGGGGCAGAGCAGCTCGCAATTCATTTCCAATGGGAGTCACATGGTTTTGACGAGACAAGCTTCCTCCATGACTGTCTTCTGCCCTCCTCCCCCCCCATGGAGCAAGCAGGGAGCAAGCTTGTCTCGTCAAAACTCCTATTGGAAATGAATTGCAAACTGCTCTGCCCCCCCTCTCCCCCAAAGACAGCGGTCTTTTATATGTGACTGAGGCCTCACTCAACCCAACTACTTGTTGTGTTTTGTTTTTTATCAGAGTTTAACGCCCTACTTGATCATACTAAAATAACGTCACACAAACAGCATCAAGTATAGCAGATCTGCACGCTCAAAATGCACCGCAAAGCAACACATTTCGAGCTTGCAGATCTTGATGCTTTTAAATTTGAATCCTGAAAATTGACAGTTTTGGACATTTCCACCCAAAACTAGACGATAGATACTACTGGTCAAATTACTCAAATTTCTACTTAACTTAAAATACCACAGTGCAGTACTTTTAAACATAAGTATCCAGAAGTAGGTTTTAAAACTATTAAAATCCTTTTCACCAGAAATAGAACTTACTGTACAGTACGTGTACAAGCATATAATATTTCGAGCTTGTAGACTGCTATTCTCCCACCAGAATAGAGGTACAATTTACAATTTACAATTTACAATTTACAATTTAGGCATTTAGCAGACGCTCTTAATCCAGAGCGACTTACATTAAGCAAGAACAAAACAGCATGGGTATACATCACATAAAAACATTTATCATGAAACATGCATAAGCTAAGAAAGTAACAGTGGAATATCTATAATGAAACTATACATATAAGCTATACATCTATACTACTATGCTATACATATGTACTATGACGTGCTATGACAATAGCACATACAATGCACTTATGCTGTCTACATAACATGCTATAAGTCTGTATCAAATGCTATCTAAGTCTACAGAATTGCTATCTAAGGGGGTGGGGTAAGTGCTATGGGCCATGATGGAGTCTGAAAAGGTGGGTTTTCAGACTACGGCGGAAGATTGGAAATGTGAGATTGGGAGGTGCTAGGGTTCATTTGGCTATTGTACTTTGTCTTCTTTTTTTGTCTTTTTGAGATTTTCAGGTGAAAACAAATTTCCACCATGAAAAAAAGTCATTAACCAAGAAAACCTACAACCAACCATTATGTTTCACTGCCCCTTAAATGGCCCCTAGCTATTGTATTCTCTCATTTAATTTTTTCCCCATTTTATTTCATTCTTTTTTCTGTTTTTTGGCATTTCTTCAGGCCACAGATGAAGTAAATTGAATTGGACACGTGGACCGGACTTGGACTGGCCACCAGCACCGCGCACGGGCATCGGGCTCTACGGTTTTCGTCGATGAGGCAATCATTTTAGTGGCAGTTTATCGAGTTAAAACCATTATTGCATTAAGCGTTCCATGCTGCACAGATGTCCAACGTCTTATTTGATTTTCTATGAGCCCGGAATCAAATGAACACCCCGTTGTCGTGAGCATACGGTAAGTAATGTTTTCCATCGGTTTTGAGTGAGTAAACACAGCTCCGGCTGTTCAGCGAGTATAGGATCTTAAACTTGATTAATAGCAGGCTTTAAAAATAATGCAAATTAAGTCGCTATCTAAGGCTTTGCTTTTGTTTTGTTTTCGCCAACCCACCTCCTTGTTATCTGCCACGCCCCCTTGTTAACCCAGCACACCTTAGTTTAATTCCTTGATTTGTTAGTCCTTGACAGTGAGTTACAGGTACAACTGCGTGGTGTCTCTCTAGGTTCACTCTCTTGACACCGAGTCTTTGTAGGTCCGCTGTAGCTGAATGACAAACATGGGTAAATTCTCCTTCTACAGCACTGCCACCCAAGCGTGGAATTATGCCCCAGCCCCTTCCCTCAAAAAAAGCAGATGACAGGCATCCTTTAAAACAGGGCTGAAAATCCACCTTTCAGCAGGCTTAAGGGAGAGGAAATGATCACTTCTCTTCTCCCTTCGACAGGTGATCACCCCCCACCCCCCACCTTTACAACCCTTACCACTCAAGTAAATTACGTTGACGCCACGCTTTACAAATCTGTTTACATTCTCTGTGTATATGAAAGTGTTGTGATTGGTCAAAAAATATCGTATCGGGGGGAAATACATGTGACGGATGTTCCTGCCCAACATTTCTCTGCCTTATATTGTGACGAGGCCTTTCTCTTCTCAGATGAGTAAGGCTTGGACCGAGGCTATAGCCTTTTTTACGGGTGTTTCAATATTTGCATTCTGTTATGTTTTTGTGTTTCAATAAAAAGTTTTGTCTCTGCACCTTCCACCCTTAGTTTGAGGGTTTGTCAAACCTGACACATTGGTATCTCGACCAGAAACTTTATTTTCTGTTTACCTATAGACAAATCCACAGAGCGGCAATCATAACTGCTGTGTCAAGCAACAATAATGAGGGTGCCATGTCATAGTCCGACGGCACATTATTCAGACTCGCCTAAACGCACATGAAACCACGTAGTTGGACTGGGATGTCGGAATTATGGGCAGTCGATCGCCATAACGAGAGTGGATTCCTCTATAACCACTTCACCCATTTTACTTTAGCTGTTGAAAAATAGCAGATCCACAAGCTCGTACCGTAGATCTCCTATTTTTTTTAAATCGTGCAAACGTGGCGCAAATCTTTGAATATATATTATTTCACAGCAAACATTTTTTAACTCATATCTTTGCTTCTGTGGGGCGTCCCTGGAACAACATATTTTCAGATGGAGGTTGGCAGCCAAATCCATAATTTTTGGGATCCTTGACATGAAATAGTTTGAGAACGACTGATATAGAAATAGTTTTTCAGAAAACTGTCAACCCCATAAAACAGTATAATTAGTTGTTCCTCTGATATTTATATCTATACTACACCAAATCTGTTCAGCTAAAATAGACGAACACCAAGGCGTCGTGAGCTTGTAGATAGGCAATGTTATGCCATATTTTCAGCCCAGAATATTATGACGCTTCAAGTGGCTAAGAAGGAATCTAGCAGCACATTCAGTTCCGCCTGAAGATGTCCTGCTTTTGTTCCTCCTCAGAATGCAGGAGTGTTTTTCCTTTTCACAATCTGCAGCCTCAATAAATACTCTTGTGATTCTAATCAGAGACAGGTCTTCTAGCCTCGTGATTGGCTGAGGGCTTGATGACTCATTAACAACAACAAGCTGGTGTGAGAGAAGAAGGCACGGAGGAAGAGGGGGGGGGGGGGGGGGGTGTTTGCGTGGCACGCACGCACGCACACACACACACACACACACACACACACACACACACACACACACACTTGCCCCTAGCCATCCTTGTGGCAACATAGGAGGTGTAAGTGAGTGAGTGAGTGAAGTAAAAATCGAAACCTGGAGATGTAATGAGAGAGAGAGATAGAGAGAGAGAGAGCTGGGGAAATGAAAACGAGTACAGTGTGAGTCAGAGAAAAGGAGAGAGAGAGAGAGACCTGTGCTGAAGACAGAGCCTGCATAGCCCCCCCATCCTTCCCTGTGCCACTGAGCTTGACTGCTGTGTACTGGTATATAGTGCTGCTGCTGCTGCTGCGTGGATGAGATGCCAACAGCACTATAGCTGAGCTGAGAGGAGAGAGAGCTACTCTGTGTGTACGTCTCTGAGACGACAGACAGACAGACAGCTGCTGAGAGCTGTGTGCAGTGCAGAGAGAGAGAGAGAGTCAGAGAGAGTGAGAGGGAGAGAGAGAGTCCAGCTCCATCCATCCATCCACACTCTTTCTGACCAAGGCGTTGAGCCAGACAGGGACCGTAACACCACACCACCAGTCATACTAACAGGTGAGTGCTGCTGGTAGCCTTTCTCTATACTCGCTGACGCTCTTTTTTATTTCTTCTCCACTCTACACACCAAAATGTCTTGTTGAAAAAGAAAGAGAAAATAGCAGATCTGATCAGAGCTTGTAGATCTGCCACCCCCCCCCCCCCCCCCCCCCACACACACACACACACACACACACACACACACACACACACATCCTCAGAATGGGGTACAGTATACAGTATATAGGGTCTTCAACTCAAGTGGTTAAGAGCCTTCAGTCACATAACAGCTTCTTATAGCTGTTACGTAACTGGAGAACGTATTGACTGTAGTTTCTTTCGGCGTACTGTATGTGATGATGATGATGATGATGATGATGATTGTGGACTCGATGATGACGTATGTTGTTAATGCTGGCACTTTTCACACACCTTCTGTCAGTGTTGTTTTTTTATAACTAGTAATGTCGTTGTGCGTGCATGTGTAGCTGGAAAATGGAAAACAATGTTGTGTAAAGTTTTTGACGAGCTGCATGCTAAACATCCGTTATCGTTTGTGTGGGGGCGAGCGTGTGTGTAGGTGCTTGTTTGTTTGTGTGTGGGTGTACAGTGTAAGCATGTGTGCGTGCGTACTGTACAATATGTGTGTGTGTGTGTGTGTGTGTGTGCGCGCGCGTGCTTTTTTTCCTCTCGACTGATAGGTGAAAAAGACTTTGGGGATTTGGGGAAGGCTAGGATGGAGGGCTATTTCAGAATCCTGGCTTATTTATCTGTGCGTGTGCTACACGCACGCACGCACGCATTTGTGTGTGTGTGAGATGGGCGTGTGAACAGAGTGTGGAGGTAGGTAGGTGGTTACACCACCAGCATTATAGCAGCCAGGCTTTTTATTTTTATTTCCACACAAAGAGAGAGAGAGAAAAAAAAACACAGGACAGTGTTCATCATCCATTCTGCTGCACTAATCTAATGGAATGCAAATATAACACATGAGCGTGTCAGCCAGGCGTCAGGACTGCAGTTTACATAAGAGATTGTCAATATTTTATATTTTTAATCTATTTTTTTATGTGCATTAGAGTAGAGACCCCCCCCCCTTGCAAGTAAAGGGTCCATTTGATTCCATTTGTACACTCTCGATAATGGTTCCTTGCCCACATACTGTACAACCCATGTCCATGTCAGCCCATATCTTGCATGGGCTCGCCCAGTTCCAACCAGGGGGGCAGTCAGACAGATATTTTGTGAAGCCACAAGGAAATCGGGATTTCCTGAAAGTTTATATAATGGCCTGTTGTGGCGCTGTCATTGGGCCCAAAAAACCCCATAGCCCCATAGAAGTCCATGTATTTGGGCCCAACTTCACCTAGACTGTATTACCTTAATAAACATGGTCATGAATACTTTCTGCTTCCAGTCACTAGTTTAAAGTCTCATTTCTAATGTCATAATATTCTTTTTGGAAAATTATGGTCCCATTTATAAAAAAAATGACCATAAAGTCGTGCATGTTCTGAGGGGCGTGGCTACCGTTACAGTCTATGAACGGGATCCCCCACCCACTCGAGTCAAAATAAAAACCAACGGAGAAGAAGGGGGGAAGTCCCGCCTCGTTGTCTGGGCCAGCCAATGGCCAGCTGGGCCCAAACGGATCTAGAAAGATGGCGATGTACACAAGGAAGGACTGACAGGCTTCATTTTACGTTCATGTTAGACCCGGGGAACGCTTTGTCCATATTTTTTACAGTCTATGGTTCCAACCCATGTCAGCCCATATCTTGCATGGGCTCGCCCAGTTCCAACCCATGCCCGGTTCTGCATTATTATATGTATCCCACCAACGTTCTAGGAAAGCCCTGCGGTGATTGGCCAGCAGTCGCCATGATTGATAGTTCTCATTGTTGCAACTACGGACTGAATGTTGGCGGGTAACTGTCAATCAATTAGCTGAGGACCCCCATGCAATCCCCTCCATCCATGATGTCACTTGCAGTGGTGTAAAGTAAATAAGTGCATTTACTCATGTACTGTACTTTTGAGTTATTTTTTTACTTTACTGGAGTATTCTTCACTACTTTAACTTCTACCTCACTACATCTCAGAGGCAAATATTACACGTTTAGTCCACAACAATTATTTGTAGATTTTGATTATTATTAGAAAACATACTGTATACATTCACCACTTCAGCCGTATATACAGTACATTCCGGCCCATTAATAGCCAATCTACAAGCTCGCAATGCACATTGTGAGCTTGATTAGCTGGGGACCCGACCTATACATCATCTCAATCCGGCCAATCACAATTTGTGCCCGCACTTTTGTCTTCAATGTTTGCGTTTACACAAAACCCTAAACTGGCCATTCATTGTCAATGTCCCGTGTTTGGACAATGGCAAAGCTGGTCATAGGAGGGGTTAGCACCCCTCAAAAAATAAAATCACACACACACACACACACACACACACACACACACACACACACACACACACACACACAATGTACTGTACTTTTATTCTGGGCCATATGTCTCTCTCTCCCCCATCAGGGAGAATAAGTTACAGAAGTTAAAGCTAGAAGGTCACTTAGATAACTCTGCTACACACTCTGCTACTCGGAAAGAACTTCCCCTTTCCGTGATGAGTATTCATGAGCAGCCATTTCATACATTCTAGGAAGCAAAGCAAGCAGCCCAAGGAAAGCGACAAGTGTTACATACTAAAACTGATTGCTGATATATATGTACACACGATATACACACATACACACACAGACATAGTCGTGCGCCGGTGTGTGGCACACTGGTAAAAAATTGCCGGTCCACAAGCTTGTAGATCTATTATTTCAGGCGTATGACAATTGTAAATCAGGCTATAGAATTTAAAACATGGAGAATTTGTGTTACATGAATGGTAAATGGTGCATTTATATAGTGCCTTTATCCAAGGCTCTTATAGTCTGTGCAGTACATTAACCCATTCACACACCCATTCATACATCGATGGCGGAGGAAACCATGTAAGGCACCGACCTGCACATCGGGAGCAATTGGGGGTTCAGAGTCTTGCTCAAGGACACTTTCGACACTAACTCTGGGGAAGCCCGGAATCGAACTGGGAACCTTGCGGTTCCCATCCGGCCGCTCAGGAGCTAGAGCGGCCGCATGGCAACCGGAAGGTTCCAAGTTTGATCCCGGGCTCCCCCAGAGTTAGTGTCGAAAGTGTCCTTGAGCAAGACTCGATCTGAGCACGTTTGCAATACCCTGCAATTGGATCCCCCCCCACCATCGATGTATGAATGTGTCCTTGGAAGACGCTATATTTATGCACCATTTACCATGTATCATTACTACGTTGTCGAGCGGCAATAATGAGAGCTTAACCGCAGTGCTCTGTGGATTCGTCTAGATTGCACAGGAGAGGCAGCTCAGTTCAGTCATGGCCTATTCAATTAAAGGAGCACTTCTCCTATTTTCAATCCTGTCTTCATGTAATTGGGCGTCACAAATGCTCTTTACAAAGAGCATCGACTCACTCTCGTGTCTCATTGTGGGGCAGTTAGGGGTTAAGTGTCATGCTTTGGGACCATGCACTTGACACAGGGATTGAACTTGGGACATTCTGCTTCCCAGCCGGTGTGTGTGTGGGGTGGGGGGGGGGGGTGCTCTCTACTCTACCAATTCACATCATCACCAATCACTAACAATCCCATGCGGGTCTACAGGTGTAGCAGACAGTGGTGTCTAACTACTTAGTAACTATAACTACTGTAAGTACATTTACTCAAGTACTGTATATTTTACTTTACTTATTTTACAGTATTTCCAATTTTCAATAATTTTACTTCTATTCAACTGAGCACGTACTATACATCTCAGGAGCAAATATTGTACTTTTACTTATTTGCAAACTTATACGTTTGAACATTTGTGACCCCAGGACTTCAGTGGAAGGTCTGGAAATAGACAAGACCTAATGATCAGGACTTCAGTGGAAGGTCTGGAAATAGACAAGACCTAATGATCAGGATTTCAGTGGAAGGTCTAGAATTAGACCAGACCGACAGATCAGGACTTCAGTGGAAGGTCTAGAATTTGACCAGACCGACAGATCAGGACTTCAGTGGAAGGTCTAGAATTAGACCAGACCGACAGATCAGGACTTCAGTGGAAGGTCTAGTCTAGAATTCAGACCGACAGATCAGGACTTCAGTGGAAGGTCTAGTCTAGAATTCAGGCCGACAGATCAGGACTTCAGTGGAAGGTCTAGTCTAGAATTCAGACCGACAGATCAGGACTTCAGTGGAAGGTCTAGCATTAGACCAGACCGACAGATCAGGACTTCAGTGGAAGGTCTAGCATTAGACCAGACCGACAGATCAGGACTTCAGTGGAAGTGGCCACAGGCCGTCCACACTATAGTGCGATAAGAAATCCCCTGCGGTTCGCAGGCTGCTGCAGTTTGCTGCCGACTGTCAAACTGTCACACTGTGTGATGTGCAGGGGGACCAGCGCCGTTGACACGCACACACAAGCACACACGTGCACGCACACGCACACGCACACGCACACACACACACACACACACACACACACACACGCACAGACAGACTCATGCACAGACGGAAGCACGCACGCACAGACGGAAGCACGCACGCACATTTTGTATTACTACACTTGGAAGGACATTTTAGGGCAAATGAATGAATGTGAATAGTTTGCCATTCTCTTCCACTAAACGTAAAGCTGAAAACCTTTAACAACGCGTTGCTGTGAGTGTTTATGTTTTGAAACATAAAACTAACGTTCGCTCCTTCATGTGAGGACCAGGAAAATGGTTCTCACAATGTCCATCTATCACATTCTACTACTGTATACTGTAGCCTACTCCTGGGGGACAGTTGGTCCTCACAAGTATAGCACAGTAGCACGTGCACGCACACACATCCAAAGAGCCCGTGCCTTTCATTGACAGACGGTGTATTATACTGAAAAGCTATTTTTCACATTTTGATCTAGCGCTTTAATCCATACGACACTGATTTTAATTGATTTCAACACGCCGCTATTTTCAGGATTTTCTTTATGCGCTCTCACTCTCTCTTTTTCCCCCTTAATTTCAAACGGCTAAACAGCGAAAGCCTGCTTCACTTCCACCTCGCATGTGTGAGAATTTAGTTTGATCGATGGATCCATCTGTCTGTACATCTCTCTCTCTCTCTCTCTCTGGTGAAGTGTTGTCTCCACACTTTCGCTGCCCCTCCCCTCCCCCCTCCTCCCCTCTGCTCTGGTCGCCGTAGAAACGGCTGATTCAGGCAGGGTGGGCGTGCGGCTCGAAGCCCCATGCGGTGCCAGAATAGTCAGCCATCATCATATCTGCTTCTGCACGCACTCACGCACACACGCACGCGCACACACACACACGCACGCACGCACACACACACACAAGCAGGCGCCCGCACGCACACGCAGGCGCCCGTACACGCACACAGTATACCTTCGTTGCTTTGATACAGCCGCCTTTCAGATCATTCATTCACAGTGGCGTAAATATCGTCGGTGGCCAGACGCCGTAGGGGCCATGAAGGAAGAAGAAGGGAAAAAAGGCGACAGTGAAAAGTTGACTCGGTCGCATGAAGACACCAAGGATTTATCGGTGATGTCACTGACTGACTGGTTTATAAACAGCTCCGTAGTCCGTACTACTTCCCGGTTGCAAAACAGTGACATCACTGTCGAATTCTTCATGGTATTTTTACCGTAGCCTTAGTTTCAACGCGTGTTCATGATCAGCAGCGTAACAACAACAAGCTGTAGCCTATTTTGTCATGTTCACCCTGACCTCGCGACACCAGGCTTTCCACCTCGGAGGAAAGCCTGGTCTGTGTTACTAAATTGCTGTGTGATCCGGTCGGGAGCGGATGACATTGTTATGTCATGTTGTCTTTGTTTTGTAGACAATAATTTGCACCAGGGCCCATCACCATGATATTACACCACTGTTCATTCATTCATTATTTCATTCATTCATTCATTGGACTGTGTTTCACCCATTAATACTTTTAAGACTGTTTTTAATACTAAAACAGTCTTCTAAAAAACCTATGTTTGTTTCTTAATTAAACTTTTTCATGTCAAGGAACCCCAACATTATATATATATATATATATATATATATATACATATATATATATATATATATGGCCACGGCCGAGCCCCCCATCTCAAAATATTTAGACCCAGAAGGAAAGATTGAGTTGAGTTGAATTGAATGTTCACTTGCAAAAGCATATTCAAATGTTTTGTCACACTTTCTTCAACAAATAGCATCAATAATCTACAAGCTCATATAAATGATGTGCATATGAGCATATGCATATCTGCTACAATCTAAAATGACAGAGATGCTTCCCCAGGTTTTTTAATTGAGTCTTCATTCTGACTGAAATCATTCCTGAGCCGAGATCCCGACCCAACTTGTTCACAACATGGACGCTGAATAAAAGCAGCTAGTCCTCATTTGCATATTATGCCTCAGAGCATTTAATCAGAATAATTATGACACAAAGTGGGCATGTCTGCTTGTTTTCTAACCAGAAGACCGGCCAAGCAGAGACAAACCATCCCAATACATGTTTACACATGATGTCTGATGTCTTCCTGTGAATATTAAAGCGATTTGGTAGCCCCATCTACCAAAATTAAAATTATTTTGAATTTAGCAGATCTACAAGCTCACACATTGCGATTTGCAAGCGCGTAGATCGGCTAGTTTTCATATAATTGGCTCTGAGATGTAGTGGAGTAGAAGTAAAACTATACTCGAAACGATACTCAAGTAAAGTACAAAATACAAATAGTATTTGTATTTTGTACTTTACTGGAGTATAAAAATGTACTTGAGTAAATGTACTTACTGTGGTGTTACTTTACACCACTGGATGTCGGCATTGTGGGCAGTCAACAGCTGTTGCAGTCCAATTTAATGTATTGATTTATTCTGCACTGCACACACACACACACACACACACACACACACACACACACACACACACACACACACACACACACACACACACACACACACACACACACACACACACACACACACACACACACACACACACACACACACACACACACACACACACACACACACACACACAAAATCATCTGGGACATGCATGCCAAGGTTGAAGCTTGCTGGCCGGCGATAAGGATAAGGTTCTGACGATCACGCCATCTTAAGTAATTGTGATTAGGCATGTTTTTTTTCCCAGACAAATGACTGAAACATCTTTTTAAAAATATATATTATTTTACTTACACAAATCCAATATTTTCTTAATATAATACTTAGCATTACGGCAACCTACATTTGATGTTTTGTCTTCGTCCTACAGCAACACTATAGTCAAGTATTGCAGTGGTTTCCAACCAGTGGTCCAGGGACCACCAGTAGTCCTCGAGGGCGTTCCAGGTGGTCCCCAGCTAAATTATAGAGAATTGTAAACGAAAATCGACCCTTATAGATCTTTAACTCTTGAGAACATAAAATCATTTTACACTCTCAAGTTAAGTTAAATTATTGTTAAACATCTGCATTACTTAAGTTCATTCACAAGAAGTCTACACAAATAGAGTATGTAGAAGAATGTTATTCTGATCAACGTTTGCCTGTTATCTCTACTAATGGTACCAACATCAATATAGCATGAAAATGTGGACAGTTTTCGTGGTCCGTGGTTCAAATGCCGAATAAATAATGGGACTTGATATGAAACGGGCTGAAAACAGCAGCAACATACTGTAAGAGATTTAAAAAAAACGGATGCTCAAATGGACGTTTTCATTGTTCCCCATGAGCCACGAAAAGGAACTGGACACAGGTTCAGTAACGCCCGCTGTCCACAGGGTGGGGCTGTAGACTAACATAGAATACCCTGTAACACCAACCTGTTTATACCGAGCTAAAGTGCGAGCCCTTCAAAGTGAACTAAAAAGTCACTAAAACAACAGCTTAATGAAACTAACCACAAAAAAAATGACGACTTCTGCACTGCTTACCACTGGTTTCAACTAACTGTGTAGTGTGTAGCCCTATTTCAAAATGGTGCAGACCACGTCCTGAATGAAACGTAACGCGTGACGCATGTGTACTTCTCTTAACACCCTCTGCTGTTTGCATTGCGATGCATTTTTAAAATAAAATTTATTACATTTTCACCATAGTTTTGCGATAAATCGTTATACATGCCTAATTGCTATGTTGACTGAATCCCCACCATGGCTGAAATAAATAAGATGGCAGGCATTTTGAAATGGATTACAGTCACAGAGTGTAATCTAAATGGCTGTCTCATGATTCACCGCTCTGCTGTAATCTGGTAATGAATGACACTGCCTGCCTGCCTGGTGACAGAGTAGAGATGGGTGACAGTGAGGGTGATTATGTTGTTGCTGCAACACACATGACACCTGAGCACTGTGTGGTGGAAAGCAACTAAGTACATTTATGTATACTGTAGTACAGTGATACTCAACCTCAGGCCCGCGGGCCACATCAGGCCCGCGGGACCATTATGACTGGCCCACCAATGAAAATCTAAAAAAAAGAAGAAAAAAAAATCTGGAAAATGAAATAAAAATAAATAAATCTGAATGAAGTTATCTTTAATTACATTATTATAAGTAATACTATTAGAGTTGTACTATTACTCGAACGAAAATAAAAGCTTGGGGCTATGCAATGCAAATGAAAGACATATACTGTGTATCCCTATTCCCTGACATAATTTTATAGCTAAACGGACAGAATTCTATTTTATTTGAATGATGAAACCCAGCTGCCATTAATAGTTGGAAATGGAAATGGAAATTGCGGAAATTGTAATTGCGGAAATTGCGGAAATGGTGGAAATGGTAATTGCGGAAATGGCGGAAATGGAAATTGAGGAAATTGCGGAAATGGAAATTGCGGAAATTGCGGAAATGGAAATTGCGGAAATTGCTCTTCACTTATAGCTATCTATTTTCAGGTAGATTGTTTTATTTTACTCAGTCAGCCATATCACTACTCATTTTTTTTCATGAAAAAGGTCATAGCTGGGTAATCTATTTTCAGAAAAATTGTGTTTATTGTATTTTATTTTACTCAGCCATAACAATTTATTTTCTGTTAACCAACTTGCTGGCTGGCAGGCAGGCAGACAGCTACTCATAGACAGGCAGACAGACAGCTACTCATGGAGAATTGGACAGGCAGGCAGACAGCTACTCATGGACAATTGGACAGGCAGGAAGGCAGACAGCTACTCATAGACAGACAGACAGCTACTCATGGACAATTGGACAGGCAGGAAGGCAGACAGCTACTCATAGACAGGCAGACAGACAGCTACTCATGGACAATTAGGCAGACAGGCAGACAGCTACTCATAGACAGGCAGACAGACAGCTACTCATGGACAATTAGGCAGGCAGGCAGACAGCTACTCATAGACAGGCAGACAGTAAGACAGCTACTCATTGACAGACAGACAAATAACTACTCATGGACAGACAGACAGACAGGCAGGCAGGCAGGCAGGCAGGCAAAGAGCTACTCATGTTACGTTATTATGTTATTATAACAGCTACTCATGTTATGTGCAATAATTTGTGCAGTTATGGAAACAGCTCTTTGTGTTTATGCAAGAAAATGTAACACATTTATTTATTTACATATTGTGTGCATGCACATTGTACTTTGATACATTTTGCGAAAATAAAGCAATTGAAAGAGAGAAGTTATCAAGTATCATTAATGTCGTAATTTTATCTACTGGCCCCTGGCCCCTTGCCATTTTTGTAATGTGGCCCACAGGTAAATCTATTTGAGTATCCCTGCTGTAGTATACTGTACTTAAGTGCAATTTTGACCTGAGATCAGATTAAAAAAATGTCTTCTACATCCTGACAGTTTTCTGAAAAAGCTATGTTTCTATGTCAGACGCTCTTCGATTTTTCAAAAATAGCAGACCTACAAGCCTGTAGCGACGAGCTTGTAGATCTGCTATTTTTCAATAGCTAAAGCGTAACATAATGATAACACCAAAAGGGGTTCCCGCCCAAAATGGGTTAAGTGCAATTTTGAGGTATTTGTACTTTACTGGAGTATTTCAGATGTTCAGTACTTTTACTACTTTTACTCCCACTACATTTTAGAGGCAAATTTTGTACTTTTACTCCATTACAATTATTTGAAAACTTTAGTTACTTTGTAGATTTTCATTTTGATTAGATAAACATACAGTAACCACTTCAGCCCTATATACATTGTGATATTACATTCACTAGTCCGACACCCCAACAGCACCACTCAGTTCAGACTGGTCTCATTTTACTTCTAGTCCACTAAATCTCAGATGGAAATATTTTAATATGGAAATATTTTACTCGACTACAATGATTTGGCAGTTTAGCTACTATACTTTTTGGATTTAGATTTCAGAACATGCATTAACCTCCAGCCCATTTAAAACTTAGATCTACAAGCTCACAGCACGTTGTGAGCTTGTAGATGTGCCGTTTTCAAAAGATATTTGTGCATATTTCGTACAGCTTGTTAAACGGGACATTCTGCATAATGAATACTTTCTTCATTTGGTGTGTTGATGTAACAGTGTTTCTATATTGCAGTATTGATACTTTTACTTAAAACAAGTATAGTCTTTCCACCACTGACTCCTGGGCACTGGGAGCACCCACAGGGTGAGCCACTAAGAGCCCTGCGCTGTGCGTTAGAGAGGTTATTAATAATGTAACATACCATAAACCCCATGCCTATTAATAATGGATACACCGTGACCTTTTCTCTTACATAAGGTCGATGATGCAGAATGGAGGAGAGACGGTGAAGATGGAAGCTCCGATTCCACACAACAGTGTATTATGTGCAGTGTGTGCCATGACTGTCACTTCACATATACATTCACTTGTTGTTTGTTTATCTTTAATATGTTTTATTTAAAAAGGATATAGTGAGAGTCAGTAACAATGTGAAGGTGCCGGGTCATTATTGACCTGGCATCCTATAGTTTCAATGTACAGATTATTGGTTTCCGTTCTACTGATGGATGGATGATCCTACATGACTATTTATACCTTGTGTTGTCCTTGCTTACCCACATACTCTGGCTGGCCATGCGTTGTGAGCTTGTAGATCGGCTATCTTTGTAACATGTATCTGTGGAACCGAGTCAAACTAAATGCACCCCAGCTCAAATATGATTATTTTATTATTTAACCATTACGAACAGGGAGATAGATATACAATAACAACCCCCATGGGCAACAGAACTAATAGCAGCGCCCACCGGTGGTGCTGGGGTGGTGGTGTGAGAAAACAGCCACATAACACCACACCAGGGACACATCATACGCAGAATGAACACAGACCTAGGTGAGCTTAAAATAACCCGCCCAAATTGGTTAGTTAATTGCCACGTCAGCGAATGACGTATGGTTCTTGCACAACATGGAAATGCCCATGTGTGTGTAACCTCTCAAGTGTATTCTGTCTGAACTAGCCCGCAAGCTACACATCATTGGTGAATATCTTGCGTGCACATCAGTTAAGGGCTCATGGCCGTATTTGGCCCTCGAAAAGCGCGGGGTGTTATGTGTGTTTACAGACACAGCAAAGATAGAAGTACAAAGAGTTAAATCACAGCATTTTGACATGTTTTTTGTAACAGGAAGTAAGGCGCTGCGCCTCACAGCATGGCTCCGCGCGGGAAGGACCCATATGGGTCTGTCTCCCATGGCGCCTGATTAAATTAAGAAGGACCCCATGGGTCCGTCTCCCACCGCGCCTGATTAAATTAGGAAGGGCATTTGTATTCACCGAGGAGGGGATGAAGGCAAACACTACATCTGTTGCTTTTTTTTAAGTCCCTGAGAAATGCAGCTTCTGACTTTGTTATGCTGCATCAAATGAGTGTGTCAGTTGTCACTGCTCGTCTTTGTGCTTCTCAACCTTTTGATCTGCTATTTTCACTGAAGATATTTAACAATGCCAGAGTTTCTCTAGAACAGTCTGCAGACACTTCCAGCGTTCCAGAGTGTTTTTACTAATCCTCCAAGGCCCGCAGAATATTTTGTTCTATGACGATGTAAACACCAAATATCTCAAAAAAGGAATAGAGCTATTTTCACCGTGATGTTCCATTCTTTAGTTATTGTTTTTTTTTTTTTTTTTTTAAGAAATCCTATAATATTAGACGAAAACACCAAATGACGTACACGTGTGCCAATGGCAATCTGTGCATTGGATTGAAATGATGTGCGCCTTAACACAATCAGCCGCCGGGATTCCTTCAAAATAGAAGCTTTGGGGTGCCGGGAAGACATGGTCGCTTTTACTCTGTAAAGCCTCCTTCTGTTCCGGAAAAAAACTAAGATACTTTTTTTGCTTGCTTACCTCGCTAAGAATCAAATACACTAGTATAAAGCCCCGAGGGACTCTGGTGAACCATATATTCTACGTCAACTACTTTCAGTTGCTTATCTTCTTGAACACTAAATTGTCCAATTTTCCTAACTTTAAAGTGCCTGCTGGCCCCGGCCAATACGAGGCTTTAAAGTGCCTGCCGGCCCCGACCAATACGAGGGGATTCACAACGTCCTCAGAATCCAATTTGGAACACAGATTGCTTGTAGAACAAAAGAGAAATGACCTTGCCAGACTCTTGGAGGGAAAACCAACGAAGTGCCAGTGGATGGAAATTGTCTGCTGCCGTCTAGGGGCAGAAATCTTCTCCATATTTCAGAGTAGTTCTCCATTGCAGTATTGATACTTTTACTTAAGTAAACTCCACCACTGCACTTACACAGCAGTGGTGGAGAAAGCAGTAGCTCTCAAACTTTTTCATGTCAAGTACTGCCAAATCAAACTTTCCAAAACTAACTTTTTCATATCAAGGACCCCCAAATCAGGGGGACTGCCGATTATTCTGACATCCCATAATTCCGACTATGTGGCGTGTAGTCTATAGTGTATACTTATGATTTAATTGTACAGATATTGTACTGTTAGACGGATGTTAGGTTCTTAGCTTACTTATGATCTTATATGATTTTTATGTACAACACCATGTGTTGGTCTTGCTTATTGTAAGTCTTAATCTTGATTAAGAGTGTCTGCTAAATGCCTAAATTGTAATGGGGCGTGTCGGACCAACGCCAAGTTGGAATAATGCTCCTTCTGAACAATGACACGGCACCCAAATCAGGGGTTCATCAATATATCCGTAAATGGTAAATGGTGCTTTTAATACATTTTATCCCAAGAAGTCACAATATGCATTTTGTGGAATGAGAGTGTGTTGTTTGATAAAAAATTAACCCACAGGAACAAACAAAAAGTAAAGTTACGCCACTGGGTTGTTGAACCAGATTGTGGGACCTATACAGTATCTTGAAGAAAAGAGAAGCAAGCATTCAGTTGAGTAATTCAACATAATGTCTCGGGTGCACGGTTCAGGTAGATACAGTGACAGTCCATAGAAAAGAATACCAGCATGTTATATCCAATAAGATTCTTCCTATTGGATATAACGTGATTAAAAAAAGGATTAAAAAAATCATATTGGATATAACGTGAGTGCTGGTATTCTTTTCTATGGACCTACAGCATTGCGGCAGGTACAAGTCAGTCACATAATACTGTAAAGATTCACTCTTTACAGTTATAGTGGTGCACATTACCTGGCTGATTCTCCTCATAAATTACCATGACAAAAAGGCAACCGAATTTCGATTCCACAATCGCAACATCTAAAGAGGGGAAGGGGAAGACTTTAAGGAGTTTTAGTAGTGCAGTGTATGCTTGCCAAGGTACCGACTCCACAGCCCTGATGATAAACGAGTCCATATCCCGCCCTTCACCAGCTTCAAAACCCCATGGAACTCTTCCCCCCCCCCCCATGCACCTATTTAGTGCTGCCAACAGAATCCTATATGCCTGGCAGGAGCCATCCAACAGAGTAATGGGATGTAAAGCATGACAATCCATTCTGACTGGGTTTGTGTTCAGGAAGAAAGAGGCTCTCAAACTTTTAAGACGTGTGACTCCCCTACTAAACAGGGAAAGCATCAGCGTCATACTACCTGAGTTTCTACATAGCCTATTGTAGTGCTTGCCAGTGTTTTTGAGCGTTTTTACTAATCTTTCAAGACCCACAGAATATTTTTTGTTCTGTAACAATGTCGAACACTGAATGTTTCAAAAGAAAGGCGAGTGTCTCTACTTTTATCGGGGAAAAAAGTGTGTCACCGCGATGTTCTATTCTTAAGTTACTGGCAGTTGATATATAGCTTGTTTAAGAAGTGGCCACATGGACCATCCATGCTGGCTCTGCAGGGACTGCCCAAAATTGTGACATCCCATTAGTACGGCTACGTGGCTTCCGCGTGCGGTTAGGGACAGGGTTAGTCATGGGGCCAGTTGGACCAACGGGAATAATGGGTTGTCGGAACAATGACGGTGCTTACAACATAAATGTAACTTTAACTGTACATGAAGCGGTGCCTGTGGACAGTGGGTGTGGTGGATGCATCTTGCTGTTGGTGAGATACTAAGATCCATTAAAAGATATCACACATCTAACAGCTCAACAACAACAACAAGTATGGTCAACTTCCATCTGCCAGTGAGAAGCTCACAGAGGGCAAGTCCAGGCTGAGCATTGATCAGCCCCAATGTGTCTGAGGTTATGTGTCTGATGTTATGTGTGTGTGTGTGTGTGTGTGTGTGTGTGTGTGTGTGTGTGTGTGTGTGTGGACCGAAGTCTTTGTGGGAGGGCGTCAGCCAAAAAGGTTGAGAATGGCTGCTTAGTATAGAAAGCTGTTCAGCAAACAAGAAAACAGGTTAGATAGCAGATGTACTGAGCGACTGTGCTTGACGCACTGTGAGCTTGTACTTATCTGCTATTTTCGAACAATCGAACATCTTGAAAGTGTTTATTTACACAAATCTTCTCTTCTGTGGGTCTTTGGCACAAAAAGTTTAAGAACTACTAGATTCAGAAAGCATTTTATAGAAAGGGCCTCAGGTCTTCACAGGTTAATTAGAAAGATGTCTTCTTTCTTTGCTTTACGGCGTCGGCGACATATTAATGGTTATCGAGCTGTGTTTCTCTTATTGACTTTACTCTCACTGCACACAGTAGGAGGTGATGAATTGATTGAAGCTGTGTGAGCGGGACGCCTGTAAGGTGCTGCCACTGAGGAGTTAGCGTGGATATATCCACTGAGAGGGGTGGAAAACTGGACATCGGTTGAATAGAGGCTATGCGTATGACATCATCATCATACACGGAAGTTATGCGGGAACGCCTACTGAGTGGCAAAAAGACTACTTTCTGCCCATGACAGCCCATGCATATATCCAAACAGAAAAGTCCTATCTTATTGGATTATACAACGTTAAACTCACCAACATTGCAGCTGTACGGAAACCTCACAAAGTCAATACAAGCTTCCACAGCAGCAACAAATTTCCACAGAGCAAAAATGCGGTTGCTGTTTTTTCCGCTGTGACGTCGAATTTTGTGGACATTCGCTGGCGAATGCTACACCTCTGACCAATCAAAATGCAGCCCAAACTGAGTTTTGGTCTATAAACAGCGTTCACAGTAGTTGTGAACGTTCCTGCTGTGATTGTGAAGCCGGCCCGCAGCTGGGAGCCCACTGCACACTCGCCTCTTCTCCACGTTATTAACCTACCCTCCACCACACCAGAGCTGTTGGGGCAGGGGGGGGGAGCGGGGCACTTGTGTGTGAGTAGCAGCCACCCTCCACCACACCAGAGCTGTTGGGGGGAGCGGGGCACTTATGTGCGAGCAGCAGCCACCAACGGGCTCTACCAAACTTTGGTCAACTCAAATGCCATTGCATGTCTATCTACCAGTAAGACGCGCAAACGCGGGAAGCGAACGCAGCTCGTACATATTTGGGTTTTGGACGTATAGCTGCTTTGGGGACTCTTTATATGGTTATGGCTGAGTCATGGTGACACAAATCACTCAGCTCCATATATGGGCACAAAAGCGGGACAGACAGACAGACACACAGACAGACAGACAGACAGACATGATCTGCTAGGTCTCATAGTAAGTGCTCACTGAGTTCGCAATAAATGCACCATGTCTCTGTACGGCTGTAATCCACATAACCCAAGAACCGTTCGCCCCACCAACTTCAAATTCGACAGTGCAGTGCCTGGTGTCGAGTTGGTTGGAGCCACGGTTTTCCAGAACCGCCACAAAAGGCCTCTGCCCAGGCTCTGGACAGGGCCCCTGCCCATGGTCCATATATGGAGCTGGCCTGTTCTGACATCACAACACTCCATATTTGGGCATGCCTGACACAGAACTCCATAGGAATGGGACACAGAGAGACAGGTCCAGAAATCTCCATATATGGGCATAAAAAGGACACAGACAGATGGGTGGAACGGGTACTCTGACACGGGTACAACGGGTATTGCATAGCCGGGTGGGGCATGGATGTCCAACTTCCATCGTTACCGACTCTGTGCTCTACAGCCGGGCACCGCTCTAGTAATTGGGGCCATTGTTTTCCCATTTATTGAAAAAGAAATGGAACAACATGATAGTAGTGGATAAATTAAAGGGCGTGCAGCAGCAGCTGTTGTCGTGTGTGATATATCAACAACGAAAGCCTGACCACAGGCAGACATTAACGTTCTCATAATGGGGGATCAATCTTGGTCCGCTGGCACAAGACAAGGACTGGCCAAGGCAGGCAGGTGCTCTGCTGTGCTGTGCCAAGCAGAGGGATGAGTTCCTGTGTGTGGCTTAAACATGCTTTTCATCTTAGCCAGCCCATCCTAGAAGGGAACGGGCCTGGGTCACGGGAGGGGTTCTCCAGGCTAGAATCCAGCTTCCTCTGCAACCACCTCCACATGACTCCAACTAGCTAGCTTTCCTCACCAGCTCGCTCTGTCAGGGTACATACTGAGTGTGGAATCATGGATACATGCAGCCATTTTAATTACTTCCTTCCACGGGTCTTACCTCTTCTACGAATAATGAAGGCTCTGGGTAATTTTAATTGCAATGACCTTTCATAACTTTTTTTTAAAGTTTTTTTTGCCTTTATTGATAGACATACAGTAGCTTGACAGAAAACGGGGAGAGAAATGGAGGGGAGAATTTTGTCTGGATTGGGATTCGAACCCGCGACACACTGCCATTCTGGATTACCAGCCAAGGTGCATGCCAGTGGCCAGGTTCCGTTCTACATCACAGCACCACCCCCCGAGTATTGGTAACACTCGCTGGTTGAATATTAGGATGGGGGAAAAATAACACGACATGCACGGTGCTAGAATTCAGGGGTGCCATGGATTAAAAAAGTTATTCACAGGGGTGCCCTGAGCCAAAGAAGTTTGAGAACCAATGGCATACAGGGTGAACAGGAAGGCTAAATGGATGGTTCCTTGGGGGAAAACCAGCAGTGTTTCTCGGCAACACATCATCACCTGGCAGGCTGCCCTGCATCCTGATGTACTGTGCTCTGAAGCATTTTTGCAACTAAATATCTTGCAGGGGGGGGGGGGGGGTCCCTCCCCCTCAGTCCCTGTAGGCAGGGAGTGTTAAATCACAGGAAAAACAGTTATTGAATTCAGCTCGTGTGGTATAGGTGACCTTACTTCAGTCATGCGAGTGTTAAAGGATACATAAATAATCCTGGGGACTTGTTTGCATTGTGGTCCTATATACTGTATGTGTATTGCCTCTCAAAGGGCTTCACGATGTGCATGTCAGAGAGAGCTCTCTTCAATTTAGAATATTTTGTTTCCAAATGACCGTTTAGGGAAATCAAGTCGTTTCTGAAGTGTTGCCTCTGTCGATTCTCTGTCGCTGGCTGTCTTCTTTAATGACTGATGAGTAATTCTCTCCTGAACGCCATTTAGGGTCCCTTGATTAGTCACAACGTGTCGGTCATTAACTCGCTCATTTTGAGCTCATTGTCGCAGTGAGAGCTGATCATTGCAGTCTTGTCTGTTGTGTAATGGTTGCCTAATCAAGTGGATCCCAACACACACACACACACACACACACACAATAGCAGATAAAATACATTTTTAATGACCCGGCCACAACAGCTCTGCCAATGGCGCTTTAGCTTTATTGGCACGGTAGATTGTTCCCCCGGTTTGCAGAGTGTGAAACTGGGGAGTTCCATGCCAGCTCGGTGCGTGTCGGCAGGACATGGAGAGGAGGTTGTGCGGCGTGAGGGTCCGTAATGTGTGGAACGCGAGGACTGGGGTTTCATTCCTGCTAGCTAGTGGCAGTAGTGGGAATCACTATAAACTCGGCTCAAAGTTTTGGTGCAAGAATCTTTAAAATGCCGGACTTCTCCACATATTTCATCTTTCGCACCCCTCCAAGGGGGGGCCCGGGCCCGCACTTTGGGGAACACTGCCCTATATAAGCCGTCTGTAACATTTCAAACAAACTTCCGTCAACACCAAAGGTCCTGACTCATTCTGGTTCCATTGGAGTACATGGCACTGGGTGTCAGAGTGCTGTCGGTCTGCACTATCCTCACTTGTTCTGGCCAAACATTCCCATCTGGCCCGACACTGCTGCAGGCCATCTGCTCCTCTCCCGCCTAATTGGACGCTCAGCGCTGAGAAGTCACAAGACCTCCAATTTGAGACGGCCGGAGGAGCTGTCACACACGATCATGAACAATTTCAGTTGGCGATTAAATTGCCCTGTAGATGATTAATTGCAATTAGATTTGAGTTGTGTTTGTTGCAATGACCAATACACTAGATTAAAAAAAGGCCAATGGGAAAAAGGGCTAGAAGCCAAACAGAGTTTCAGGGTTGCTCAAGGTTTGGACTGCATTCACCAGAGAGTAAAAAGTAACTCTCTCTCTTCACCATGCTGCCCCCTCTGCACTTTACATCAATCATTGTGTGGAGTCATTGCGTGGAGAGAAGAACAAAGTGCTGACAGTCTTAGGAACTGGGATCACTAAATGGAAACATTTATGTCATAAAAATAAAAAAGATTTCCCATTACATTAAAAATGATATCCAGGTCAAACTCAGTCGTGAGACGGTAGTGAAGAAAAAAATAGGAGGTAGAGGCGGCAGGATTGAGGACACTACAATTCTCTGATAGGTTAGAATAGCATGGAGAGACAAGATCTGAAATGACTATACTAGCCGACTGAGACCTGAGACCAGATTCTACAAATGTCTTCTAAATCATGTCAGTTTTTGGAAAAACTATCGGTTGTTCTCAAACCTTTCCATGTCAAGGCCCCCAAAATGTTATCCTCTTAAGCCCCAAAATGTCCACCTCATGAACAGCTCTCAGTGGGTAAATGGGGCTGGTCAAGGTATCAGGTTCCAACTCCGATATTTTTGATTTTCCCTCCTGGACCCCCCTGGGGTTTTAAACAGTATATTTGGCCGCCGACCCCTATCTGAAAATATGTTGTCCCAGGGACCCCCAGCAGTTAAAAAACATTTGCTGTGAAATAATATACAGTAAAACTATATCTAAAGATTTGCACACGTTTTCACGATATTAAAAAAAAAGCAGATCTCATACAAGCTTGTAGCACGGCACTCGTAGATCTGCTATTGTTCAATATCTAATGTTTAAAATAATGGTTAAAGTGGTTAAAATAAAGTGGTTAAAAGCTAAGGAGAGACAGATGCATATAGGTGGAACAGTGTTTCTCAATCTATTTCAGCTCAGATCACCCCTGTTCATAACTATCATCCACGGCACCCCTGAATGACATTTAAAATGTTGAGAAGCTTATGTAATATTACGCTACGTAAATACCGGCATGTAAAACTTCCCTCTATTAGATCCTATAGACCAATTATTTGTTTACAAACATTGGGACTGGGCGCACGGGTGACTGTTTCATGTAATCAATTCCCAACAGATCTCCAAATCTGTTGTTTTGGGGAGTGCTGGTTTCAGTCCATTCAATCTCTCTGGTGTGTTGGCAAGTGAGATGCACCCTAGGAGACATGTATACTTCAAAGCGCAACAGTATTGCGCACAGAGAACAGCTGATATACAAGCTCCCATCGCATCGCGGATGCGACTGTTGTGAGCGTAGAGGTCTGCGTGCGTGACACCATCGGGGGACGAAGCCTAGATTATACTTGATGGGCTGCAGGTGCGCGTGCAGCCATGGGCAACCAGGCTCTGCTACCGTGACCATGAGCGCACCTCCCGTTCTTATGACAGCGCCTGGAGGTGTGGTTTTGAGGACAACTGTTTTGAATTGCTATTATTGTTCACACACACAACAGAAACCAAGAATTATATATTTCATGGGTGAGATAATACAATTAAAATCCTAATAATTCTTCCTCCACACTGGGAGAAAAAAAGCATCTGAAAGTTTGATGGTGCATTTTTTACACATGAGTGCAGTTAGAACTTATGAGAGGTATAGGGTTCTTCTGCTGCCGTTATGCGCACGCATGCTGTTGCTTATCAGTGTGACGTCGTCTGTTAAGGCGTCTATATGCAAGAGAATATCAGCTTCAATCAGCACTTGGCGTTTAACCACTTGCACCCCAGCATCCCTGTTCCGGCGGGGAACATAAGCCAAAACAATCAAGCTCACAGCGCGTCACGTTATGAGCTTGTAGATTGGACTAGAGCAGGGGTTCTCAACGTTTTTGGCCGGAAATGCTTTGGCCATGTCTCGCGACCTCCGCCCTGCCCCCCTTCCCCACCCTCAATACAAACTGACAGAACAGTGCAACACATGTCCGTTTTGCTAAGTCTAGACAAGACTAGAGGAGAGGTGGAAGGCCAAAAACTCAACAACTCAGATGGGAGGAAAATAAAGAATGAAGCAGCGTGCCGATTAGCATGCAGAGCCTAGTAACAATCTGCAGTGTTAATTTAACCACTGAAACTCTCGTAGTTTGATACTTTTCCGGCTTGTTCAAGTGTTCAAGTTCAAGTTAACATTGATGATTTTACTGAATGCGTTTTTGTGTGTGCGTACGTGCGTGCGGTTGTCAATGAAGGGCCAGACTATAGTACAACTGCTGCTGGTGGCATCGTATTTTTTATTAGTTTTGGGTGCTGGTGGGTGTGTCCTTAGTTCACCAGATGGGGATGCAGTAAAGCCAGCGTCTGTGGAGCTGCACATCTACACATACTAATGCTACTCGTGCTGTCGGGCAGAAACCTTTCATCTCCATTCTAACATTTTGTGTTTTTTCGTAAATTATCGCCCTGCTTCATCACACTACAGTGACACAAAAGACAATGGCATTAAAAGTAGCAGATCTAGAAGCTCAAAACTTGGTGCGGAGTGATGCATGATGCGCTTGTATAGATCTGCTACTTTTGACGCATTTGAATTTGAATCCTGAAAAGTAACAGTTTTGGACATATGAGGTTTCCAACTCGACAGACATATTATAAATGGACTGCTGAAATGCTGCAAGCCTACTTAACAAAATGCACACACAATGCATCCGCACACAAACACACACACACACACACACACACACACACACACACACACACACACACACAGTATGCCAACAAAATGCACCATGGGGCACACAACTGAGCAGAAAAATCAATAAGACAATTTCACATCAGCGTTTATTATTCCGAATGCATGCCGAGTGGAATGATCTGGGTGTAGTCACCTTGTCAGAACTCCAAATGTTGTTGGGATAGCTTCGATGGTTTCTTTCTAGATTAGAAATCGATATGGCAAAATCACAGTCATAAACCTTTAGCACATACACAAGCTTGTTGATTGGCTATGTTTGCCGTGATTGATTTAACCTGTACCTGCTCCACGATGGGAAATTAAATCCAATTTATGAGTCATGAGTCAATTATAATAGTGATATATGTTGGTTAAAATAAAGTTTTTTTTTTTTGTTAACAAGTTAAAGCTCTCTATTCTGCACACCCAATATTATACTTGTTTAATCTGTACCAGGTGTGATTGTCCTCTCCTGATTGGATGCAATTGGATAGGATTTCCTGAAAAAGCTGGAGAGACACTGAACAACATTAAAATATAGAGCTATTTAACACTTATTTTAACAAACCATATATCACTTGTACCCTATGACTTGACAGACACCTGATAGCTAGCTAGGTGGAGTTAGGTGATAGTGGCTTACAATGACTTGTAAAAACATCATCATTCATCGTACCATTTCACGAAGCAATCAGTAAAATGTCATCATGACTCAATGTCATTTGGAACAAGATGAACAGTACATCAGATAGCACACATATCATGGATGATGGGGGTGTCACAGCCTTACACAAAAATGGAAAAGAATAAATTAAGGAAACTGATCTAACCGCGGAGTTCCCATTATCTTTCTTATGTCATGAGCTTGTATATGGGCTATTCTAACCGGGCGACAAAGCATCCTACCAAGAAATTATAGGCCTGAGAGAGAAGGTGCACCCTCTTCCTGGTCCAAAAGATAAAAAAATAAAAAAATAAAAAAGCAAAGACATGCCATCCCTGATTTACTTGCCGTATCTGTGTGAAACAGGTGGCCGCCTTTTCAGGAGACCAGAAACATTTTCGGAGTCTAAATTATTAATTCTAATGTGAACGTGAACACAGCTTCGGAATCACTGAACTAAATAGGCTATTGGACCCGATCGTCACAAGCCACACAATGTCCCCAAGACAAATCAGGAGGAAATCAACTTAATTATCGACCTCTCTCTGTCCCAGCAATGCACTCTCTCTCTCGATCTAGCACGAGTAAACATAGGGCGTTTGCGAGATCAGACGGCACCCACTTAGGAGACCATGCATTTGTAAGGGTTGGTGTACCATTTCGCCTCTGGTGACTCCGACGCTGATAGCGTATCTTTAATAATTGAAGATCTTTTATAACAGCTCGAAGATAAGTGATGGATGTCAAGGCTGCGTTCACAGCTGCGGTGTTACGTGCGTCTGAGTCATGTACCGTGGAGGGTTGTTAAGCTGCTTTGTTCTGGTTGGTTTGAAGAGTTCACAACACCAATCACAACCCGGCGCACAGGCATCAACAGCAGCTTCAAAGGGAAACAATTATTGGCTCAACCGACTCATACCCTATTCTGCAGTGGTGGAAAGTAACAAAGTGCATTCAGTTTTTACTGGAGCATTTCCAATTTCCAGTACTTTTAACTTCTACTCCACTATATTGTATTGGAAATATTGTACTGATACTGCACTACAATTATTTTAAAACTTTACTATAGTTACTAGATTTAAATTATTGTTACAAAACACACATTAATTACCCACTTCAGCCCTATTTGTCGGCCATTGGAAAATAGCCGATCTACAAACTCACAATGTACAAGTAATATGAGATTTTGCCTCTCAGATCCAAAACGTACAAGTATGTTGTTGCCATTGGATAAGATTTTGTCCACAATTCCATGCTGTATTACACTATTATTGATGTGGTACCATTAGGAGAGATAACAGGCAAACTAACAATTATTTTACATTCTCTATGTAGACTAAATTAAGTAATGCAGATGTAATTTAACTCTTGAGAGCGTAAAATGAAACCAAATGGACCCTCCTGAGTATATTTGGTTCCCAACTCTCCACTTAGCTGGGGACCACTGGTATACAAGGGAAAGGTAATCCCATCATGCTACAGATGCCAGTAGTTTTTTCTCCTTCTGGAGAAAAAAAAGTAATGAACCAATTTAACCCGGGAAAGCATCTGTGTCATTTTAGATTTTAACCACTTTTTTAACCATTATTGGTTAAAAAAGCGAATATATTCAAAAGGGGATTCAACTCATGAACCAACAAAGTGGAAAAAGCGGCACTCCAAAATAAAAGATGCAAGACTGGCTCAGATGCAATTTCTCGCGTTTCGGCAAACAGCCTTCTTCAGAGCAGACTAAAAAGGGATCTTTGAATGACATCAAAGAAAAGGACCTGAACACTGTCTACAACTGGCAAAAAGAATGTTCTCTTTATTCAACGTTTCATTTATTCTTCATCAGGCCAGACAATGACGTCTAAACTGATGAAGGTCTAATGACTGAAACGTGGAATAAAGACATCAGAGTGCGGGTGCTGTTCTTTGATGTCATGACCAGAGATCCTCTTTTGAAGTCAGAGGGCTCTATATTGTCCATGCATGCTAAACCCCTTATCCTTATCTAAACTTCTTTGCCTTTTTTTTACTATTTTGGAAAAATAAATTCAAGTTCAACTAGCCGATCTACACCGACACGTTGTGAGCTGGTAGATTGGCTATTTTAACTTTGGACAAAAATAGAGCCCTTAGTCTTTTGAATTAAATTCCATTCAGCCTAGTTTTAGTCATATTTCAGTAATCTGAAAAGTTGTAGTTTTAGTCAATATCATGAGATTATAGTCAGTTAATTCTGTCGACAAAAAAATATTTTGGCAGGCCTTGATGGTGTCGTAATGGCTGGTTACACTTGGTTGCATGCTGAAAATAGCAGGTTTACAAGCTCACAGCGTGTCGCTCTGCGATTATACATATACGATATATAAAAATCACAATTCTCGATTCGCAGAGAAGAGTGAATAGCTGCAGCCCTGCTTTTCAGATCAGCAAAGCCTCCATCGTTGCTTCAACAATAAAAGGCTTTATTTTCATGTGGGATGAGTTGGTATTTCCTGTGCTTTCTGCCACAGTCTAAACAGTGTTGATGAGAGTGTGAGTGTGATGCAGTACAAAAGCTGCTAACTATTACACCTCCTTTGTACAAACCACACACACACACACACACACACACACACACACACACACAGAGAGAGAGAGTACCCATTTTTATTTCTTTTTTTGGGTGCCATTTTTGTACCAGACAGCCGGGAGTCTTTGAGTCTCTCAAATTATTATTGGCTCAGGGACAGGAAGGCGACAAAAACAATCAAAAAAGGCTTCATGGGATGTGCAATGACTAGAAAACGAAGTCATTCTTTGGGGTGAACGCCTCCTTTGAACCTAACCTCTAAACACCGAAAACTAAGACCAACCTACAGTAATTGTGAGCTTCATTCAAAAAGATATTAAAAAAAGGCATTTCTTTCGTGAAGACCAGGAAAATTGGCCCTCATAAGTACACTAATACAAGTGCACGCATGCGTGCATGCGCATGTACGCACGCAGACGCATGCATACTGTATCTACAGTATATATTGCGGTACCAGTGCGCCTCTGTCTCTCTCTCTCTCTCATATCGTCAGCAGCCCCCTCATCATCAAGCAGAATAAGATCAGTGTTAATCCCATTGTCTCTGCGCCACCATGCACCATGCCAGCCCACAGACATTCCAACATGGCCGTACGTGGTTTCCCTGGCTCCCTGCAGGCTGCCTGGAAGCCAAAGAGAATAGAGTCACATTCAGCCCACACAATCCTCCTAGCATGGCCTTCCTTCTATTGTTCTTTTCTGTGGCATCCTCCCTTCGCCAACCCCCCCCCCTCTCTCTCTCTCTCTAGTATAGTTATAGTTCTCAAACTTTTTTGTGCCAATTTTGCCACCAGGACCACCAAAATCATATATATTTGGCCAAATGTTTTGTACTAGGGACACCCCAGAACATAATGTACCACAAAGGCTCACAACGTTGTGAGCTTGTCCACTTCTGGCATGCAACCCAAGTGTAGAAACAGCCATTACGACGCCATCAAGGCACGCCAAAATAAATACAAAATGTCGACAAAATAAACTGTAGATTTTCATACTATAATCGTATATTTATAGGCGACATACTAAAACTACGACTTTGCAAATGATTAAACGAATATGAAACTAAATGGAATTTTATTCTAAAGCTTATGAACTAAATCAAAATTGGCTGTGAAAATGAACACAGCTTGGGTGGGTGGGAGGTTTGAGTAATATAATGCGACGGGAGGGGAGTTATTTTAGCTCCGTCTAGCCCTTCACTGCAGGTCTGCCAGGGAGATCCAGCCAAGCAGGGAGGTTGATTTAATTGGAGGGTTTTGCGGCTAATGGTTTTTCCAACCAGGGAGGCATTCCCTCGATCTTCTCTGGACGCACGGACGCACGCACGCACGCACGCACGCAGAGTCGTTGCCCTACATCTCAGACACTGACCCCAAATCAAACAGTGATGGCTTTAGGGAAGCTAAGCACCTCCGATCCTTTTTAACAAGCCTGATTTAACAGCTCGTTTGAAATTTGTGCTTGGTAAGATTATTTCTCTGTTGCAACAATCTCTTCTCGGCGATAACTTTGATAATGTTGGAAGAATAAAGGTAATACAACTGGATGTGATAGAAATGGAGGTAAGGAGTTGTGGGCTACCTCGTTTTAAAGACAGGTACGATGTCTTTTGTCTTTCAGCAGCGGTGCAAGAGCAGATCGAGGCATAATATAATATGCTGTATGTTTCTATCTTTAGCAGCGAGCGAGCCGTGTCAGAAGCAGAAGACACAGACAGCATACATCAGAGATCACACAGACAAGTCACCTGCCTGTTTCACTGTCTGTGTTCATGTTCAACGGCAAGTAACATCTTGAGCAGCTGCTCACGATTCTTAGTTGCTTCATTATATTTTTGTTCCGTTATATTTCTTTTCATGTCCTCATTTAGAGCTCTAAAGAGAAAATAAGTATAGTGATGCACTATATAGGTAGTGTATCGAAATCGGCCATATCGGTATCGGATCAGTCTCAAAATAATCCAGATTATTTTCACAGATATTGATGACGCAATAATGTGACCGTCAATGGCTTTGTACTTGCAGAGCAGCCAGTCTGCCTGTCTGTCAGCTGTTAGTAGAGAGGAGGGGCTTACCATCTACTTTCACCAACAAAACCAAAAATTCAAGTTCAATATATTTGTATATAAATGAATATAGTAATATATATATTATATATAATATATTGTGATTGCAAGAGGCACCAGTCTGGCCACGCAAGACTAACTGATGATCCATGGAGATCTCCACAATTTGTTTCTTTTTGTGCAATTTCACAGTCACATTATGTCCCTTTGTTAGCGTTACAAAGACTGTTGCGTGAGTGATTATGTGACCATTGTTGAGGACATCACTACAACAAAAGCAGCCGCTTTTCAATTAAGACCACAACAATGGATGAGCACTTCAAATGAATCATGCTTAATGTATATTAGGGCTGTCAAAATAACTGAGTTAACAGAGTTAATTAATTTGTGAAATTTATTTTTTTACGGAATTAATCCATGCTTGGATGACCCACCACATACATCCCATAATCCCATCCACTCTGCACTATCTAGCCCTATCTGGACGGGGAAAAAATGCAAATGCCATAAGAGGCTGCACAATTGAGTAATTGAAATATGGAGATAAGTGTGGAAATATAGCAGCCCTCTGGAGTGATAGTGGAAATAATAGTGGCCTTCTGGAGTGAGTGTGGAAATATAGTGGCCCTCTATCATCAAAGTTGCCCACCCCCGATGTATGCACTATACTGTATGGGTGCCACGCTAACCGTACCAGCAGTAGTCTCGCGCTATAGAGAGTATGCGCATGCTTAAAGTGAATGGCACATAGAGTGGCAAAGCAACATTTAAAGCGAGTGGCAAATCGAGTGGCAAAGCAACATTTAAAGTGAGTTTAACATTGTTTAATGTTGTTTAATGCAATCAGATAGGACCTTTCTGTGTGGATGTATGGGCTGTCAAGGCCAGGAAAGTAGTTTTTAGCCACTCAGTAGGTGTTCCTGCATAACTTCCTGGTTGATGATGTCACGCGCATACCCTCTATTCCACAATCCCCGAATGCTATATACTTATAGTCTGAACTACACCTCCCAAAATCAGAGTAACCCGTTCACATTTTAAAATATCTTTAGAGCTTATTTTTGTATTTATATTTCTGCTAAGCAGCAAGCTATATATGTTTAGATGATTTCTATTTATATTAGGGTGAATTTGCGTGACTGTAAAGACGAAACAGAAGTGGGGAGGAGGCTTCACTTCCGCTTTATAGTTTACTCGTGATCACAGATTCCATGCTCCAGACTGTATGACGGAAGCATTTGAACATTGAGAGAGGCAACAGTCTGGCAACGCAAGACTATGCCAGCAGTAATTTTCCTAATGTAGGGAGTATGGTGCTGCAAGACGGGCTGCTGAAACTGAGGAGACTTCTCCCAGCAGCACCTTGCCAAAAAAAACTGAAGTAATGTTAATGAAGAGCAACAACAACAACATAGATTTGCGTCCCATGTGTCCCCTGGCTGCCTCTGATCATACACCCATATACGGGCTTATCGGTCGTGTCTGCTGTTTGGTGTAGGTAGGTGTGAGGGCCCCTAGTAAGAGTAAGGATAATATTTGCCCCAGAGATGTAGTGTAGAAGTATAAAGTATAAAAAAATGGTAATTTTCCCCTCAAAATTGTATTTGGGTACGGTACTCGGGTACTTGGTTACTTTCCACCAGCATTTAGTTCTTTGTTCTACAGTGACAGAAGGGCTGAACATTGTGTGAACAGGACCATATGGAAGCATTTAGTGTTATGTTTAACGTGTTATCTTCTTATGAAAGAGAAGCATTTAGTGTTATGCTTAAAGTGTTGTTTTCTGCTTATGAAAGACATGTTGGCCTGGACGTGGGCTGTTAACGCCTGCTTTATGCTTCAACATACAGCGGTATATTAGTGACCAGATTTGACTACCATCGCGCAAATTCCAGCTTTTCACCAGAGGAGAAAAAACTTTTCTTCCCCCAAAATGAGTTAATAGCACGGGCAGACTCTTCACATACTAGAGCATGTCTGAAATAAGTGTCAGAGCTGAAATCATGTAAATATGACATGTAAATATGAAATAAATGCTTATGTATGTATGTAGCTAGGTGTAATGTTAGAGACCTCAGAAGTGAACCTTTCAAGCCTGTTTTCTCAACTCGCTGTTTTCTGCAAGACATTACTCTATAAGCCATATCTCCAAACTGATGGGTCAAACTGAACAACCAATGTCAATTTGAAGCTATGATTCCCTGCTTTCTTATGACATGAAAAAACGAAATTAAAAAAAATCCAATGGCAGTCCCTCAGTCAATTGGTTAGTTAAAGGAGCACTTGAATTTGAATCCTGAAGAATAACAGAATTGGACATAATGAGGTTTCGGCCGGAAGGGAATCACAAGGTTCCCGGTTCGATCCTGGGCTGTCGAAGTCCTTGAGCAAGACTCTGAACCACTAATTGCTCCCAATGTGCAGGTTGGTGCCTTGCATGGTTTCCTCTGCCGTCGGTGTGTGAATGGGTGAATGTAATGCACAATCTATGTAAAGGTGTATGAATGTGTGTGTGTGAATGGGTGAAAGCAATGCACAATCTATGTACATGTGTATGAATGTGTGTGTGAATGGGTGAAAGCAATGCACAATCTATGTAAAGGTGTATGAATGTGTGTGTGTGTGTGTGTGTGTGTGTGTGTGTGTGTGTGTGTGTGTGTGTGTGTGTGTGTGTGTGTGTGTGTGTGTATGGGTGAATGCAATGCACAATATATGTAAAGGTGTATTTGAATGGGTGCATGTAATGCACAATCTATATGTAAAACACGTTGGATAAAGGCAGATATCTGCGATATCTGCAGATGCACATACTGTAGCATTATTATTTCTGGTCCGATTGGGATTACTGCTCTGTTGTATTGAAACCAGATAAAATAGAATGCTGCTCTGTTGAAACCAGATCAAATAAAAATAATTGCTAGACACCAATGAACTGATCAAGGCTTTTCACTAATCTTCATAAACAGATAATACATAACTCAATTGCCAATCAGGCAACAAATACAATACAAAACTAAAATATAAAAATATAGTATACTATATTAGCAGCTGCCTAATATACTGAAATGAAAATGTCCTGGTTGACAGTGACAGATGAGCAAGCAGCTGTTTTGCATAATTTGCATAATTATTACAACGGCGAGTCCAGCTGGCAATAACAGATAATTATTTCACACCAAGTGGTGTAAATGCTAATTGAAAGGACTGGTGTTGTAATATATTACCTTTTTAACAATAAGTTGACCACAAAAATATTAAATAGTCTGCCTTCCTCATGATTCATGAATATGTAGACTATCAGGCTGCCAGTGTGCAAATTAGATACAGTACTATAGCCAATCCATTGGCTCAGGAATCAGTGTGCGTGCGTGCGTGCATGGGTGAATGTACTGCACAATTTAAACTGAAGCACTTTGGATAAAAGGCACTTATATAAATGCATCTTTACCATATCGTCTCTGTCGGCTGTGGAAAACTTATGTCCAAAACTGTTACTTTTCAGGATCCAAATTCAGAGATGGCCAAAAGTAGCAGATCTATGAGCTTGAAACTTGGCACAAAGACAAGCTTGTGGATCTGCTACTTTTTATGCTTTTGTGTGACGCTGTATGTAGTATGATCAAGCAGGGCGTTAAAACTCATTTACATTATGACGTCATTTTTCCGAATGGCTGCCCGACCGTGTCGAAGTAATGTCGACGTAATTTGGGGTTTTTATTGATTCAGAATAGCCTTTCTAATAACTACCTACCCCATATAGTAGCTTCCCCAACGCTCGCCTCCGCTGTGGTCCGTCAATGTTTCATTTGGCCGTGTTTTTCTCGGAATTGATGCGATTGAACAGATCGTAAACGTTAGGGCTCGTTGAAAAAACGACTCTACCTCGCGGTTACAATATTAACGTTTCTGATTACTTTTAAAGTTACGATCGCCAAATGAGTTAAAACACTAAAAGTTAGAATATGGAGTTAAGAGGTTTCTGTCTGACAGCAACAATATATCGTTTATATGTATGTTTATCTTCACTCTTCTTTCTCTCTCTAACCTAAAGCTGGCCTCTCAATGGGGGTATACGTGTACTGATTTTGAAAGCCGGCATAACCCTGGCCTCTCAATGGGGGTATATGTGTACTGATTCTGAAAGCTCCATGACCCTGGCCTCTCAATGGGGGTATATGTGTACTGATTCTGAAAGCTCCATGACCCTGGCCTCTCAATGGGGGTATATGTGTACTGATTCTGAAAGCTCCATGACCCTGGCCTCTCAATGGGGGTATACATGTACTGATTCTGAAAGCTCCATGACCCTGGCCTCTCAATGGGGGTATATGTGTACTGATTCTGATTCTGTGAGAGAACTCACACAGGATAATAAGCATAAACAATCGGACGTGATAAAAACTAGGGATGTCCCAATGACATTTAGCTCCCGATCTGATTACGATCATTTGATTTTGAGTATCTGCCGATACCGATTTTTCCCGATCCGATATTTATATTTTTATAGAACACTTATTCCATATCACAATAGTACAATATCCAAAATTACAGTCAATATCCAGTCCAATATCAAGATATGGATATAATAATGATACTACGGATGTCCCGATCATTTGAAAATGGCGTGATTGGCTCCGATCGGATCGGGACAACGCTATGAAAACAAGAAATGAGAAGGTACTGTAGATGCTGCTGCAAAATTGGTTTTCCCGCTTGATCTGCGTTTTCCCATCTGAGAAAAAAATATTTATTTGGAGAGACAGCTAGGAGATCTCCTACTGGTTCCTGAAGCAATGATTACCATTTCTTATTTGATAGGTACATAAAACACTGCAAGAGCAGGCAAGCGTCTATAAGCGCCAGACAGCTCTGTTATAATGCTAATGTGAACATGGGCTCATCATAATATCGGTATAATACATGTATTTCATTGCATTGTGACTCAAGTGGACTCAGTGGGGGTCCCTTCAAGTCCAAGTCAGACCGAGACAGAGTCAATGAAAGTGTGGACTCGAGACCGGACTCAAGTCGAGACAAGGACTCGAACGCCACAACACTATAGAAAATGCTTTAGGGTGGTAAACTAGTCCTTAGTCACAAAAGCCCCCTAACCCTGACTTTAATGCAAACACTAGAATAACGTTGCACTCTGGAGGATGTTTAATCGCTTTTCCCTCCCGGTGCTCAGGGATATGTTTAAGATCTTTTCCCTCCCGGTGGGGCCGGTGCTCAGGGATATGTATGCATGCATATCCTTCAAGAGCTCCCTTAATGGTGAAGTTGTTACATCACAGGGAAAGCACTCGACTACGGTACGATATAGAGGCTACTGTACTGTACTGTACTGTACTGTACACACTGATGGAAGAGCAATACTGCTAATGTATATAGCGTTGCTCTTGGGTAGTAACCTCTTATCTCCATAGTATTTTTTATTTTTATTTCATGGTAAATTAACGCCCTACTTGATCACAATCCAGCATCACACAAAAGCATCAAACGTAGCAGATCTACAAGCTCGAAACGTGGAGCGAAGAGATTCCTTCGAGCTTGTAGATCTGCTACTGTTGATGCTTTTGAATCCTGAAAGGTTTTGGACACAATGAGGTTTCCACCCCGACAGAGACAATGTGAAAACAATGTTAAGTAAAAGGCCAAAATGTGTGTGAGCTTGTAGATCGGCTATTTTTGGATAGACAAAGTATAAAATCGGGCAATAACTTCACAGAATCTGTCAAATAATTGAAGTGGAGTAAAAAAAAATATCAAAGATTTGCCTCTGATTCAAGTAAAAGTACCTCAAAACAGTACTTGAACAAATGTACTCGGTTGCTCTTCACCACCGTGTGTGTATGTGAAGAGATGTGGTGTAGGAGTGTGCTGGAGTGGAAAAATGCATAGCAACAAGACTCTCTCTCTCTGCCTTTCCTCCACCCCCCCCCCCCCCCCCCACACACACACACACACACACCAGCAACAATGACATTTTTTAACTGAAATGTTTTACCCTAGAGCCGCATATCTACAAGCTCACACCGTGTCACAGTGCACACACACACACACACACACACACACACACACACACACACACACACACACGGTCACCAGATTTGCGATATACCGTTACATGTCTATTTGGCATCGTACAATAAATACAGGTAATCTCTGTACTACATACTGTACTGTACCTCCTAATGTATGAATGAATGAACCATTGTAAAGTGCTTTGAGCACTTGGAATAGCGCTATAAAAATGCAATTCATTATACGTATGTACGAACGTCTGTGATCCACATATCCCTTCGACCGACCGACTTCAAACTCGCCACCCGAAGGAGTTCAGTGTCCGGAGTTGAGTCGGTCGGATAGGCAGTTGTCCAGAACCGCCAGAAAAGCCTGTGGCCCAAAAGAGCCAAGTGATTGCCCTGGCAACCCCAGCCTTATAAGCTTGACTTGGCAAATTCCCCATACCTGCCATTTGATTACCGAGTCAGTCCACTATCCCCAGTCAGTTTTACACTCTTCAGACATTCTCCACAGACATTTACCCATGCACAATAACTTTTAGAATTCGACATTCTAAATCCTACTGCTTTTTGGTCGATAAAAGTTGTTTTTGACCGTGACGGAGGCGCGCCGTCTCAAGTGAACTTGAGCCACTGAGCAAGCTGAAGCGAGCAGTTGTGAAGTTCAATTGAGCACTCAGCTCCGTTCCAGTTGTGATCCGACAGGCACAGAATAGTAAAATCATGTTCTGGCTTGAGTGCATTTGCCCCGACTGCCACTCAAAGTGATCGTCCTTGTACAAGTGCACTGGCCAATCACAGCCCATGTAATCTGATGGACAACAGGGGCGTGTTCTAGTCTTTCTCAGGAGAGAAAGATGTTCCATTCTTGTGGTTTATAACTCTTATAATCACCATGCAGTTTGCAGTGGTTTATAACTCTTATAATCCCCATGCAGTTTGCAGTGGTTTATAACTCTTATAATCCCCATGAAGTTTGCAGTGGTTTATAGAGGATAGAGACTGAACTGGCGTGAAGCTCCGCCCCCTCCGCTATTCATGTCAGTGGAAGTTGCTCAGTGGCGTTTTGAAGCACCCGGAAGGCTGCCGGAAGTACCGTCTATTTCCGCATTTTTTTTCGCTGATTCAGCATTTGGACACAAATTTTGGTGTCCAAATGCGGAAGTGCAGCTGGGCTTTAACATTGAGCGCTCGGTTGCACGGGGTTTCCTCGTCAAGAAGCCCAGCGCTTCAACATTGGAGTGCCTAGCTGGCCCCTTGTTGTTGGAATGTTTGGCATGTGTAATGCAGGGCAGATTGACGTTGGAGAACAGGGCTGTGCGGCGCTAGGTTCCGTGAGGCGGTCCGTGCGTCGTGGCGTTGTGAGATGGCACAGAAAGCGAGCAGCTGTCTTGCTCTATGCTAAGGAAGTACTCTAGATGTGAGGGCCGCCATGAGGCCCTAAAGTCTAGTAAAATAAATGAGCGAACATGAATAGAGAGATCAATTATAGAAAAATTGCAAAAATAGACAAGGTCACAATGTGTTATTCAGCTCACATTGTGAGCTGAATAGGTGTGCCATTTTCCAGAAAACATGGTCTGAAAATGTTTGCGCGGCAACCGGGGTGCTAGAGGCAGGAACTGGATTCATCTGGCTTACTATTGAGGACACATGGATGGTTTCCTGGCTTCACCACACTGTGTGAGAGAGTGTGATTCTGCCGTTCTATTCCTAGCCATCCCACACACTGTGGGAGAGCGCCACAAATTTGGCACCCTTTAATTACAGCTTTTGAATTTCCCCGAGAAATCCCATGATGCACCTGTAGGTATGAGAGAGAGACAGAGCGAGAGAGAGAGAGACCGACCCACTTTACATTTCAGCAACAGTCGTCCGGCAATTAACACATCAGGGAACTGTGCACTAAAGCTTGTGTGTGCATGCGTTCAAGGTTCATGTGTGTGTGTGTGTGTGTGTGTGTGTGTGTGTGTGTGTGTGTGTGTGTGTGTGTACGCACGTGCACATTAATTGGTTCAGTTTAAGCGTTTGGTGGGTTCGTTAAGTTTTACAGTTGGCAATGAATAGCTACAACATACAGAAAAAAATGATGGCTCTCCCGACTTCAGTTAAAACATGGTGTTTAATGTAGGCCGCTAATCGCTTCATGATTCATGATCCCACTGTAATGGTAACGCTATTAACACCCACTCTGTCATCTTTTATATCCCGCGTTATTCCGGGCTCAACGCAGCTGAACACTGCTGCCGTGTTCCTATAGGCTTACGTTACTTTTTCAATTAATTTCTCGTTAGCCGTGATCCAAATAAGCTCACGCTAAGAATGTAATCCCCCCCGTGATTGGATTATGAACCGGCGATGGAGCTGAAAGTGAGCCGTTTGTTTGTTATTCAAATATAGTTACATATTTCTGTTTTCTTTTTTCCAGTTTTGTTTTTCTTACAGTGCGTGGTAGTGGCAATATAATTTATTTATTTATTTTGTTTCACTTCAATCAATCATGATATTAGTTTCAGCGTTCGCTTGGAGAAGAAGATGAAGCTTCTCTCTGTGCGAATGGGGGTTAAAGTTTATTTTTTTAGTTTTCGTCGCATCGCCGAGCCAATACATTGATGACTGGGTCATTGTTCAATAGGAGACTCAGGAGAGTCTTTGAGACGCAGTCGGTCATGCATTCAAGGCTTCATGGGGTGTGTAAGAATACTGGAGAACTCGCCAGTTTACCAAGTCGCCACGGCGAAAATTCTTCATCAAGGTCTTCATCGTTATGCTAACATGCTGTCTTCATCAGTGTAGTATGTCAAAAACACAGATGTTATATTTCCAAAGTGATCAAATTATTTTGTGCAATTAAATGGTCAGCTAGATGATGATAAAAAGGTGAGTATGTGAATACCAATGATAAGTAGGCTTTACAGTAATTGAATTGAGGAATTACATTGTTTCGGTACTTAGCATTCCTACTTTCTCTAGTGTTAACTCTAAACAACTATCCTCTCTCTCAATTCAATGCAATTTAAATGAAGGTGAAGTAAAACTAAAATGTACTAAATTGCGGCGAGTTGGTAAACTAGCGAGTTCTCCGGATACCGTGTTTAATAGATAGAAAATAAGTAATTTGGGTGAACTCCTCCTTTAAATGGCAAGGATTTCACCACACACACACACACACACACACACACACACACACACACACACACACACACACACACACACACACACACACTATATTAATTATTTTGCACTGTTTGGTTAATGCAAGATGAAAGCAGCAAAGCTTGGTTACAACAAGGTTGTATCTAAACCAGGACCTTCTATCTGTGAAGCGACAGCACTACCGACTGTGTCACCGTGTCCCCTTTTCTGTTCTTCCTACCTAGTCTTAACTACTAGAGTTGAGACCGTGTTGTCACACGCGAGCGTGGTTGTGTGAATGTGTGAGGGGAGGGGGGAGGGATGCAGAGCTGTCCTCGGCTCGGAGCAGCAACGTGTGTTACAGAGAGACACGCATGACGCATCTATATACTTTGCTGTTAAATAAATAAATAGCGCGTGCCTACGCACGTCTGTAGGCACCGATAGTGAGAACCGAAATTGAATTATTCTAATGGGTACCCGGTACCAAAGAATGTTCGGTTCGGTACCTGCTTGATCTGGAGGTTCGGGACCCAACCCTATAGGCGTGACGGGACGAAAAGCTACAATGACCTGTTTTAAAGCCGTCCTTCCTCCTACCACCCACAAGTCTGTATGACAAACCATTGAAAAGTTATAGGCCAAAATAGGAACTATCAAATATTAACCAATTAGAATAGGGGGTGGCTAAACATAAAAATGTAATTTTAGATCTTGTAGATCTGCTATTTTCACTTCCTGTTTTGGTGTTGAAGTCATGGGGCTGTATTTTGCGTGTCTTAAGTACCAGGTCTTATTCCCTAACTTGAGTAAACTAAAGACCTGGAGGCGTGGTCAATGCTCTTTGGCCACTCAGAATAGCCAAATGGCATTGACCACGCCTCCAGGTCTTTAGTTTACTCAAGTTAGGGAATAAGACCTGGTACTTAAGACACGCAAAATACAGCCCATGGCATTTTATGAAAACTTACGATTTTGATAACTTCTCATCGTTAAGGTCTTTTGTGTACGCTGCACGAGTGTTATTTGGAACAGACCATCTTGCTAGGAGGAGTTTGTTAAAGTGCAACCCGTGAAAATTGCATGAATTGCGCCAAAACGCAACAATAAATAAAAAATGGCTACTTCCCGTTTGGTTTAGGTCATGGCGCCAAGATACTTTTTTGTAATGATACAGGTGTGTACCAATTTCCATACATGTATATGAAACCGTATTGTGGGACCCTTTTTGAGACGATTAAATTTTTTTGCCACTTGTGATGTGTGTTTTCACAACAAAAACACGACTCATTTCAGATAAAATAATCATTGCGATTTCAATAGGGCTTCGCACTACTGTGCAGTGCTCGGGCCCTAATTCAAATTCAAATGCGCTTTATTGGCATGGGAAAACATACGTTGACATTGCCAAAGAAAAATGAACACATCTCTAAAGCCTGAGTGTGTACTCAGTTGCTAGAAGGTTTCTGCAGGCAATGCAACACGTTGTGGGCTTGTAGATCTGCTACTTTTGGCATGCAGATATAAGTCTAAACGACGCCATCACAGCCCGCCGAAAAAACTTATATTCAGTCAAATAAAACTAGACTAAAACTGAAACATTTCAAATGGCTAAAACTAATTTTACGGAATTTTATTCAAAAGACTACGACTAAAATTAAATCAAAACGTACTGTCAAAATCAACACTGATACAGTGCCAATAAACATCTCATCGTATCTTAATTAAACCTCTGAATGTCTAATGCTATAACACTAACCCAAACCTGAAACTTTTCATAATTTTTTTTCTTTTTTTTTCTCCTATAAAATTTTGGTCAGAAATGGCTTTTCTTCTCCATAAAAGAGAAGTGGTCGGTAGAGCAGCCGGATGGGATCTGTGAGGTTCCTAGTTCGATCCCGGGCTCCTCCAGAGTTAGTGTCGAGGTGTCCTTGAGCGAGACGTTGAACTAACTAAACCCCTAATTGCTCCCAGTGTGCAGTTTGGTGCCTTGCTTGGTTTCCTCCGCCAACGGTGTATGAATGGGTGAATCAGAATGTATTGCACAAGTGCCTTGGATAATAGTGCCATATAAAATGCACCATTTGCTTACCATTTTGGTTTATTTAAAAATGTAAGCAATACTTCATCAGGGATGTTTGGTCCTCACAAGTATAGTAACGCGTGTGTGACTATGACACACACACACACACACACACACACACTCATTACTAAGAGCAGCGTGCCTTACAGCGGTTACCGTAGTAACTCGACCACCATGACACCATGGCAACCAGCATCATTGATATTACAGCTCACAAAGCTAGAACCATGGAACTGTGAGGACGGGCGTGCGTGTGTGTGCGTGCGTGCTTGTAATTAAGCAATATTACACGAGAGGGTGTGCTTTACCGTGATTATTGCAACGACATCGTTGCTGCAGGAACGAGTAGCAGAGTTCCGTAAGCACACACTCAAGTGTAATATTGTGAATTTACAACAGTTATCTTTAAAAAAAAAATCATTGTAACTAAGATATTCGATAAGATAACCAATATAGATACTAATAACGATTATATACAGGCTATATATCTGTAAATTACACACACAAATAAAAATGACATACTGAGCAACGGTACAATTAACATAACTTTGACCGAATCTGCTTACAGCAGTTAAAACAAAGTCATTTAGCAGAACTACAACCAATTGAAAATATAGAATATATATACAATATATTTTCAGCTTTCAGCTTTATTCCTTCCTGATATTGGGCCGATAATTATCTTGCATCCCTAATAGAAATGCATACATTTTTTAATGCCAGATTTGCCACTACGACCACACATGTCCTGCTAGCCTAGCCTCTCGGTCGAGTCTGCGAGTGTCCGTCTCATCAGCACATCTGAAATGTATGTTTTGTATTAGGTGTGCCATAATGCTAGTTTAATCATGGGTAGATGGCTATTTCAACCAATAAGATTGCTTCGTCGAAACTACCTGTATTGCACTAATGCACGAATTTGAGAAATATACACTTCGAGTACAATGTTTCCTGGTTGATTGAATACTTTATAAGTCAGATATGTAAACAGCATGGTGTGCGTTACCATCATTGATGGCATGTCTGCGTTTCAATTTTGAATAATCATTACGCTATTCATCTGGGGACACCTCAAAACATTATTTGAGGATGCCCCTTGGGGTCCCGACCCTTATTTTCGGAACCACAGGACAGGTGTAGTGCTTAAGATAAATCTTTTCACATTGTATTTCATATCCAGTGTAATATTTTTGTTCCATTATTCTGTTAGCAGTGTGTTCTTTTGACAAATCACTCGACAAAGCCCTTAGGTTTAAATGTTAAATCTACAGTGCCTTTCTGTGTGGAGTTTGCATGTTCTCCCCGTGTCCCCTAGGGTAGGTACCCTCACAAAAACATGCAGTAATCCTGTTCTCTAAACTACGTCCCCATGGCCAGCCATGGGGCTGGTTGGAATAACGTGTTCCTTCCACACGCTATGTGCAGCCGGGGAAACTCTCCCCTGTCAGATAAAAAGAAGCAGCTTGGACTCCTCATGCATAGAAGGAAGCATGAGGTCAGTCCGCTGCCCCCCCAGGTTGGCAGAGGAAGTGTAGCGCCCAGGATTACATTAGATAACTGGGTGAAAAAATGGGTTGCAAAATTGTGGGAAAATAATAATAATAATAATATCTACAGTGAAGTGCAGTGCGGAAAGTATAGCTACCGGTAAGTACTCGAAACGTTAGTCGTTTTATTGTATACTAGCACGCAATAAAAAGGCTTGAAAAGTTTAAATGCCAGTGCTGCTCCAGTGTCCTCTCCTACAATTTTGAGGTATTTGTACTTTACTGGAGTATTTCCAATACTTTTCAGAGGTAAACATTTTACATTTACTCCACTCTTACTCTTTAGTTACTATTTACATTGAAGATTTTTATTATTATTACAAAACATACATTAACCACTTGCCTATATGCATTTGGGCCATTTGAAAATAAAGCAATACAAAGCAGTACAAGCAAAACTTGTATTTTTACTAGGCGTGGTGAGGCACGAGACGTAGTCAAGCCCATGAGCTATTTGAACATACATCTACAATTTTAGCTTACAACTTGTAGATCTGCAATTTTCAAAAGATTTTAAGACATTTTAGATATTTGAAAACTTGTGAAATGGGACATTCCACATGGTCCATTTGGTCCTTGTCTTAAAGTATATTTTGATGCAAACATACATTTTGAATAACAGACTTTACTTGTAACTAAACAGGTAATTTCTACATCGAGTCATGTTTCCACTTTCCACCACTGAGCGTAATTGAGTCTTGATTGAGCCACATGCTAATACAGCCACCGCCGCTTGCACGTCTGCATATTTAATTGCTCAATGATTTGACCTCCTTTGACCCGCACTCTTTAGCAATCCATGCGTGTGTCTGCCGCAGTTCCCCCCCCCCTTCACTCCCCCCGCCCCCGTCTCCCGGGCGTAATAGTGGAAGCGTTTGATGTTTTGAACAGTGTTTTTTGCAGACGAGGGGCAATGCAGTGCCTAGAGGAAAAAAACGAAATCACTATGCTTGTTTAACATGAGGAACAAATTCTCTCTCTCCCTCTCTCTGTCTCACACACAAATGCGTATACACAAAAATACACACGCGTGCATGCGCTAACAAGTGGAGATTGGTGTAAAATGCTTCAAAGCACGCAGTCAGTGAGTGTTCTGAATGTATAATAGTTCTGGGGATGTGTTGAATGTGGTGAAGTGTTCTGAATGTATAATATTTCAGGGGATGTGGTGAATGTTCTGCATGGTGGGGGATAAAACAGTGAAGTCGTTAAAGACTGAGAGGACGAGATGACAGTTTTTCACCCAAAAAATGACATATATTCTATCAATAGAGAACTGAACGTCGTCACTGCCACTGGATGGCGCTATTACCCTGGTTCACGAGGTTATTTGTTGTATTGAAATCCCCACAGGGGAATCTTAGATCGCCTCATATAAGAACTGTGTTCATTGCAAGCTTGCCTTGTAGATCTGCTATTTTTGCCATGTTTGAAAAGTAACAGTTTTGGGCTGAGACATTACCACGGTATGCTGAGCTTTTATTTTAGCGGTCGCGCATTCAGGTGTGGTGTTTTTTTATCTGAATGCTAGTTTGGGATGGCTCAGGATAGGATCTTGAAAGTATCACTGGTGAAAAAGGCATCCCCTATTTAGTTGGAAGCAGGATTATTTTTCTATTGCACTTTAGACCTGTGCCCGTCGACCACCTGCCTACTTAGGAACGATGCAAGTCGGGAACCAGTATGCAATAGCAATACCCGTTGTTATAGCACCCGTTTTACTGTATATGTACTGTATATCTGTCTGTCTGCCCGTGTATGAAGAGTGCAAACTGACTGTGAAAAGTGGCTGAGGCAGAGGCTGGGAATTCTACAGGTGAAGGGGCTTAGGCTCATTAGGTCCACTGGCAGAACCTGAACAGGGCCGTTTTGTGGCGGTACTGGACATCTGTATATCCGACCGACTCAAGGCCAGGCACTGCACTCCCTGTGGTGGTGTGGAACACGTGCGTCAGATATGAAGTCATTGGGGCGAACGGTTCTCGAGTTACGTGGATTAAAGATGTATGTACGTATAGAGGACGTACAGTACACACAGATAAATGGTGCATTTATTGTAATATATGTTTTTCTACTGCACTTTAGTTGAGATTGTGAATGTTATAGACCTCGGTTAAAACACATTAGTGCACACCTTCAGGGAAGAATCATAACACACACTCACACCATGTCTCTCTGCGTTTCTCTCCGTCTCTCTTTCCAAATCAATTCAAAGAGGCACGAGAAATTGTGTTTATGCCAAAGCAAATGTGAAATAAAAAGCTGCGAAACTAAGACAAGCAAGTACAATAACAAAATAAATATGTGTGAACAGAGCTTTGTCGGTTTGCAACTTAGATAAAAACATTTGCTGTTAGAAACAGTCAGATAGACAAACACAGGGGTGGGGCGCGTTCAGAGCCTTTGACTACGGTAGTTGTTTGAGCTGCACGTGAGTCTCGTGAGAATGCGTCAACCTTGCGTATATGGATAAAAAACAACCATACACACGTCTCTTTACCAACACTTGCATAAGCCGACGAGTGTCAGCAACAGCGTGAATTAACATAGGAATGACCCCGGCTGGCTAAATGCATATCAACAATAAACAGTCCAATGTGTGACCTGTTGATTACTGACCTGTTAATTACTGTATGTAGACATATACTGTAGCCTACTGTCAGATGCTCTCTGATGCAGTCCAAAGAAAACTGCTGGATAACAGTGGATTCATGAACTAATCTAGCCTACAGTACAGACTGAGGTGATGTCTGCAAGGTAAATGCATGAAAACACTCACACCACTAAAGTAGTAAATGGAACCAAATCCAATAATTTATATATATATATATATATATATTACTAAATAAGCAATTACTTGTGTGCACATGTACACATTATATGCATGCACATTGTATACACGTGACATAGCGCTCCACTAGCTGAAACAGAATCACAGGCGTGAGTGAGGACTGAGACATGCCCCCCTCGATTTTGGGGGGCATGTTGATGTTCTCATGTCCATGAAATCATAATTTACCTTAAATAAACATTAAATTCCATAGATGGCTGGCACAAATGTGAAATTACACACAGTTTACCCTAAACAAACATTAAAGTCCATGGACTTTGGTTGGGACGGGACATTTACAATTAGGCTCTATGACATAATTTCCGAAAGCCATGCATTGGAGGGGTTCAATCCACAGTCCACCCACCACTGGAAATAGTTACACAGTAGTAAGCAGGGATATAACAGTAAAAAGCTTTTGAAACAAACGGCAGAAGGAGTATTTCAAGATTATTGCAAGATTGTCACTTGGTATAAAACTTTCTTCCTCCACACATAGTGAGATACACAGGTAGGGTTGAGGAAGGAGTTGCATCTCCCTTCAATCTCACACTAACAAAACTAACTTATGTAATTAGGAAGAAACCTGCGGTATTCTATAAGATATGGGAGAAGTTCTTGGACTTCATTAAGCGAGGTGATATTGAAGAGGCTATGGATGTATAGTGGTTAACTGAGTAGTCAGCTGGGGGGTGGGGGTAGGGAACTGTGATGGACATTGTGAATCTGTTTGTTTAACTGTATGTAATGTGTTTTATTTTCGTTTTGTCATTATTTATTTATTTTGGTTTTGTATTTATTATTGTCAAATCATTTCGTGATAAGATTTTGTTTGTATTTGTGCTGCCAGCGGGATGTGGGGGGGTAAAAAATATATGTCAATTGTTGAAAATACTTGTGTACTGTAAAGAAAATGAATAAACATATGTTTAAAAAAAAAAAAATCTCACACTAACACCCCCTCGCTCACACTGGAGATAACATGCTGTACCGGAGAGCAGTGGTGCTGGAAGAACTACTCACATTTTTGAGGGGTAGTAGGCTCTAGCCCCTCCTATGACCAGCTTTGTGTGTTTGTACCAAATTTTGAAAGTATTAGATTGGCTGAGCACGGAATGTGAGGTATGATGATGTATGACGATAAGAGTGCCCCTCACTTCACACAAGTGTGATTTTTTTTAAGTAAAAGTATCAATACTGCATAGTGCATTGCAGAAATACAAGTGCAAGAACGGTATTCAGAATTGTACTTGGGGGGGGAAAAAAGTGCAAAGGTGTTGGCAACAACAAATTTACTCAAAGTACCAAACGTCATAGTACTGTATACTCGTGATGCATAAAACTTCCATTTCAAAATGTATATTAAATCATTTGAAAATAGCAGCAAGCTCGGATCTGCTATTTTCCGAAGTCTACATACTGTAGGACAGACAGACAGACAGTCAGTCAGACGCTCACAATGTGATGTATAATGTGAGCTTGTCGATGGGCTATTTTCGCTGAATGACAGAGTATAGAGTAATCATTAATTGTCACAGTGCGAGACGTTCCATGAGCCAGGACATTGTGCAGCCATAATTTGGATGTGTTTTGCATATTAGCAGAATGTCAAGGTTAATGAGGCTTCATTGCTACTACGTGCCACGGTTCAGTGTCTTTGCAACATCTCTGCATCGTTTCGGTGAAACACGGATGAAGTATAAGCAACGCCGTGCAGTCACTCGCTTTGCCGCCACTGTAATTTAGTCACAAAATGTCCCAACATCAAAAATATTCCAATTGCTATTTTACCGGGCACTTAACTTTGATATTGTTCTGTTAAAATGAATTTCGCTACACTGATTAATAAGGTGCTGTTGTAACTGACGTTTGTTTTGTTTTGGTTAAAGCAAAATGAGTTTTGTTATTATTCATTATATTCTGAAAGTAGCTACATCTGCACTCTTTTTTTTGCCATGACATCCAATTTCCTGTATCACGTTTCATATCAAGGTCCATTATGAATTTGAGTCGCGGATCAGATTTTGTCCACAATTCCATGCTATATTGATGTTGGTACCATAGGAGAGATGACAGGCAAACGTTGATCAAAATAACTATTATTCTACATTCTCTAATAGTGTAGACTTTAAGTAATGTAGATGTAAGATTAAGTAATGCAGATGTTTAACAATAATTTTACTCAAGATTGTAAAATGAAACCAAATGCACCCATAAGGGTCCATTTTGTTTCAATTCAAACTCTCAAGAGTTAAAGATCTATAAGGGTCCATTTGGTTACCAACTCTCCATCATTTAGCTGGGGACCACCTGGAACCCTCTCGAGGACCACTGGTAGTCCCAGGGCCACTGGTTGAGAACCACTGCATTGGGATCTCTCCCCTGATTGGATGAAAACGTGTCACAGACAGGCCACATGTTATTAACCCATTTAGACGCGGCACTGCCATGGCAATCCCACCAATCTTGAGTCATAGTGTCAGAGTATCCGTTGTACCCATCTGTCTGTGTCCCTTTTATGCCCATAATATATGGAAATATCTGTCAGTCCTTGTCCCCTTTATGTCCATGGTGCCAGACGCTCCAACGCCTGGCTTTGTGTGTTTCGTCCGTGACGTTGTGTGTGGCAATGTCTTTGGACTTTTTATGACTTTTGATTCCCGCCGGGGACGCTGTGGGGGCGTGTACACAATATTTTTCAGATAATTTCAGATCATTTTGGGGGACCCCTGACATGAACCACTGGACAACAACACGTCGTAACAACTTGTTCTAGTGTATTTGTTCCATTCTACTACAGTAGGAACAAGTGTTGGCAAAGTTACTCAAAAACGAATATAGTGCCTATTAGTACTAGTTACTTTAAAAACAAAAAGAAGGTATTATTACTTTACATACAGCCAAAAGTAACTTGTTACTTATTACTTTTTTTCCCCTCGCCCCCAGTAATTGCATCTTTTGTCCCCAAAGGTGACACACTACCCAGTTTGTTCCAGACGTAAACCGTCTGGAACCACACTTCCACATCCAATAATTCACACGTGCAGACAAGCACACACCGTTTTCATATCCGCTCTAGAGTCTACAGATCTAGACCGGATCTGCAGCCTGCAAAGCAACTCCATCCCAACACAGTCTACCACTATAAATAAACACTTATACCACCAAGGCTCGTGAAAAGTAAATGTAATATTATTACTCAAAATGTGAAAGTAATTAGTTATATAGTGGAAAAAGGCAATACGGTAATATTACTTTATGTAATAAATTACTTTAGTATCTTTCCAACACTGAAAGCAACACGTGTGCTTGAAGCCACTGGCGACAAAATGCAGCGTACGGAACTGGATGTGACACGGTGGTCTGGTCATGAGTCATAATATAGTCAGTCGTCAAGGGCGTGATGTGTGAGCAATGATAACACACTGTACCCTGCTTGGGTTCTGTGTCTCACAGAACAACTGTACAAGGAATAGTCATGCGCGTCAGCAAGGTCAGTACAGCAACGGTAGAAACTAAGTACATTTACTCAAGTGCTGTACTTAAAGGTAGGGTAAGTGATGATAGCATGATAATGCTACGAATGGCACTGCAGCAGTGTGAGATTCGTCGACTAAAACGATGACAAAAAAATGTTCGACCATCTTGTGAGCTTGTAGATCTGCTATTTTACCTGAGCTCAACCAAGCATGAAACCGGAACTGTTGGCAAGCAAACTGACTGTGCAGGCGGGAACCAACCCAGGGCAAAGCCAGGAAAGACAAGAGGCGTAGGCCTACATCCGAAATGACTACGTAAAATTGTAGATACACTGCAGCACGGTAGCTTAGCCAACGGCACTGTAGAGCTCAAGACCCTGATGCTAGATAGGAGCTCCGGCTCGCATCAGCATTTTCAGGAACCAGCTATATGGTTACAACTCATTTAGTTCTATACCGGGTAGAACAAATGAGTGAATCACAAAATGTGTGCATAAATACAGCTACAGCAGTACAGCGCCTTCTCCTGTGAAGCGTTCATGCAGTAGTGATGTGTCCAGCTGCCACTGCCAAGCAGCCCGTTCTGCCTCAGTCATATTGATCTGCATGCTTTTTGTTGGAGGGTTTCTCCAACAAAAAAAGTGTGTGCCGTGGCACCCTAGGGTGCTGTGACAAGTCCAGGTGTGCCGCAGAACACTTTAATAATATTTTTTGGAGGTCATCACTTCAGTTTGGTATACTTAGACCCTCTACACTTGGCAAAACAATCTGTCCTAATCTCTCAAGTTCATCTTGTGACATTCTTACGATAGGCCTACTTTGCGTAGCGTAATATGACATAAATGTTAAGGTGCTAATAATAGTGTAATTCAGAGGTACTGCGTGGATGAAAAGGTTAATTTACAGGGCTGACCTGAGCCGAAAAAAAGGTTTGAGAAACACTGCTCTAATGCAGTGTTTATTTAGTATCACATCTTATTTTAAACGTTTTTAAAAGTTTGCAAAATGTTTGCAAACATACTGTAGCCTGGCTGGATTTGAACTGCGTTGTTCTCTATAGCTTTGCTTATACAGTACATTAAAGTCCGGAAAAGTAACAGTTTCAGACATACGTAGGTCTCCACCCGACGAGAGACGATATTTTAAATAATACGTCACGCTTAATCACACATATTCTTCTTATCCCTTTGCTTTCCACCAGCCTGCTCTTTGTGCTGAAGCCAGCCGGCCAGACAGACAGACAGGCCCTGCCCGGTGTTTAGTGGCAGCGTCGAGGAGCCAGAGGACCATGTCGCGGTGAGCGCCATGCCTCTGGAGATGGAGAAGAGCGTCACCAAACACCTGATGTACGACTTCCAGAGGAACTCCACCTCTGACGACGACTCCGGCTGCGCCCTGGAGGAATACGCCTGGGTGCCCCCCGCCCTCAGCCCAGAACAGGTAGGCAGCTCACCACCTGGGTGAACCCCACCCCACACCGCCCTCAGCCCAGAACATATAGGCTCACTGCCTGGGTGTCCCCCACCCGCCTCAGTCCAGAACAGGTAGGCACTAGGCTCACTGCCTGGGTGTCCCCCACCCGCCTCAGTCCAGAACAGGTAGGCACTAGGCTCACTGCCTGGGTGTCCCCTACCCCGCCTCAGCCCAGAACAGGTAGGCATTAGGCTCACTGCCTGGGTGTCCCCCACCCCGCCTCAGTCCAGAACAGGTAGGCTCACTGCCTGGGTGTCCCCCACCCCGCCTCAGCCCAGAACAGGTAGGCACTAGTCTCACTGCCTGGGTGTCCCCTACCCCGCCTCAGTCCAGAACAGGTAGGCACTAGGCTCACTGCCTGGGTGTCCCCTACCCCGCCTCAGCCCAGAACAGGTAGGCACTAGGCTCACTGCCTGGGTGTCCCCCACCCCGCCTCAGCCCAGAACAGGTAGGCACTAGTCTCACTGCCTGGGTGTCCCCTACCCCGCCTCAGCCCAGAACAGGTAGGCACTAGTCTCACTGCCTGGGTGTCCCCTACCCCGCCTCAGCCCAGAACAGGTAGGCACTAGTCTCACTGCCTGGGTGTCCCCTACCCCGCCTCAGCCCAGAACAGGTAGGCACTAGGCTCACTGCCTGGGTGTCCCCTACCCCGCCTCAGCCCAGAACAGATAGGCTCACTTTGAACTCTGAGCTTCTCTTCTTCCCAGTTAATAGTTAATAATAATTAATAATATAAGTCCTGCCCCATAAAGCAGGATCTAACTATTTCCATATGGTGACTTTGGTTCCAACTGCCGATATACTGTAGAGCCAACATGAGGTCTGTCATCTAGCCAACATCATTCACTGCCAGAGTAATTATTCAACCCCTGAACAATTTTCAGTTCAAACTGTTCAAAACAACCAATGAAGGACAAGTACTTCAAAAACCGAGTCCAATGAGGTGAATAGTACATGAATGAGTAACCGTGTACCAAAGTTTAAACAGCACATTACAGGACCAGGTACTAGGTAAAGGTGCGCTCTTCTGAGTGCAGATTTCTGCCAGGCCGGGTTGTTTACCCAGGTGGGAGATAGAGTTTGTTAGTTAGTTATTTTTAAGGAACTGAAAAAGAAAATGGGCAGTTTAGTCACAATGACAAATCCAGGATTCCGTGAGTGTAGACCAATAGGTGAAGAGGCCTGTTAATGGCCCCATGAGGCCGATTTGAAGAAAATAATTGGGACAGGTTCTTCCTGAGTCTACTGGGAGTGTATACATGTGCATGGTTTCACAGCGATCAGTCCAGTGGTGGTGAGATGAGTTGTTCAGAGATGGATGTACAAATGCAACCGCACGGCTTCTATGTGGATCTCTGCTCTCATATTGATGATGTCATGGTGTAGAGTAGACAAACCGACGGCCTGTGAAAATCTGCATTTCTAGCCTTGCACAACCACAGTTTGTAGTGTGTGTGATGATGTCAGACGTCAACTCCTGGTTAGCCTACATTAAAGGTGTGAATTGTCTTTCGACTTACACTTCGTCTCAGTGTGAATTATACGATTTTGACCCAAGGTTGTGTCCTGAGAGACAGCAAGAAGGAGTTAGGAGAGACACAGAGAAGGGGGAGAGATTTATATATTATAAAAGACATATTGTCCAAACCCAACAGAGGAAGGAACCTATAACTGATCACCATCACAATCCATTTAGAGCTGCAATCGATGATGGAAGGAAGGAACGAGCCCCGATATTTCCCAACTCTGGTCTCCAGTTGTGAGTGTCTTATGCCTGTGCCTGCACCGAGCACAGAGGAGCCACAATGACCTTGACTGCCAAACACTGAGGAATGAAGAGACCCAAATAAACTGCTCTGTAACCAGCTAGAAACAAGGAGACACAGATGAACCAAAATCTTACAGTCATCAACCGTTCACCAATAATGTAGCTCTGGTGGGAGAAGTAAAGACACATCAGCCGAGATACAAGGGGAAAAAAACCCACATCTGTAAACAGTGTGACAAGAGTTTCAGTATAGGTTAGGTCTGAAGTCACACCGGGCGTGTCCACACGGGAGAAAAACCTTTCCATTGTAAACAATGTGACAAGAGTTTCACTTTATCATGTTCCCTGACAACACACCAGCGTATCCACACTGGAGAAAAACCTTTCCACTGTCAACAATGTGACAAACGCTTCACTGTATCAAGTACCCTGAGTACACACCAGCGTATCCATACTGGAGAAAAACCTTACCACTGTAAACAATGTGACAAACGTTTCACTGTATCTAATCTGAAGAAACACCAGCATATCCACACTGGAGAAAAAACTGACCATTGTAAACAAGAGTTTCAATGTGTTAAATGACCTGAAGAGACACCAATGTATCCAGACAGTCATGTTGTCTGCATAAGACATCGTTGTGATGAAAGGCGCCGCTCACTTCACACAAGCGTGCATGAAGTAAACTGTAATGTCTTGGGAACAGAATCCTAATATCTCTGATTATTTTTCCAGGCTGCGTTTTTGATCAAAACAAGCTTGATTTGTGGCTCATTTCTATAAATGCTATGATCAGTGATCACCAGTTACAAAATGCATGTTTTGGGTGAATTAAATAACATTTGCGGGACATGTTACACTGCGATTTTACACTTCCTGCTTTTCCGCTTCAGAGTAAAAACGGTTTCAAAAGGTAAGACGGTTTGTACCAACTCATAATGAGTTGCTATACACGGTTCTCTGTTGAAATGAATGGTTGGCAGTTCTGGAGTGCAAAAGTTCATTGGGTGGGATTTGATTCCTCCATGGTGCCTCCACCTTGACCAGGCACTCCAACGAACACAATTGGTGTTGCATGTTAGCCTGGACACCAGGCAAATCTGCCAGTGTAAAAGAATACATAAAATAAATAAATCACTTTGGTCTTGTCCCGCTCGGTTGTGATTGGACTTCGGTTGTGGGGCACCAATCAGGGCCCAGTAATGGAAATGTGGGGCGGGTTTATCACCAAATATTTTTTTTGAGTGTCGCTAGCCCCTCCTATGCACAGCCTTGTGTGTGTGTGTGTGTGTGTGTGTGTATGAGCACGGAATGTGCTCAGCTGATTGGCTGAGCACAGAATGTGATGAATGATGATGTATGATGATAAGAGACCGCCTCACTTCACACAAGTGTGATTTTTATTTCTTTTTGGAAATGTAGGTTCCACAAAGAGATTCCAGACTAATATCTACGCAGTGATATTAGTCTAGTTACGATGTTAGGCTATAGTTACAAGTGTGTGCGTCAGGGAAGAGTTGAACCCAAGTGCAGAAACAACTCCAACTGATTAGGTATACAACGTATATTTTTAGAGCAACATAACGGCCATACTTCAAAGTGGAGTGAGCCACGCAGGTTCAAAACCCTGACACAGGCCAGGCAGACCAGACCACACATCCACGGGAGCAGGCAGAAAGCCAATAATCCACACAGAAAGCCAGAAGGTCAAAGGCACTCGTCACAACATGGAGACAGAACTCCACACAGGAAACAAGACAGAGATGACTCAGAAAACACACTGACAGGAGGCTGCATGTAGGCCAGTGTTTCTCAAACTATTTTGGCTCAGGTCAGCCCTGTAAATAACTTTTCCATCCAAGGCACTCCTAGATCAGTAAAATCACTGATCATTGAAATAACAATTTATGGTACGTAATTATGCAAATCTTTCCCCTAATATGATACAGTATATCACAGACGAAAACGTGAGAATATCAGTTTCAGTTAGGACAAACTGATAGGATAACACTGTATGTCCTACATCTGTCTGTCACATGGTACCGCATCAATATAGCATATAATTGTGGACAAAATCTTATCCAACGATAACATTCTAAGTCTCTGGTCTGAAAGGCTAACTGTCATCAAATGGTGGTCCCTGGCTCAAATGCTGAATAATAATGGACCTTGATATGAAAAGTGTTGAAAACCACTAGTCAAAGTGATTAAATGGAAGTGATTTTGATCAATTCCAAATATTATCAAAGTATCAAAGTAGTAAGGCACCCCTGGACACTAAATGAGAAACCCTGCTATAGGGAGCCAAGACGGGTAGGTCTACAGTCTACACACTAACATTCCCCGTACCAACTGGCAAGTTAGAAATCAGACTTTTTATGACATCTGTGTTGTTGGTAATGACGCAAGCTGGCGTACTGTATGTACCCATTTTTAGCATGTTGTTGGGTTGGCTTCAATACATTCTGCTTTATTTTACTGGGTTACTTTGCAGTTTCACAAAAACATATTATTTTATATACAGGTTTAATGTTTGTTTTTAGTTCAATGTTTTAAAAATGCCAACATGAGTTACTTTAATTAGCTATACCAAATTCCCTCCTCGATGTTGTAAGATGATAAGAGCACCCCTCACTTCATACGTGATTTTTAATAGCGAATCTAAAGCTCAACGCATGCGAGCGTTATGTCAGGCCCGTTTTCATAGGCCCCGGTTTCTTGTTTACTGCTGGCAACACTGCTTTTGGATCAGTGTTAACTGTTAATTTGTTGATTAAATTGCCAGTATATATTAGTTTTATTAACTGTAGCTTAGTTTTTATTACCTTTTTAGGGACGCTAGCAGAAGACCCTCTAATGCAGGGGTAACCAACCAGGGGTTCGCGACTCGCGAGCCACCAGTAGCTCGCACGAGACATTCAAGTAGATCCCGGAGTGAGCGGGTGTCAGACTGACAGGCAGCCAGTCCATCACTACCAATACACAGAACGTGCATTTAGAATAGCTCGCAGTGATGGCCCCAGACATGTGTTGGGCCATCAACTGCGGTGTTTGTTTGTCTGACTATTATGCACAACTATGGAAGATCTGGCGGAAAGAAATCATAAACATCAATAATCATTTCCACCAGGAATTGGGAGCATGCATCCTTCCGACTTAGCCATGTTTTGGCTCAGCACAAGGAACCATTTACGGACAAGGACATGGTTAAAGAATTGCTGAATGTCACGGTGGACTGCTTGTTTTCTAAACATAAAAACAAGGAGGAATTGAAAGCATTGATAAACGTATTCAAAGACTTGTCAATATGTGAATACTTTTCCCTTCAGTTCGACGAGTCCACCGATATGCCACGGACACCGCCCAGCTAATTGTGTTTTTCCCTGATTGTACCACCAAAGAGGACTTTCTAGCCCTTATTCTGTTGAAAAAAAAGGACCCGGGGTGAGGATGTGTACAATGCATTCAAGGATTTAATTGCGTGAGGACAAGATTCCTCTTCATAAAATCCTATCAATGACGCGATGCTTGGCGTTCAATCAGGATTTGTGTTTGCATTAATTAACTTCGGATAAAATGGAGATTTATGAACTGGTAACCGACTATCCACTGGAGGACAGAGCTAAAAAGCAGGACTTTTTTGTTCACTTGTGAGCAGAGAGAAGTATCCCCTGATTGTGTCTTGTGCACTCAAATGCCTACTTTGGCTCCACTTATGTGAAATGGCCTTTTCACAAATTAAAATAAAATCCAAGTTTAGACTGACTCACATCATAATGACAGCCTCAGACTGGCAATCACTAACTAGTATGAACCAGATTTCAAAACGCTTGCAGATAATGTGCAGTCACAGCAGTCTCATTAAAGGTGGGCTGACACTGTCTGAAAGTATTGTATCAGTCACCATAACTGTTCAAATATATGATCATGTACTGTATGCATTTGTCATTTGAACATCTGTAAATATGAATATTCATCGAACTGAGAAACTAAATAGTGTGCTATATAAGCAATTCATTTCATGTCCTTTGCGTTTTGTTTTATTTAAAAAAAACTCAACAAATAAGATAATATGTATATTTATAATACATTTGTCTTAATATTTAGGCATGAATTATATAACTATCAGTTATTTATTCTTAAACTATAGTCTCTGGATGTGTGCACATGAATTGAGCCTGTCAGAAATCGCAAAAAACAAGTGTTTTTTTTTAACACATTTTAGTGGTAGATCATGGCTTACAATTGGAAATAAAATAGGCTCATGGGCTTGAAAGGGTTGGTTGCCAAGTCTATGGGAGTTTGTGTAGAGCACGTATGACGTAAATCGTTCGCCAGCCAAGTCTATGGACTTTAATGTTTGTTTAGGGCACTTAATGACGACGTAAGACGCTATGTAGCCGATATGAATACATTTCACATGAGTGATTTTTATTTAGTTCTCCTCAGTGTAAAAAAAACAGTTTCAGTGTAAACGAACCTTTTTCCGTCATAGTTTTTGTAACTGCTCCTAAACCATTTTTATATTATCTTTTGTGGAGACTTGACTATCTGACATGAAAAGAGTTCCTCTCTTCACCTCTGCTCCGTTTGTTCTGCCCAAACCCAAAAGGTGATTGAAATGAGGTGAATAGCTGATTAGGTGAGCCTAATTCAACCTGCCCATGAAGCAGACCACAAATACAGAGCACAGTAGATGGCACTATCTATGTGTATATACCATACAAATACCAAAAAATCACACCCGTGTGAACTGAGTGGTGCAACTCCTCTCTCTCTCTCTCTCTCTCTCTCGTCAAATAGGTAGTCACATTTAATTGCGTGAGGACAAGATTCCTCTTCATAAAATCCTATCAATGACAACAGACGGGGCCCCAGCGATGCTTGGCGTTCAATCAGGATTTGTGTTTGCATGAATTAACTTCGGATAAAATGGAGATTTATGAACTGGTAACAGACTATCCACTGGAGGACAGAGCCCCTACTGGTACTCATAGTCATACTGGTGCTCATTAACGTCACATAGGTAGTCACATACAGTAGGTGAACCAACACATAGGTGAACACGGACATTGCTGTTCCTTGGAGTGGTTGCACCACTCAAAAAAATACAGTTTGTTACCCAAAAGAAAAATACATTCACAATATTCATATTTTCAGAAAAATAAGCAAAATGAAATATTACAGCATACCCATAACTGGGACAGCTACAGTTTTAGTCGACGAAATCAACACTGATGCGTGGAGCCGGTATAGGAAAGAACAAAGGGCTTTTTTTTGTTTTAGGGATCAGACGTTCGAAGCGGAGCAAACAGAATAAGTCAGTCAGACATTTTTCAAGGAGGAATAATTGCAGGGACGCTACACAGCTGTCACTGTCTGTGTGCAGGGACCAAGGTCACAGTCTAGCCCATTTAGACCTGAGGACGCAGCATCTGTGTCACCTTATAGCATTTAACCACTTTAACCATTATTTTTAATTAAACTTTAGCTGTTGAAAATCTACAAGCTCATGAGCTTGAAGATCTGCTATTCTTGGAAAAATCGTGACAATGTGGTGCAAATCTTTGAATATATATTCGTTCACAGCAAACTTTTTTTTTAAATTCGTATCTTTGCTTCTGGGGGGAAGGGGGTCCCTGGAACAAGATATTTTCAGATGGGGGTGCGGCAGCAATTACATATAATTTTGGGGGTCCTTGACATGAAATAGTTTGAGAACCACTGGTATAGAAACATGAGGTTTTTCAGAAGAATCTGGTCTCAGGTCTTTGTGAGTTAGCAGGGTGACAGCCGTGACTGCACCGCCAAACACAATGACTAATTAGTGCTCTGCGTCGTCTGCATCCCTGATTCAACCAGGAAGCACACAGTCGCTGTCTGGCGGGCGGAGACCTCCTACCTCCAAATTACTACTTTTTGGATTTTTTTTGTTATTGTAAATTAAGTAATGCCCTACTTTATTCACAGTGGTGTAAAGTTACTAGTACATTTACTTAGAATTACTGGATTTGTACCGATTTCCAATATTATTTACTTGTACTCTTACTATTTTAAAGCTTTAGTTACTAGTTACTTTGAATATTTTGATTATTATTACAAAACATTGAATCTCCTTGAATTCATTTTTTTGGCGGATTCTTCTCCTATTTTACCAGTGTTTCGGCGCTGTAGTGCCAAAATGATTTCGGCTCGTCAGATATTTCCAGTAGCACCGAAGAGTCGACTTTAGGAACGTACCCGACTACCCCCCCCCCCCCCCCCCGAACCTCAAATGACGTCACATCGTAGGCACTACAGAGCCGAACCGACTTTTATTCGGCTCTAAAATAGGAGTATGAATCGGCCCTAAGTCAACAATTTGATGACGGGGTGGCTCAATATTGAGTCTCCTCCGCCGGTCATCAAAGTATTGCACTGTTTGGCCTGTTTTCACTGTTGCTACACTTAAAAATATACAATAAGAAATGTGAACCCATAGTGATATTCATAGATATGTAGGCATTTTGCATTAAAAAACATTAGGCATGTCATTGTTTTTAATGACAAAATGGGTTAAATTAAACGGTAAATCAAATTTTACCCATTGTTATATAATGCATTTACTTTTCGGGCATGTGCATGGGCACGATCCTTTGGGCAAGTAGAAGATGACCTGTACTTGCCCAACAGTTAAGTGCCTCTGAGACCTTAGTGTCTGTCAACTCCTGTAATGCAGTGTAATGCAGCCAGCCTCCATACAGGGCATACATGCTGCTGAGAGAATACTTCAGTAAATGTATTTAGTTACTTTCCACCACTGGTTCTTTGCGCAGAATCATATCTGTTGTGCCGCCCATTAATTACGTGTCTTGCTTTGAAGTCGCCGATTTTGATGTTCTTTTTGTTGCTGTAACATCAGTGAGATTAAATGGAACTAATTAAATCCTATTAAGTTAATAGAACTTTAAAATACATGCCAGACAAAACTATACGATGGTTGTGCCAGTTATGCTGCTATGATCGAGCAAATGTTTGGGCTTTGCTTAGACACACACACACACACACACTCTATCACATGTGCGTAGTGGATCTGTGAGACTGAGTGCTGAGTTCAGTTCTCATGGGGGTCAGTGAGGGAGTGTGGCGGTGCATCTCATGGGGGTCAGGTAGAGGGTGTAGCGGGCGGTGCACTTTGACTGTCCAGGTGGCTTTACTCTGTGACGTGATGTTCTGGAGGGGATGAAGTGGCTCAATGGCCACTTCATGATCCGCTAGCTCTTCCTATAGAGACCGGGATGAGAGGGATTCACCAGGATAGCCATCCACCTACAGATGTGTCATTTCAACTCTTCACACTATCCTGATCTTGCCAATGCTGCTGCTTTGCCACTAAAAAGAAGTGCCACTCCTCGAGACTTCCAGCGAGTCTAAACATAACACCTTGGCAAATGCCCCACTTTCACTGACAGTGTTCTGATAATCTACTGAACTGCCAATGGCACTATCCATCTAGTGTAGCCATCTATCTCCTCAGCCTCCCCTTTACATATTTTACACACCTTTATAATGTTCTTATTTTGATCAGATCTCCAGGTTTTCTTCACTGATTTACTACAACAATATGGCATATTTTGAGTCTATACTAGTGGTTCTCATTTTATTTGCAAGGACCCCCATAACTCTGAGAGTGTACAAATGAAACCAAATGCATCTGTATACTCTCAGAGTTACAGACCTATATGGTCATTCCAGGCTATATCTTTATGAGTTTCTGGTAATATTATTGCCCGCTCATTATGTCCGTGGCAAAAATGTCCACCACAAGCCAGTATGGCGATGACCCCTGCTACAGTTCCCTGACTGAAGACGGTTTCGGTCTGACGACACGTTCCTTACAGCTGCTCTGCCTCTATGTGGTGTTTTAGGTCCATCAGTACTACAGTTCCCTGCCTGAAGACAAGGTTCCATATGTCAACAGTCTTGGAGAACAATATCGCATCAAGCAACTTCTGCACCAGCTGCCACCACATGACAATGAGGTATACCACACTGCCACACACCCTAAAACTCAATTAACTCAGTGGCATAATTATCTCAATCTGTGGGGTTCATATAGGAAGTCACTAATGATGTCCCAATTGTTTTACTGTTGGGTTTGCATAATTAGCTAAGTATTCACCCACAACAGCACATGGCTATACATTTGCTTCTAGTTAACTTAGAAAGGTGATCTAAGAGTCTAATCTAGACTTCAAGGAACCTCAATAATTAAAATATCATTCCAAAAGTACGGATGCATTGGCTACTACTAAATGTACTGTGTACCACATGTGTCACTCATGTTGTTAATACAAAAAAGTTAAGCCTAGAACTGAAGGTCATCAGTCATCAGTAATCAGTGACGTGATGTCACTGGTCACATGACCTCCAGTTCTAGTTCTACGAACAACTCTAAGTTATATTAATGACATAGTTCAATGTTGAAAATGAGTGGTATTCCCCTTTTAGTGCACTCGGTGTTCAAGTGTTCTTCCACATTTGAGCACCAGAGTTGTTGTGAATGTGTCGGTCCACCTGCCATTTTCCGCCCTGAGGGACTCCATGGGCTTTTAAGTGGTGATTATGTGATGTTAAATTGCATTGCTTCACCCTCACTGGGCCTTCTGCTTGCCAGCACCGGGCCTGTGGAACAGCCTTCCAATGCATTTAAGACTGCAGACTCAGACATTTAATTTTAATTTCGGAAGACCTTTTCATGTTAAATTGTTAAACCTTTAAACCCTGCTTTAAAGCTTCAATTCCCTGTGAATGAAAATGCAATGCAAATAAAATTAATTTATTATTATTAATTATTATTATTATGATGTAGGTGTGTTACTGTAACGGCCTGGATGAGGAGGAGAAGAGGGAGCTGAAGATCTTCAGTAACCAAAGGAAGAAAGACAACCTGGGCCGTGGCAATGTGAGACCCTTCCCCCTCACAGTACAAGGAGCCTCCTGCCAACAGGTACACTTTGATTTACTTTCATTTCATTCAACTTGGTTCTACGTCCACAGTAGCCTCGGAGGCTTTACGTTTCACAAGAAAAATAAATCCCAGTGGCACCCGCCCCTATAGACCAGAAATCACGCTGGCTGGGCCAGGCGACGATCACAGGCATCAGGTGGCATTAGATGTCAGTCCATGTAAGGATAAGACTGCTTTCAAGAATTAATGATCCACCCACAAATGGAACAAACTTCAGGACGATTGATCTCCATAGAGACATGCTTCTTGACTCTTGAGGCTACACTACATAGTGACTGCACCCGTTTCATGTAACACTAGATTTATTTTCTATTTATTACATGCATCGTGTTTTATATGCTGTGATCAGGGCATCCTTGAAAAAGAGAGCTTGCTCTCAAAGGGCTTCCCCGAATAAATAAAACCTTTATTTTATGTAGTGGTTTTCAACCCTTTTCATATCAAAGTCCATTATTTATTCAGCATTTGAGCCACAGACCACCATGGGGCTAAAAGGAGCTCAACATTCAGGTTATTAAGAGATAAAAAAACACAATAAATCACAAAACACAGGAGAAGAAATGTAATAAATAAAAACAATAAAACAGAAAATGTAATGCCACACGGCATTATTACTGCAGAGATCAGAGCTTACAGTTTGTTACACACATTGTGAATTTGGGAGCTTTTGGGGGTTAAAGTACTAACCACTGTTTCGGAGGTCACCTTATCACCTAAAACTGGAGTATGAATAGGCCTTTATGCAACTCAAGTCCGTTTTACTCATAATAGGGTCTAAAGTTTAGAGTAAATGGACTTGAGTTGCACGTTCTTTGATGAGCTCTTTTTCAATCTACACAAAATCTCCTCACCAAAAATAGCAGATCTACAAGCTCACAACACATCACAATGTTCCCCCCAGAATAGAGATAATGGGGTTCAAGTGGTTGAGTGTGTAGGCTAAGCGTAAATTTATTTTCAATGTCCAAAAGGAAACAGATATTCTCTCAGGTTTTCCTCGTGACATACTGCATCTAAGGGGGAATGATTTACATATTTACATACCGTTACTATGGCATAAGTAGGAATGTCCCAATTACAAATTAAAGTTGAAGATTAATTGTCACAAATAATTGCAATTAACGATTTAACGATGTAATAATTGCGACAGGCCTAGACATAAGGTGCTAAAGTAAAGCCCGTCACACACCGTCTGCGAACGCCGCGCGTCAAAACAGCCGCCTCCGTTATTTTCAATGAACCTATCCCACACCGGCCGCGTCCGACGCGCACCGACGCCTCGCCTGACGCTCCGATACACCACTGTTCTATTTTCCAGGCGTTGCCGCGCGGCACCCGGTGTGTTGGGCTTAACAATAATAATTCATGGGTGCCACCGTGGATGAAAAAGTAATTCATAGGGATGACCTATAAATAATGTTTGAGAGGTCGAACCACTGTTCTACCGTCCTCTCTGTCCAGTGTGGCGGTCAGATCAACGGCGGTGACGTGGTGGTGTTTGCGGCGCGGGCGGGTCACGGCGCGGTGTGCTGGCACCCGCACTGCTTCGTGTGCGGCGCGTGTGAGGAGCTGCTGGTGGACCTCATCTACTTCTACCAGGACGGGAAGGTGTACTGCGGACGACACCACGCCGAGAGGCTGAAGCCTCGCTGCTGCGCCTGCGATGAGGTACGCTAGAAAACTAGTGGGGAACAATTGGGGGTTGGACTTAACACCCTAGAATAAGCCTACAGTGGCCTACATGGAGGCACGCCTGTCAGGAACAATGCAATTGTTCGTGCCTCAGCTTTTGTTCACTTCCTTCACTATGACCACAGCTCACATACTTTCTGTGAATGGGCCATTATATTGGACAAACGTGATGCAGAGCTTCACCAGTCTGTGAAGCTGACGGTAACGGGTCAGGTTGGCCAATCAGGAAAGCCGATGCATACATTACACTTCCCCTAAAACATGGAGATTTGGTCGTCCTCTGCAGGCCCGCGATCTCCTCCGTATCAGCTGATGTGGCTTTTATTTTATTTTTTATTTTTTTCCTAAAATTATCCCACGATTTTGTAACCCATTTTTCACCCGTGTCAATTATCTAATGTGATCCTGGGCCTCTACACACCCTCCGCCAACCTGGGGAGAGCAACGGACTTGAACTCATGCTTCCTTCATGCATGAGTGTCCAAGTTGCTCCTTTACACCTGACAGAGGGGAGTTTACCTGGTTGGACGTAGCGCGTGGAAGGAACACGTTATTCCAACCAGATCCTTTCCCCTCCATCAGACACCCCGGCTGGCCAGGGGGAGGCAGTTTAGAAAAAGAACAATAATTTGCCTCTGAGATGTAGTGGAGTAGAAGTAAAAGTACAATTGGGAAGACTCGAGTAAAATATAAGTACCTCAAAATTACAACTAAAGGTGAGAAAGCCTTTTAGCCTTTTAGCACTCTCCTTTAAGTACAGTACTTAAGTAAATGTACATAGCCCACTGAACATGGGTTTAATATGGAAGCTTAAGAGAACGGAATATAGGGACAACCATGGGAAAGGAATAGATCAGTGGTTCTCAATCTTTTTTCTTCTTCGAATAAACACATAAATTAAGCCCTTAACAAACATTATTAATTTCAAGCTTTTCCCCCACCCCACGCCCCTATCCCCTCTCCCAGTACAACAGAGTGGTCCCTAGGTAGATTATTTAGTCTGGGTGGTGGTCCCCGGTTCATAATCAGTTGAAAGCCATGATGTAAATGTGATGCCTACATTTAGTTTGACACGGTTCCAAAGAGACATATGGTGAAAATAGACGTTAGGATGTTAATTTTGTCATCGTTATTGTCACATCACAGTTACACAAGTAAAAAGGTGGGTGAAATTAGTTGTTGTGCATAGTTCCCATCATGTTTAAAATATGGAGATAAGAGGTTCCGGCCCTGACAGCAAGGATATCAGACGGTCTGTGCATGCTTCCCCAAAGGGAATGCATGAATGTAATTATAGTCTGACCAAGAAACGAGGATAAAAACATCCCCTACAGACATAAAAACAAGTGACCGGAGCAAATCCAGCCCACCTTGGATAACTTAAAGGAGGATTATGAAAACAGATTCCCAGAGCTCTTGTGTCTCAGAAGGCTAAATAAAACGTCTGGGTTAGTGGGTTTCCGAGGCTACAGAAGGCATGACTCACCGTTTCTTATTTGATGTACAGTAAAGTACCATCATCAGCTCTTTACTATTAGAGTGGTTTTCAACCTTTTATTCATATAAAGGTCCATTATGTATTTGGCATTTGAGCCACGGACCACCATTTGAAGAAATTTTGCCGAATGTCTTGATGCATTGGATACGATTGGATAGGATTGTGGCCACAATTCCATGCTTTATTGATGTTTTTACCATAGGAGAGATAACAGGCAAACTAACTATTCAAAATAACAACTCTACTACATTCCCTTATTGTGTTAAGACTTCTTGTAAATTAAGTAATGCATAATTTTACTTGTAAAATGAAACCAATCCAGACCAATGCAGATTTTACACTCTCAAGAGTTAAAGATCTATCCATTTGGTGATGAACTCTTCCATCATTTAGCATGGGGACCACTGGAACCCCCTCAAGGACCACCGGTGGTCCCCGGGCCACTGGTTGACAACCACCGCTCTGTTACACCAGCGGGTGTAATAATAGTGAGTTCCGCAAAGCAGTCGCTGAAGTGCCAATTAATGACGCCAAAGCACACCCTGGAGACAGTGTGATATTGCGATTAGGGCCCTATACACCAGTTACCATCAGAATGAAACATTATCATTAAAATGCATTCATATCGTTGTGGGGCAATTCTCTCTCAAAATAGCACCCATTTTTCCTAGCGTCCTATGCTGGAAATTATACAAATTAGTACCAAAAGTAAAAGTACTCATTATGCAAGAATGTCCCGTTTCAATGTATAAAGTAAACATCTTTTGAAAATAGCCTATCTACAACCTCACAATGCATAGCATCACGACGCATTGTGAGCTCAAAATGTCACTTAACTAAGTACGGTACTTGAGTAAATGTACTTAGATACTTTCCACCACTGTCTGAAAGACAATAGCTCACTCAGCCAGTCCAGAGACCCTGTGAGATGGCTGTGTGCCAATTATTAACAACACATTTAGCCAAATTACTTCTGTGAACTTCACACGCAAACTGCATCGCACAGCAGGGCTCTGAACAGTGGCGGATTAGTCATATTGTGATTACCGGTAATCAAATATATATTGTGATTAGCCATATTTATATTGTGATTAGCATATTTATGTTGTGATTAGTCATGTATATATATATATAGTGATTAGTCAGATTTATATTGTGATTAGTCAAATTGTGATGGTGCCCTTTTCAAATAATTAATTTGAGAACGGCTAGATATTCCACCATGCTCAGCACAGCATTGAGAGCCTATAGACGGCTTAACTAAGAACTAAGCAATCTGTCTGTATGATGAGGATTTATCTTTCATCCCAGAATGCATCTGTGTCACAGGTGTTGATCTTATTAGAAAACAGGCACAACACCAGGGAGCTCCACTGATCTCACTCACTCCAGATTCGGCACAAACTAAATAAATTTGATCTACGGCTATGCCACAAATATGTGAAATGCCCTATATATCAACGGCCATCGCAAAGTGTGACTCCACCACCTTACACTCCTTCAAAACCGCCATAAAAAAACACCTGTCTGCAATGGGTCCTAGAAAAGTAATCTAAGTTTAACTCCTGAAATGAACCTTCCTACACGATTATTGCTACTAGGGGTGGGCGATATGGTGATAAATACCGCCGAGACGATGTCTCCATGATATGCCTTTTCTGAGATATCGTATATATATCGTATATATATATATATATATATATATATATATATATATCGTGGTACAGTGAATTCATGCACATTCTATGATTTTCAGATCATCTTTGCCGACGAGTGCACGGAGGCAGAGGGCCGCCACTGGCACATGAAGCACTTCTGCTGCTTCGAGTGCGAAGCGCCGCTCGGTGGCCAGCGCTACATCATGAAGGACGGCCGGCCGCACTGCTGCAACTGCTTCGAGTCCCTCTACGCAGAGTACTGTGATGCATGCGGAGAACACATAGGTACGTACTGTATACCACTGAACACGCAGAGAACACATAAGTACTAACTGTATACCACTAAACACACAGAGTACTGCAACGCACGCGGAGAACACACATGTACTGTGTATACCACTAAACACAGATTACTGCGACACATGTGGAGAACACATAGGTAGGGCTGTCACAATTATTACATAACATAATCATCTAATCACAATTATTTGAGATAATCGCCATTATTGTCATAATCGTGTTCATGTTGAAAGATGTACATACGTAAAAAGAAAGCAGAAACGCATTGTAAGCTTGTAGATCAGCTATTTCTGCTATTTCTTTTACCCTTTTTTGTATAAAATGCCAGTAATTTCTTGGTATATTTCAGTTATTTGTCATATCTGTGCACTGCTTCATTACGAAGCCTAAAAGGCAAACAGAAATGTAATTTATATTCATAACGTTGCGTTGCAATGCCAAAACACGATTCAATCGTTAATCGCCCAGGGTCAGTTGGAACCAGTAAATCAGTGTGCCCAGCGATTTCCAGCTTCAGAACTAGCCGGGGAGCCAGTCACCCAAAATTTGAGAGGATCTGTGATGTCATGCTGTACTTTTTATTTGCGTTTTTAGATTCTTAATCCCATCCATTAAAATGGAGTGAGGGGTGCTAATATATTAAAGTCTAGCTCATGTTGATTAGGTGATGTAATGGTGATGTAAAACAAACGGTGTCAAAACAAACTCTTTATTGTTAATGGCATTTAATGTTTGTGTTAGGGACAAGATGACGTAAATTTTCCCTTCATTGTCAATGGCGTTTTTAAAACAAACATTGAACTGAAAACAAACATTAAACTTGTATAAAATACACACAAACACGCCACTGACAGTCACATTATTATTGAGTCGTCAATATCTGTGAAAATAATCTGGATTATTTTGAGAACGATCAGATACCGAAATATACTACTGATTATATCGTGCATCACTAACTGCGACGCATGTGGCGAACACTACTGTATACCACTGGATACACAGCACTGCGACGCAAATTGCGGAGAACACATACTGTAGGTATGAGCATGTGTCTGCTCCCGTTTCCCTCTATACTGACTTTTTGCGGAAATAGCAAGTCTACAAGCTTACTGTGAGCTTGTAGATCGGCTAGCCTATTTCTGGTGAATGCCCCCCACCCCCACACCAGAATATCAAGGCATTAGTTGTGGTTCAAATGGTCTAAGTGCATAAATATAACGACCAAAACGTCAAATAATAAAGAACATCCTTTTTTCAAGTTCCAGACAGTGTGCAGGACCTATTTTTCTTTGATTTGATATAGCCTACCTTTCGAGAGAGCTTAAAAGCCTTTTCTCCAGTCTACCTCTCTGTAGTATAAAACCAATACATCTTGCTCACAACACTGCCACTAAGATATACTCAGTAGAAGCAGTACATTTGATCGTATCACTGAAATTCCTTCACCGGTTCTCCATTCGGGCTCATTCACACTTCAAGGTCCTCCTGTCAGCCTATAAATTACTACACTGGCTATAGCTCCACTGTACCTCTCTCTCAGACCTCAGCATCCCTCACTAGTCTACGCCTGTCGCAATCCTATATTAAAATTGTCTAATGTGTGGGTCAGTAGACCATACAGTGGCCGTGCACTTGTGGGCCCCCTGTCAGCACTGATGTCAGACACAACAGAAACTTGTTTTCTTTTCTTGTTATATTATCCGTAAGGTTTTCTGAGTGAGACGGCTACGTATGTGTGTGGCTGTGTCCCTGGGTCTGTCCCTGTGTCCCTGGCTGTGTCCTATCACGTAAATAGCATTCAACGTCCCTATAAACTTTTGGAATTGATGGCCGTTATGTCAAAGCCCAAATTAAGCTCTAGTTTGAACTTAAAGATGCTATAAGCAATAATATGTCAAAATATTTCTTTGGTATTCAGACAGCCAGCAATGGGTAGAACGCTCCCCAACAAATGTAGTCTCTGTGACACATCTAGGGGCCGTAATCTGCATTCAAAGATGTTCCTAGAAGCTTTGTCATTGGTCGGGGAAAAAAACCCGGTCGCAGTGACAAACCAATCAGGAAGCAGACAGGCAAATCGACCAATGACAAAGCTTCTAGGAAAATATTTGAATGCAGATTACGGCCCCTAGATGATCACAGAGAATACATTTTTTGGGAGCGTTTTACCCATTGCTGGCTGTCTGAATACCAAAAAATAAAAAGGTATTTTATTTTATATATATAAAGATATATATAAAGACATATTATTCCTTATAGCAGCTTTAAAAGGATATAGAAAACTCACATAGGATAATTTAAGTGACCAAACCCAGAATAAGAAGAAGTAGGTCGGGAGCATAGACTGTAAAAAATATGGACAAAGCGTTCCCCGGGTCTAACGTGAACGTAAAATGAAGCCTGAAATCCCTTGCATTTTAAGTCGCCATCTTTCAAGATCCGTTTGAGCCCAGTTTGGCCATTGGCTGGCCCAGACAATGAGGCGGGACTTCCCCCCTTCTTCTTCGTTGGTTTTTATTTTGACTCGAGTGGGTGGGGGATCCCGTTCATGAACTGTAACGGTAGCCACGCCCCTCAGAACATGCGCGACTTTATGGTCATTTCTTTTATAAATGGGGCCATCATTTTCCAAAAATAATATTATGACATTAGAAATGAGACTAAACTAGTGACTGGAAGTGAAAAGTATTCATGACCATGTTTATTAAGGTAATACAGTCTAGGTGAAGTTGGGCCCAAATACATGGACTTCTATGGGGCTATGGGTTTTTTTGAGCCCAATGATAGCGCCACAACAGGCCATTATATGAACTTTCATTTCCTTAGTGGCTTCACAAAAAATCTGTCTGACTGCCCCCCTGGTCGGGAGTGGCTTATTGTCGGTATCACGCAGCGCTAAACCCCTGGGAGATAGATTGCTGAGGTGGAGCGCCACACCCAGGGCTCAAAATTAACTTTTTTACTTGGTAGCACTGGTGCTCCCAATTTCAAAATGAAGGAGCACCAGAAAAAAATTAGGAGCACACACCAAAATTGAAGGAGCACCAATATGTAATCGATTTTTTACATTCATATAAACAATAATATAACGTATAATAATGTGGTTTACAAATAACATAAAATGACTAAAGTATAAAAATGCATGCAATAATTTAAAATGTAGTGACTTTCTGTCCCTCATCCATCCATCTCTTCAAAGAGACCGAGGCATCAAACATCTCCAGATGAGAACCCTCTAGTCTACACTGATTCCGGCCAGTCACATCACCTGTTTTCTTTTTCTTTGTTTTGTGTTTTTCAGCTTCATAGCCTATTTAGATCATATAATTATAATTTCTAATATAAAATAATTGTAAAACATGGTATTTATAGCTATGCCTATTCACTTCTAATCAGTGGTGGAAGAAATACTGTAATTAGGGATGCACCGAAAGGTAAATTCTTGGCCGAAACCGAATACCGAATATAGGAAACAGTTGGCCGAAAACCGAATACCGAATATCCGAATATGATTAATATTATATATCTTTTTTCCTACCATTGCTGTCATGGCCGTACCTTAAAGCTACCTGATTTATGGCAAAATAAATGGTTATGGCAAAATTTTACTTGAATAATAATCACTATTATGGGTCCATAAAACATTTATTAAGCTCTTTTGAATGCATTAATTGCATACACTATTCGTGATATATTTTCTGCCTATTCGGGCCGAAACCGAATAGGCCGAAAATGCATTTTTAGCCATTTTCTGCCGAATATTTTCTGCGGCCGAATATTCGGTGCATCACTAACTGTAATGTTTTACTTAAGTAAAATTATCAATACTGCTGCTATGTAGAAACTGGTAGAAACACAAGTCTGCTATTCTCTCTCTCCCTTCCTCTCTCTCATTCTCCCTCTATCTCTCGCTCTCTCTCTCTTGCATGCGTGCGTGCGCGTTCGCGTTCGCACACACACACACACACACACGCACACACACGCACGCACGCACACGCGCGCGCGCGCACGCACGCACGCACGCGCGGTCCGCCTCCTTCTCTTTTACATTCACAATCACAGAGTCCGTAGTGTAGCATTAGCTGACTAGAGGCTTTTCTGAATTTTTTTTCTGAAATAATGTACTTTCTGACACATGGTGAAGTCGCGACTGCGAGCCGAGGCTCTCTGGAATGTGAGCGATGCAACGCTCAACGTTGACCTGTACCGTTGTGTCAAAGAGTAGAACACTACACACTTTACACGTTGGTTTGTTAGCATAAAGTGCTAGTGCAGCTAGCAGACAGGAGCAGTGCAGTGGAGTTGGATGTCAGAGAGCGCCTGTTTTTCTACAATCGATCGTTGCAGCCAGGCGCACCACAGTAATTATTTGTAGTGGCACTGGTGCTCCCAAATATATTTTTAGGTGGCAAAGATTAAAATTCAGGCGCATTTGCTACTCATTCGTTGAGTTGGCAGTGCCCGGGATCGAACCCACAAACTTGTGGTCCAAAGGCGAGAGCTCACTGAGCTACCCAGACAAAACCAAGACCAAAACCAATACTGCAACCTGTCACAACTCACTCCTGTACCTTCAATATCAGAAACACCACAACACACTCACACACTGTAGATTCACATCAGCCTTCAATTCCAGAGCCAGAAACAGTCACGTCTGAACATTCATGCATTTCATTGCCACCCATTGGGTCCCAAAATGACAGCAATAGTACACCAGCTTCAATCACATTAGCATGCACACAAGCATGAAAAAGCAGCAGCAGCAAAGACAAAAACAAGGTTCGTACCTTGAGCCGTCTTCTACTTGAGGGCCTGGGTCCCTAGTTCATCTCCAATGGCAGTGACCGGCGAACAGCCTTCATTCTCCTGGTTGCCATCTTCTCACTCAGCCTTGGTAGCCCCTCATACAGATGCTTGTTGGCCTGGTTGATGTTTAGTAGTGCAGGTAGCATTCTGGTGTAGCACAGTGGTCCGAGCAGGCTTCAGGGTCCAGCATTCACAGCTGTAGGGTGTAGGCATATAAGAGAACGGATAGTGTTGCCAGATTGGACATTTGAAATGAAAAGTATTGTATTTGAAAGAAAACTATTGTACACAGACAAAAAAAATACGTAGGCCTATCATAGCCGATCTGCAAGATCGCAATGTGTCGCATTGTAGATTTAAAAAAAGATTTTTAGGGTTCATCCCTATTGTTCCCCAGGTTCTATGTTTCCCGGGTTCTATGTTCACAACTCATCTTAGGGTTTGGGTTAGGTTTAGGGTTATGCCGGGTTAGGTTTATTATTGTAAACAGGGAATAAAGAACCTTTTTTGCAGGGTGGGGAACATATAGAACCAACATAGGTACAGTCCCGCATTTTATATTTGAAAACGTACATCTGGTGGTGCTGATCTCCTCTCCAATCTGTTTGTGTTTATTTTCTCCTGCCCATCCATCTGCTGCCTGCAGGCATCGACCAGGGCCAGATGACGTACGACGGGCAGCACTGGCATGCCACAGAGGAGTGCTTCGGCTGTGCCCGATGTAAGCGCTCACTGCTGGGACGGCCCTTCCTGCCCAAACAGGGACACATCTTCTGCTCGCGATCCTGCAGCGCCGGACAGGTGGATATAAACACACAACATGCATAATCCAATTAAGGACCATCTGCAATCAATTCAATATTATCAACCCATTAGGACCTGAGGCCAATTCTACAAATGCGTTGATGAAAAAAAGGAAAAATCACACTCATGTGAAGTGAGGGGCCCCCACTGTATTTATATCGGCCACATGACAGCATTTAGTGCCCTAAAGAAAGTCCATAGATTTGGGTTAAATAAAATGTTTTAAAATGGTGACATAAATTGTGAAAATAACAGATCTACAAACTAACAATGTGTTAACTCCTCTGTGCGTTGAGAGCTTGTAGATCTGCTACTGTATTTTCACTAGGCTATACTTTTGTGGGACACTGATGAAGTTTAGTAGGGCATCACTTTACGTTTTGTTTTTAAAAAAAGGGACAAAAGAAATGTTGAATTAGAGATTCCATGCCAGGTTTCTGGCATGCCCAACAACAATATGTATATTTATATTTTTCTGTCTCTTCTTACTTTCCTGAAAACTGATGATCAGTTTGTAAAGAAATAATCATAATTGTTCACCCATTATTGTTACACCTGTAAAACTTCTGGCGGGACAATTAAGCTGATTCGGATTAGTATATAGGCTACTATTTCTAGTATTCTCTTTAGTAAATATATCTGTAACAATATATTTGAGTCATTTAACATATTTAGCATTTTAGTTTTTTCATGTCACATGAAAGCAGGGAATCATAATTGAATTGGTCCACCAACCTGCATATGGTGGGTCAAACTGCACTGCAGCCAATATAAAAAAGGTACGTATTTGAGCTATAATTACATGTCCAACATAGCTGTTAAACTCTGTTGACACAACCTCCCATATGACTTACTGGATAGTAACGATAAAATATTTATTCTGACCCTCCTGCATGGTGGCTAGCAAGAAGGCTATCACTAGAAAGTGGCTGCAACCATGCCACCCACAGTATAGAAGAATGGATCGAGATAACACATGATACAGTTCAAGATGGAAAAACTGACATAGGCTACTCACTCAGATCTCAGGAGGAAAAGTTTTTTCTGGATTTGGACTAAATGGACTGAATATATCGCACCTGTCCGATCATACTTTTGCTGAATAAGGAAAAACAAAGTATTGTGTTGCTATCGCTCTTCTATGCCTCTCTCTACGTTTATTTATTTCTTTATTTTTATTCTCCTTTCCTTTCTTTTAATGTATCTTGCTGAATGTATGACCCTGTATTTGTTTTCAAATAAGTCTAATGTATGTTTGTGAAAGCGTCTCCTTCCCCCCCCCCCCTTTTCCTTCAGAGCTGCCCAGAAGTTTGTCTTTTGTTTATCTTGTCTGTTTTTTGTTAGTTTTTTTTTTTTAAGAAAACAAGAAAATGTTGTAACTTTGGTCACCATATTGAGAACATAGCCTATTAGTCAAAAAGTGAACCCGGACATGTTGAGTACACCAAGGTTTTTTAATTGGTATGGTCACATACCAATTATGAAAATTGCCCAACATATGCAAGTTAGCATCCAGCAGTTTCTACATGCTGGGGACCCATACTAAACATTTCTAACATAAAACCTTGGTGTACTCAACATGTCCGGTTCACAATGGGGCTCTATGGACTGGCTACTAGACTAAAATGGGAAATATACCTGTATTAACGCCCACACATGATGTAAAGCTGTTCATTATGCTTGTACACAATGACCAAAATAAAATGACCACATAATTTCACTTGACAGCCACACAATGGTTGTAATAGTAGTCCTACTATAGTCTCAGTCTGTAGTCAAGATACCGTACAACTATAGTAAAAGTCTGTTTTTGCCACACGGTGGTGACGACTGACGAGAGGCTCATAACAGCTGTCTTCAATGCAGCATACAAACACGTGGTGCACACGAGTACATTTCCCAGATAAAGTTTCCCCAGTAATGTCAAAAGCCACATTATTTGCCATTAAACGCTCACTCACCTCACAAAATGCCAGCTTCTCTTCCGGTTATGATTTGTCTTGATAAATCAACGAGTCACACGATATAATGTCCTTTTCAGGAGAAATGTAGTAGGGCACCATTCCGCTCGTGTGCTTTCGAAGCTCGCGCGCCGCTCTTGTCCAGTGAAGTACATGTGTATTGTTTACCTTGTCTGTGTCGCGTCAAAAAGGACAGATCTACAAGCTTACAACGCGTTGAGACGCGACGAGCTGCGAGCTTGTTGATCGGTTCTTCTTTTTTTGTAACATGACACCCTGCGTGGGGAACTTTGACTTGGAGCCAACCAATAGGAAAGCACGAAGCTCTGTGCACTTATCACTTGGGGTTTGTAGTTTTCTTGTTGTGCTATCGAAAACAAGCTACGGGTAGGTAGGCCTACTGCCCTTATTTATGATGAACTAAAATTACTTGTGTGTGCATACCTTTGTAGACATTTAGGCAGGCCCCCATATTTACCTCCACAGTCCACACGGAGTTCCACCACTTAGTTCACATGTACGGTTGTGATTTTTTTTTCTAATTATTTGTTCGCCCCCAAAAATTGTGTTTTGAGTTGTTACCATCCGAGTTGGCTTTGTCAGTGGCTTTACAGGTCTTTAAATTAATTGCGAACGCAGTGAGCACTTACTTTGAGACCTAGCAGATCATGTCTGTCTGTCTGTGTGTCTGTCTGTCCGTGTGTCTGTCCCGCTATCCAAATATGGAGTGTGTTGCATCAGCAATCACTCAGCTCCATATATGGGCACAAAAGGGGCCAGGTCCACTCAGCTCCATATATGGGCACAAAAGGGGCACCATATAAGGAGTCCCCAAAGCAGCTATACGTCCAAAACCCAAATATGTACGAGCTGCGTTCGCTTCCCGCGTTTGCGCGTCTTACTCGTAAGTCTATGGGAAAAATGTATGTGAAATTCTCTTTCTGGCTGACTAAAACTACAAACCCTTCCAGGACCCAGACCCAGAGTCGGACTCATCAGACTCGGCATTCCAGAGCGCGCGCTCCCGCGAGTCTCACCACAGCACCAAGACCAAGGTGGGGAAGAAGGAGCGGCGCAGCGCCACCGAGCAGCAGCAGCAGCATACCGGTAATCAGCTGGAGCGCCAGCGCAGCACCGAGGCTGCTCGCCAGCCCCAGGCCCCACCCCCGGCCCCGCCCCCCATGCCCGGGGACCGCCTCTCTGCCGACGTGGACCCCCTGTCCGTCCAGATGGACCGCCTCAGCCTCTCCTCGGGACACACCCCCAGCCGCACCCCTAGTCGCGCGCCCAGCCTAAACCAGGTGACGCGTCAATTAATTATTTGGATTCCTGAATTGATATAGATTTGGCCGCGGAACCATAACAAATGAATTGTTTCAGGGTACAGGTTTCAGGTTTTAAATAATTAAAAATGATTAAATATTTTCAAAAATAGCAGACGTAAAAGCTTACAGCTTAAATTGTGAACTACTTTTGCTGGGCAAAGTGCATCTAGCAAATCCCAAGATGGCGGAGGTGCATGGGGCATGGAGCACGGAGGAGAGGACATTTTTACTTTTATGGATTAAATGTTTACTGGCAACGCCGATCAACACACATTTCTGCGGGACACTAAAGCAGTTGAGAGTATCTTTGAAGTCTCTCTGCAACACTTTATATTTGTCAGAGACCAGAGAGTGGTACCAGCCGGTGAAAGAGAGAAGGAATTGACTTTCACGGAACCCTGGATACCGTCATTCAAAAAGATAATTAAAAAAGTATACAGGGTTCCGAAAGGAGCAAAGTCTCTCCCAAGGGCAGCTGGTAGCCTCCAGTAATCTACAGACTTGACACTCAGGCAGCTGTCAATCATATTTCAACCATATTTCAGAAGCACAGAAATAATAAAGTAATACAAAATAATGAAAATATATAAATACAGACTAAAATACAGCTGGCCGTAACACTGACTGAATTTATGTGTGTTTTGCTGTGTGTCGGCAGGGATTCTTTTGATTATTTACGGAAGATATTGGTTTAGAAAATCTTTACAGTGTTTTTGTGAATGAAAATTGCAATAGGCCTACAAATGCATTATTATTATTAGGTGTGGATGAGCCGGGATGAGCCGTACCCTCCCACCCAACAAGAGCCCTCCCCAGCACCCACGCCCATACAGCTGCTGGGCCAATGCCACCCCCGACAGGGAGGGTACAACAACCCCAGCCCCAACCCCCCGGCCCAGAGCCCGGTCAACCCAGCGAAGAGGCCTGATTCCTGGGGGAACCCCCCGGCCCAGAGCCCGGTCAACCCAGGGAAGAGGCCTGATTCCTGGGGGAACCCCCCGGCCCAGAGCCCGGTCAACCCAGCGAAGAGGCCTGATTCCTGGGGGAACCCCCCGGCCCAGAGCCCGGTCAACCCAGGGAAGAGGCCTGATTCCTGGGGGAACGAGCCACCAGGCAATCCTAAGAGGACGCCTCAAATGATGGCGGCCCTCAGGTAAGGGGCTGTCTCGATCGTGAGTTTGTTTTGTTAGCTCAACCAGTCTTGAGAGCGTGAAATGAGTGTCAAATGCACCCTTACGGTCCATGGTTGGTTTCAGTTGACGCTCTCAAGAGTTAACAATTATTGTTAAGCATCTGCATTACTTAATTTACAAGAGGTCTACACAATAAGGGAATGTAAAACAATTGCTCCTGTTATCTCTCCTAATGGCACCACAATACAGCATGGAATTGTGCATGGACAAAATCTTAACAACAAAATAATATCTCTTTGGTCTGCGAGGTAAAATCTCATCAAATCCGGTCCGCGGCTCAAATGCCAAATAAATAATGGACCTTGATATGAAAAGGGTTCAAAACAACACAACCACTAGTTGAGTGTACATACATACAGTATTCAATCAATCAATCAATCAGGGGCCACTCCTTCAACGACAACTGGATCCAGCACAGCAGTCCCAGTGTGGACGAGTTCCGGCCCAGCAAGCTGCGCACCCAGATGAGCTTCAACGAGATGTCCAGCCACGCCAACAACCAGAACCATGCCTTCCTGGACCAGAGGGCGGTCAGCATGCACGGCGGCTTCCAGAGGGAAGGGCGCCCCCCTCTGACCAGGAGGAACCAGGTCAGCGCACTGAGCTTCAACGAGCCCCTGACGCCCCTGGAGCAGACTCCCCGCGGCTCCATGGACTCCATCACCATGTCCAACACTGCAGGTATACGCTTTGTACTTTATTTTATTGACAACACTAGGGTTATTTTTAAACTAGCCTCCGTATCCAGGCTAATATTTTCGTTTGCATTCCTCTGGTTCCGCATCCCAAACCATCACTGACCCATCCATCCATCCATTCCAGTACAGATGCTGCTCCCCACACTTCTCCACTGCTGTCAGAGAGCAAGTTGCTCAATACTGCCACTCGTTGACAAATGTTTGCAAAACCATGGGCCCTTTGTCACAGATGTGTGCTGGCTGGGGAAAATAACACAGCTGGCAACTAATATAATTCACAGTGGGGTTACGCTTGTCAAATGCTTCTGGGCTCAGCTACACTGAACAAACCCATCAGTTACTAATGCTATGCATCTGATAACTATACGTACGGCATAGCGCGCCGTTTTTCATCATTTTTGAGGATTTGAAAAAAATGACGAAATGACAAAAACGATGGGTTATAGCCCATGTTTTTTGAAATTTTTGAAATTTTTGAAATTGCAAATTGCGGAAATTGCAAATTCCGGAAATTGCGGAAATTGAAAATTGTGGAAATTGCGGAAATTGCAGTTGAACCCCGTTCCGGTAAACCAGAAGTACCAGTACCAGTGCCTTAGCTTTTGTGTATTCAACTATTTGGGTAACATGTGAGCTTTATCCTCTAATTCATGGGCCTGGATTTTTTTTCTCTAAAAATTCAAAAAACGATGGGCTATACGATGGGCTATAACCCCGTACGATATGGGCTATAGCCCATGGTCCAAAATGATGAGAAACGAGGATAACTTTTTTTTTCAAAAATTCAAAAAACATGGGCTATAACCCATCGTTTTTGTCATTTCGTCATTTTTTTCAAATCCTCAAAAATGATGAAAAACGGCGCCATAGTATGCCGTACGTCTAAGAGCCTACCTACAGCAGAACACAAAACATTAGCAACAAAATGTGACAGCAAAGAAAGAGTGCCGGATTGAGATTTGATGGTGTGGTCGTTGCAGGGAACTACGTAACAGCAGTGTTGATTTTGTCAACTAAAACTATGGTGAAAAATGTTTGTCAACTACCTTTTTTCACTGACGAAAACTAAATAAAAACTAAGCTATGATGACTACAACTAAGGCTAAATATATTGAACATTTTGTCAACAAATAGATTTCTGTTGACAAAATCAATAAAACGATAAAACGAATGACTAGGCCTACGATTAAAACTACATAAAAATGTGCTGTCAAAACACTGTCAGTGAGTACCGTGATTTTTGTACTATTCTGTTGCGTATGTGTCTATGGAGTTAACATTACACTAATAGACCCCCAGGTGTTTTGTATGTGTCTATAGAGTTAACATTACTCTAATAGTGGTTTTTTTTACATGATATTTACAAATATGTATTCCCTGTGTGTGTATGTTTAGTTTGTTCCTGAAAGCTGAAAGCCTTTGAGTCAAAAGGCCCAATCGAATTACACCACGTTTAGTGACATCCTCAGACGAAATGAAAGCCTGGGTATCGAGGCTAGTGACATCCTAACCCTACCACCTCCACTATCCCCTCCCCTTTTATCATACAACACACAGCTGTGGTGTGGCCGAGGCTTAAGTTCAGGTGGGTGGTGCTAAGATGGATACCAGGTATACTTAATGAACTGGTGGGTGTGGCCACATAAAACACTTTCTGTATACTATTTTTGAAAAAACTCTTCCTCCTAGTTACTAGGATCATGGGGTACTATGATTATGCTATAGGACCTAATTTAATCATAGATGGTCATGTTTTAGGGGGGAGGGGGGGGGGGGAGACGACTCCACTCCATCTTTAACTGTGTGTTGGTTGCAGGCAACTCTCTGGATGGGGCGACCAAGCGCCAGGAGCATCTTTCCCGGTTCTCCATGCCCGACCTCAGCAAGGACTCCGGGGTCCACGTGTCGGAGAAGAGCATCATGGGAACGCTCAGCCAGTTCCACAGCACCGAGTCGCTGTCGTCCTCGCGGCCCCCCTTCGGCCACAACAGTAACAACATGGACCCCCACCTGCACCACCCCGCGAGGGTGGGCTACCCTCTGCAGCATCAGTACTGGGACCCCCCCTCCCGGGGCCGTCCACTGCCCTTCGATGCTCGCTTCGTAGGCGGGGTCGGTCCGTCGGGCAGCAGCGGGAACCTGCGCGTCACCTCGGCCACTGAGCGGACCCCCCTCCGCCGACAGGTTGTAATAGTATGGGATTTTGTCATTAGTTTGGTTTTAGTTCATTTTGACTCTTTTTTTTCTAGTTAGTTTTAATTCATTTTTAGAGTGGGATTTGCTAGTTTGTATTAGTTTCTATTTTTGTGCCCTTTTTTACTTTAGGTTTTATTAATAGTTTTGTTTCATACAGAATTGTGCAGAATTCAAAAAGGTCTGTGTAATTGTAAGTATTGTGTAAAACTCAACAAAAGATAAGTTGTTAGACAATCAACGACAATCAATGGTTAAATCGAAAACTAAGGGCATTTTGTCTAGATGTTTCACTTATTTTTGGTTAGTGTCCATACAGTTTCAGTTAGTTATATATATTTTTCATTATAGTTTTTATTTACTTTAGTTAATTTTTTTTTTTTTTTTTTTTTTAGCTTCCGTTATCTCGTTAGTGGTCGTTAACTATAATAACCTTGCTCCGCCACCAGGAGACCGCCCCCCCGCAGCAACAACAACAGCAGCAGCAGCAGCCCCTCCCCCTCCAGCAGCAGCAGCCAGGATGGCACAAGCACCACCGCGGTAACCACGGCAGCGGCAACAACAACAACAAGGGCCAGCATCATCACCACCACCACCACCATCGCCGGCGGCGCCACAAGCGCTCCCGCCGCTCCCGCTCCGACAACGCACTCCACCTAGCGGCCGCCGCCGAGCCGCCGCCGTACCGCCGCGTCCAGGAGGACTACGACCGCTTCCCCTCCGGACACACGGCCCGGGAGCTGCTGGGCCTAGCTCCCGCCTCGTACCGCCCCAAACAACAGCAGCAGAGGCCCTGCCCCCGGACTACGTCCGACCTCACGCTGCAGGTAAGAGGGATGGGACCATAATACCTCCGACCTCACGCTGTAGGTATAAGGGATGGGACCATAATGCAGGTATAAGGGATGGGTCCATAATGCAGGTATAAGGGATGGTCCATAATGCAGGTATAAGGGATGGGACCATAATGCAGGTATAAGGGATGGGACCATAATGCAGTTATAAGGGATGGGACCATAATGCAGGTATAAGGGATGGGTCCATAATGCAGGTATAAGGGATGGGACCATAATGCAGGTATAAGGGATGGGACCATAATGCAGGTATAAGGGATGGGACCATAATGCAGGTATAAGGGATGGGACCATAATGCAGGTATAAGGGATGGGACCATAATGCAGGTATAAGGGACGGGACCATAATGGCGTTATTATTGCATGATATTATTGAGCTGCAAATTCAGTACCTTTTAAACCCTGTATGTACACTTGATACTTGGTATTCTAACTAACGTCAGAATGATGCCAGAACAGGCCAGCTCCATATATGGAGATACCGATATAGAGGTGATCAGGTCCAGAGCCTGCTCTCCCTGTGGGGGTGTGGAACGTGTGTGTCGAATTCAGTGGCGCGAACGGTTCCAGTTATGTGGATTACAGACTTAAGTTACACTCATTGCTGCATTACTGTATTGCACTTCTGGCTAGACGCCACTCTTCATTTCATTGTCAAAGTATCTGTATACTAGTGACAATGAATTTAATCTAATAATAGCTAATAATAACAGACATACAGTACAGAGTGCATTTTAGTTAGATAGAAGTGCCATTTTAGGTTTTAAGCATATTTTGATTATGGCGATAATATTGTTAATCGCAAATTATGTTTTGCCACAATAATGGTAACATGTCATTTTTGCAGGACGCCGGAGTGCCCGGGGGCTGGCCGCCCAGGGGGCCGGGGGCCGGCGGCAGCACCGGGGCAAGCTGGGGGGCCGGTAGCGACGGCTACCACGGGGGAGAGAGGGGGGGCGGCGGGGGAGAGCCGCCGTGGTGCTACAGCTGCTCCTCGTCCTCGTCGGGCTCGGAGGAGCAGGAGGAGGAAGGGGGCGGCGGTGGCGGCGGCGAGGCGGGAGGGGGCTACTTCCTGGGCGAGCCCATCCCGCGGCCCGTGCAGCTCAGGTACATCAACGAGGAGCTGCGGCACCGCTACAGCCCCGCCTCCTCGTCCGGGGGCATAGGGGGGGCGGGGCACCACCATCACCACGCCCCCCTGCTGCACGGGAACCACGCCCCCCACGGCAGCCATCATCAGCTGCACACCCGGCAGCGCAGGAAGAGCAAGAACTGTGTGGTTTCTTAAAAGAGAGAGAGAGAGGCGGAGCTAAAATGTGACTCTTCATCCTCTTCCGCACTCCGAGCACGACTCCTGGAAACCGGTCACGTCCCGAAAATGTCAATTGGCGCTACATGCACATATACGCCTACTTCCGGGCCTCTTCACAGGTGTTACGGATAATACTAATGAAGGCTATATTCCATTCTGGTGCACAATAGCAGCACCAGTGCATGGGTCTCAAAGTGTCCTTGAGTGGGTTCCAAAGGACACCGCACAGGTGCGTAACGCTGACAATGTACAAATGCATGTACACTCTCAGTTACAGACCTGTAAGGGTCCATTTGGTGCCATTTGTACATGTTATGGGGGTCATTGGAATGTACAAGTTTGAGAACCACTGTACAATTAACCACTTAATTTGTATCATCTGTAACACCTGAATGAAATCAGAAGAGGCCCGAAAGCAGGAAGAGCTATTTCCAAAATGGCGTACGTGCATAGAGCCCGTTTGCTTTTTTTTGGAGGAGCCGGGAGCAAGGAGACAGGAGGCTCCTCCCCATCAAGCCGCTTAATTGGAGCGAGGATCTGGGCGAGGATACGTCAAGTATATCCTTCCTGTCTCCTTTGTGGATGTTCTTTTTAGTTTTTCCCTCTTAGGAACATGTGACTTATAATGTCTCCTCCTCCACATGACAACGCTCCGGGCTCCGGAGTGCTCCGCTGATCCAGCACACACGTCATCATCAGGAACTGCCGTAGCTTCTAAAATGACGCTGTACTGAGCGAGGAGCGTTCCCATTACTTACAGCGAACACCATCCGTTCCTCGGTCCTAGCCTCCTTTGCTCAGAGGTGGGGCTTAGGCGTGACTGAGGAGGGCGCAAGGATGGATGTATGAGGATTGGAATTTTTCTAGAGTGTGTCAGAGAGAGAGAGGGGGGTGTATAGAGAAGAGGGAGTAGGTATCATATCACGTCAATACTATCACATAGGTAGGCCTATATATATAAAAAAAAAGAACAGACTATCTATGATCTGCTATTTTGGCTATAGTTATTTGACAACGTTTAAGTTATAAGTTACAACTGAAAAGAATTACAATATTATGATATATCCCCAGATATCTAGTCTAATATCACAATATCAATAGTATCGATATATGCCCAGCCATATAAGACAAGATATTATATATAGTGATCAGAGTGGTAGACTGACTTGACTAGTTAAACGGGACAGAGTGATAGACCAGTGATCCGGAGACCACCAGTGGTCCAGGTGGTCCCCAGCTAAATGATGGAGAGTTGGTAAACAAATGGTCCCTTTATAGATCTTTAACTACCGGTAGTTAAATTACGCTCTCAAGAGTAAAATTATTGTTAATAAAAATCTGCATTACTTAATTCTCTTAAGTCTACACAATCAGAGAATATAGAAGAATTGTTATTTTGGTCGAAGTTTGCCTGTTGTTCCTACCAACATCAATACGGCATGGAGTTGTGGACAATATCTTATCCAACATTAACAAAATATTTTTTGGTTTTGGCTCTGAGAGGCTAAATCTCATCAAATGGCGGTCCGTGGCTCAAATGCCGAATAAATAATGGACCTAGACACGAAAAGGGTTGAAAACCACTGAGTTATAGTGATAGACATAGACTGGTACAGTGACAGACATGGAGTGATAGTCAGATTGATTGATAGTGATAGATTGATAAGAGCGACAGAGGAATATACTGATCGATGGACAGTTATAGATTTGATATGACGATAAGAGTGATAGATTCACATTTCACAGCCATAGAGCCATAGACTGATAAGAGTGGATTTTTAACGAGTACATTATGTCGGTAAAACACTGCATGTGAAACAATACTGTAAGAGGTGAGCTTCATAAAAAGGAGGGGACACTCTCCATGTATGTGAGCTTATGCAACTCGTGCACCAGTCCAGGATAGACAGAGTGCTGCTGCTTTGTGTGCACACACACACACACACACACACACACACACACCTACACACTCCAGCATGATCTAATCATGACAGCGAGCAAGCGCTGCTCTGGCTTATATAACACCCAGGGATGTTTGCACATGATGGAGCGCAATGATGAGCTGCTGACAGTTTGAATGCACTAACCACTTCAGTTCAAAGGAGTTGTTCGCCCCCCAAAAAATGCTTTTTTCTATCGATTACACACCCCACGAAGCCTTGAATTCATGGAGATGTTTTGGTAGCCTGGTTTCCAGCCGGATTTGTTTTGTCACTTTGCTACTTAGTGCAGACAAAACAAATCCGTGGAACGAAGTGAATCAGGCTGGAACCAGGATAATGTTTGGTGGAACGCAGTGAATCAGGCTGGAACCAGGATAATGTTTAACGCAGTGAATCAGGCTGAAACCAGGATAATGGTTGGTGTTTTTTCTGTCGCATTCCCGGGGGATTTTATGACCGGGTCATCGTCGATCAATATAGGCGACTCGGAATAAAATACTATTTGAGTGGTGTCATCTGTGTAACATTGAATAAGGAACTAAAGAACATTTTATCATCGTCTGATATTTGAAGATAGCAATAGACCTTTATACACATCACCGTTTGGCAATTATGACTCACTCTTAAGATCGGTCATCAAATTGTTGGCTCAGGAATGAGACAACAGTTTTTTTTCTCCAATGCTTTATGGGCTGTGTAATTGAAAATGAGATCTACTCCTCTAAACTCTCTTGAATTTAATCACCTGGAGTGGACATGTACTTGGACCGCTTTCCCCCTTACACAAAATCTACTCAATCTACTCGGCAATTTTTTCGGCTAATGTTCCCCCTGGGTTCATGTGGTTAACATAATCAAATGTGGATAAAGCAAATAATTGATGTGTGTGTGTGTGTGTGTGTGTGTGTGTGTAGGAGATAATCAATAACCCCCCCATAAGGATAAGAAAAGGGGTTTAATTGGTGAAACTACTAAACGTGGTTGTTCTGCTGCCCTGGGCGGTTCTGTGTTGGGATAGTGAAAGCTGCGTGCTTGATTCCAAAATTGTGTATGTGGAATCCCCCCCCTCCCCCAAAAAAAGAAGAAGAAAAAAAAGGAATAGCTGCTGGAAAATACTAGTATTGGGCTTGGCCCCGTTTTCACCTTGTACAAAATAGTCAGTTGAACACCATGTGCTTTGCATACTAAATACCCGATTAATGCGACGTCGCACGGCAGTGTCGCCAACGTGCCAAAAAATAGCCGAGCAGTGGTTCCCAAACTTATTTTGGGGGAGGGGTGATGATTAGGTTGATGTGCAACACTGTTCTCTCACTCAAACAAACCAAGATACAGTATATACACTTTAACGTTTTAACTGTAGAACCGAGTCAAACTAAATGTAATGCCTCAACTCCTACAATTCCAAATGCTTGTCAGGGTGCTGGGTGGGATAGGGTCTCCACTCTCCACAGGGGAGGGTCGCGACCCAAAAAGTCTGTGAACCCTTGTTTTATAGATCGCTTTATTTTCTGGCACGCGAGACCGACCGCCGTGTGGCGAAGTGTAAAATCAAGCTTTTTATACCCACGCTTCTCACCACCAAAGGACAAAACGCTGTTCTCCTTCGGCCATTCAAGCACAGTAAACGTCAGGTATATATATAATTTATATATATATATATATGGTCCCGTTTTAATCTCCGCCACATGCTTATTTTTGTTTTCCTTTTCAGAGTTATACCTTTAGATGATAAATAATCCTAATAATAAATGAATTAATAATACCTGTTAAATGTATATACAGTAATAATACAAAGAAAATAATGTTATTATAAAAGGTTATGGATGTAGTAATGTAAATGTTATGTACATAATGGTCTTACATATGATATTTATATGATAAATATATTTTGTATCAAAAGAATCATTATTTGTATAAGATGACGTAGAGCTATACTAGGGAGAGTTGCATGTTCATTTGTGGCTGTTGTCTCATGTTGGAAATAAAGAGTACTACTTCACCGGACAATAGGTGTCTCATTGCACTGATCTCTGGATGCCTGGCTGATATCGGCCAGGGGCGATATATCTGAAATTACATGAATTACATGGCGGTTTTGGGTGGCAAATATACCAAAAAGAATCATGTGTGATATAGTACAAGGACATATGAACTACACATGAACAGAAGGTCTTTTTTTAACCACTTAAGCCCTATAGGAACATCACAAATACAGATCTAAATATCTATTTTGGACAAACTACACATTGTCTGTATTGTAGGCTACATAACATAAGCCTACAATACAGACAATGTTTAGTTTGTCCAAAATAGCCGGGGTTGCGACCTGAAAAGGTTTTGAAGCATTAATTCAGGGGTCCTCGACACAAACATGTTTGGCCATGTTTTTGACTGGCACCTCTTCCCCATGCTAAGGGCTAACTTTAGCCCTGGGTGTTCTCTGCTTCTGGGAAAATGGAACAAATGTTTGTCAGCATAGTGTGCTTACAGACAGTACAGCGGTCACACATAACACGCACGCTCCATTACACATCATCTCATGGGTCTCATTAAAGCTGGTCTGGCCCGCTTTCGTACCACCCCTACCCGCATTTGTAAACATCGTTGCTGCCGGGCAGAAACCTCATATCTCCATATTCTACTTGGAACGATGCAAGTTGGAAATGAATGCCCCACCCAGATATTATGTCCGTGTCCCTTTTATGCTCGTATATGAAGTTCTTTGTCAGGCATGCCCAAATATGGAGTCTATGCAGACGTCAGAATGATGTCAGAACAGGCCAGCTCCGTATAGGGACACTGGGCAGGGGGCCTGTCCAGAGCCCGGGCAGATGCCTTTTGTGGCGGTTCTGGACAACCGTGGGTCCGACCGACTCGACACCGGGCACTGCACCTCCTGCGGGGGTGTGAAACGTGTGTCGAATTTGAAGTCGGTGGGGCGAACCGTACTCGAATTTACACACACACAAACGCCTCACTTTTGGACATATGATGTTTCCTACCCGACAGAGGCCATTTGTAAATATCGCTCTCTGGCTTCATTAGGCATTTAGTGTGACATTGAATAAGGCACTAAAGAACAATTTATCATCATCTGATATTTTAATATAGCAAAAGGGGAGAAAAAGGGGAATTGAATGACAGAGTCCTACAAACGATAAATTATTCATCATAACAAGCTAGAAAAAAGGTTTGTGCCCTTGACTCAAGGCCTCCCAAAGTGAGCCCACGTCAGCGCAGCGGTCCAGTATCAACAGAAAGAAAATGCTTGCACACTGGCAAAACATTAGTCATAAAACACATTAATGCCAGTCTTTTCTTCTTGATTAGACATTTAAATACATCACCGTTCGACAACTATGATGACTCACTCTTAAGCAATCGCTACAGTGTATTTGTTTTTTTCCTCCTTTGTATTCACAGTATCTCTCTCCGTCACCACCGGTGGAATTATCCTCCACATAAAATGACGATTCTACGAAAAAACATAAAAAAATCCAAATCCAAATAATGATAATCCCACCCACTGGTGGTTAACAGAGCCGTTAAGAAGAAGAAACAGGGCCAATGCGGAAAAAGGCTTGATGCCAAGAGTTGACTTTTGACACGACAGCAGGCGGGATCATCGGTAGCACATGGAATGATTTACAAGAACATACAGAATCATTAAGCAGCATTTAAACCAATGTGACACACAAAGTCTCCTCTCCACATGGCTGTGTGTTACATAAGGCAGACAAGCACCATGTTTTAGAACTGGTTCCGTTCTAGATTTTTGGAACCACTTGGGAGCTTTCACCAGAGTTCCCACACATTTGTACCACTGAATTTCCAAAACTTTTCCAGAATATTTAACCCAATTTCTAGGTCTATAGAACAATCATTCAGCGCAATAATGAGTCTCATATTCCTATGTGCAATGGCCAAATACAGGCAGTGTAGCAAAAATAAGGCATATAATATAGAATATCATTTTTTTAAATATATATATATATTTCCAGGAATTCCATGACCGGGGGAACCCTGTTTCACGGAACCGGCCATGAACCGGCTGGCATTTCCACCATCCAGAACCAAATTAATCTCTAACCAGAGCTGAATGGTTTAGACTCTGTCTGGGGAGCAGGAGTCCCCAGTTGCCCCACGGCCAGCAATGTGTCGAATGTGACCGGTCAAAGTGCCCATTTCACAGGGGAATTTCTCTTATAGGGTGATCAGATTTTTCACTTGCATTTCGCTTGCAAAATAAGTCATTTTTGCATGAACTACTCCTTTGATTTGGCAGTTTTTTTCCCCAAAAAGTAAAGATATAATTCATTTGTTTCAGCGCCATGTCCACTGTCCACAGAAGAGTTAGCGTTTCAGATTGTTTCGTGCCACGCATTCCTAAATTTGTCTCCATATTTTAACTGTTTATGGGTTTATTTTTCCTAAATGGATACAGTAGTGTACCAGTTCCAGGTTTTATTCAAGTAAGGTCCGGGAACGTCGGGAAGTACAGTAGCCTGCTTCTACACAGCATATGTGGTGCATATTACTCTTAAGTAATCGTGTCAAACAAGGTTGTTTCTTTAAAATAAATATATACTTTTTTGTGAAATAACATATTTACACCAGGCTGTGATTCGTCTTGTTTTAGCTGTAGTCTTTAAAATAAGATAATGTTAAGCGTCTGGTGCAGTGGTTCTCAACCAGTGGTCCTTGAGGGGGTACCAGGTGGTAGATGATAGAGTTGGTAAGCCATAGCTCAAATGCTGAATAAATAATAACCTTGACATGAAAAAAGGGTTGAAATCCACTGATCTGGTGGGATAATTAAATTACATTTATTTCCTATCTGGTCTGTGGAGTGGACACGGGCGCATATAGCCTATTTATGCTGTGTATCACATTATTCACATATCACACCGAAAATAGCCGCTTTACGTTATTTTGGCAGCGTGCGGCGGTGAGCTGGCAGTTGGGCTGTGGTTGGTACGTGACACAAGGCCCAAAGCTTAAAGACCGCTACAGAAAGGGAGCGAGTAAAGAAAAAAGCTGACCACAATCGAGTGCACGCGGGACAATTCCACGGGACCGCGCCTAAACTTCTCTGCACGTCCAGAAATAATCGCCCGCCTCTCGTTGAAAATTAATTACCAAGGCGCGTCAGTCAGTCACTTATCAATCATTGGTTCCCAAGAAGTTCCATTTTCTCTGGAGACACCACTTCATCTGCCACAACCTGAGACACAACGTGGTTTTTATCATGTTAACCACTTAATCCCTATATACATACTTCTTATAGCATATAAAATACATTAAAAATAATAATAAAAATTTGGTCAGTTACAGTATGCCCCCACATCCCCCAGGAATGTGTGAGTGTGAGTGTGTGTGTGTGTGTGTGTGTGTGTGTGTGTGTGTACGTGCGTGCGTAGATGTGCGTGTGTGCATGCACACTACAGAGACGGGTCCTTGGGGTGCTTGTCATCGTACTCGTCTATGAACACCTGCATGGCCTCCACACAGCGCTGTCCGATGTCCCGCAGGTTGTCCTGCAGCGCCCCCTGCAGACTGGGCTCCAATGACGGGTCTTTGGCGATCAGCATCCTCACCACCACCGCGAACGTGTCCGTGTCCTGCCGGTACACCTGTGTCCAGTGGGAACAAAAACGACACACCAATGAATTGAGTGCAATGGCCTATAGGGCAGCGGTCTTCAACCAGCCAAATGATGGAGAGTTGGTAACCAAATGGACCCTCATGAAATTGTATCCAATGTTGTACAAAATATTACACTAATATATACGTTTTGGGTCTCAGAGGCTAAATCTCATCGAATGGTGGTCTGTGGCTCAAATGCCAAATAAATAATGGGCCTTGCAATGAAAAGGGTTGAAAGCCACTGTCATATAGGGCAGGGGTCTTCAACAGGGGGTTTATGCCAAAACAACAACAACATTGTGATATCCTTCTATAGTGCTTGCTCAAGGAGGAGCCGGGAATCGAACAACACCTTCGGATTCCAAGGCAGCCGCTCTTTGTTTTGTTGTTTGTTATAATTCAGACATTCTTTTATGTACGTAGCTTGTCTCTTGTTAAAAGGAGTACTTTTACACATTTTCTATTAATTGCACACCCCATGAAACCTTGAATTGTCAATATTTTGTTTTTGTCGCATTGCTAAGCCAATAATTTGTCATGAAAAATTATTGGCTTAGGAATGTGACAAAAACAAAAAAAAATTCCTTGAATTGAAGCTGTTTCAAATAGCTTTAAAAACGCCACTTGGCATCGCAGAACGTTGTGAGCGCACAAGCGGACATCTTTTCACGCCACAAGAGCATTGAGTGTGTGAGTGTACTTGTATTGGAAAATGTGTCACAAATCTATGAATATATATTCTTTCACAGCTAATGTTATTTTGACTCAAATATTTGCTTCTGGGGGGTCCCTGGAACACCATATTTTCAGATGGGTGTCGGTGTTCAAATACATGACATGAAAAGGTTTCAGCACCACAGATATCGATATATAGGTTTTTGAAGCCCACCACACACCGGCTGCGTCCGCCGCGCGGCGGACACAGCCGCCTCCATTATTTTCAATGAACCTATCGCACACCGGCTCCGTCCGCCACGTCGCGCCGCGCCACCAGGCGCGCCGATAGAACACAGTTCCATTTCCCAGGCGGCGCCACGCGGCAACGCGCCGCGCCGCAGACGGTCGCAGACGGTGTGCGATGGGCTTCAGAAAACCGTCAGGATTTAGAAGACATTTTTAGAATCGGCCTCAGGTCTCAGGTCTTAAAGTGAGATGTGTCCAAGAGAAACCATGTGAGTGAGATGCGGAATTGATCTCTGGTCCATTGATGTAAGGCAGCTTTTCACTGCACAGGAAGAGCATAGGCATTGTGAGAAATGGTTGTTTTATGGTTAGAAAACAAACATATATATATTTTTTAGTTGGGCTTAAGTTAGAACATTAGAATCAGTTCAGAGATTCAGGTTGGAGATACTAGGGATTAATCATTCTTATATATGGCATAGGCATATAGCCTTTATATAGGCATAAAGGTCAATATAGATGAAGACATAAGGAGATTTTCCGTGGTACTAGCGCTCCCACACTGTGGAACGATCTTCCACCTCATGTTAAGAGGTTCCCATACCCTTGCCTGTGTTTAAATCCTGACTTTTGGCTTTAGGGGTATGGTTAAAAGTGTACGAATGACATTCAAATAAAATCACTGTCCTAAAATGTCCAATACGTGCGTGCGTGCGTGCGTGCACGCTGATGCGTGTGTTATGTCTGCATCAGCTACTGTACCTGTTGCCAGACTTCCCCCCCACTAATCCTCTCTCTACCTTCTCTCGTAACCATGGCGATATGATAAGCACAGAAGGCCTTCTGGGTGTTGTCTCTAGCGGAGAGAATCAAGGCCTGGTGTCACGTTGGAGACGAGCCCCGAAGCACGTGTGGAAAGTAACTGAGTACATTTACTCCACCACTGTAGGGTAAGTGATATTCTTTGTTAAAATAAGTGTTAAATAACTATATTTTAGAGTTACTCTCTAGCTCAATTCTTTTTTTACTCCGCTGTAACAGGAGTATTCCTGTCTCTCCAGCTCAATTTCATATACAGTATATATTTTTTACTCCCCCGCTGTAGCTTAGAATCAAATGTACTTTTTACTTTACTACATGTACTGTATTTGACACCTTTTAGTTACTAGCAAAGTTGGCAGTGTTCATTTAGATTAACAACACTGCATGAAGATGAGGGTGTCCTCAAACAGCCACGTTTTCACATTTAACTTGAAATGAATAAATCACCACTTACTCCTCCAATTAATTAACTATTAAAACCTCCCGTATCAATCATGTCCGCATGATGAAATGCTTGTGTCGGGCGCACAGTAAATTGAAGCGCCTCGGGCGACCAGTTGTTTACACAGTTTGTCGCCGGGCAGAAACCTCATATCTCCACATTTCCACTGTTTTCTTTAGTTTTTTCATTAGTTGATGGCCTACTTCATCATACAAGAGTGTTAGTTGCACAAGAGCAGTATAAATAGCCGATCTACACGGTCACAAGATGTCAAATCACAACCTTGCAGATTGTCTATTTTCACTATTATATATATCTTTTTTAATAATAAAAAGAGAATGTTTTGGACATACAAGGTTACTACGAGACAGCGACAGATTAATGTGCTGTCTCCATCTCTCTAGTCTACAAGCTGTCTTCAACATCCCCTCCTCCTCCTGTTACACCGATGTGTGTGATTTATACTTTAGGCAATGGGCATGTCTACAAGCTCACGATGCGTTCTGTCATCAATAAATTCACGAAAACTGTGTGTGTGTGTCTGTGCACGCTTGTTGGGGGTAACTTGGGACACCGTCAGACTGATTGACTACAAACTTAGCGTGCTGCGGATGACCCGGGTGACGTGCCGTCTGCCGAGTGGGAATTCGGTCCGACTGGCTGTTGTCCAGAACCGAGAAAAAAAACATGAATGTCTGTCGGTGAGTCTGGAGGACGTACCAAACTGCCATTTTCTTAGAACATGCCCGGAATAGGGATGCTTGAAGTCCTTGACATGAAAAAAGTTTGAGCACCACTGACATAAAACAAACGATTTTCAGAAAACTGTTTTAGAAGACATTTGTAGTAGTAATGGGTAAAAATAAATGTTCAATATGAATCCATATAACATTTTATTCTGTCAGTAACAGGGGTCTGTCTCCCTGTCTGTCCAGCTCTTAAGAAAAGAGAAAACACATTTTCAGGTCTGTTAGTGATTACGGCGTCCAAAATAAAATACTGACACTTTGGCTATCAGCGTGTGCGGCCGCTTTGTTTTTTTCCATCAGTTGGTTCTCCCGTGGGCCGGCACCGCTACAAGGACTTTGGTGTGCGTAAGCATCCTCGTGCATAGTGATCATCAGAAAATTGAGTTGAACTTTTTAACAACAAAAAAACTATCAAAAAACTTTACTTACAGCACCTTTACAATAAATCCTCTTAAATCTTTCCCTCCACTTTCTTTAAACATATTTATCCACTCCTGTCCTGGTGTGCAAGCAGGCATACGTCCGTCTGTCCGTCCGTCCCCTAGCCCCGTTTTTAGGACTCGAACCTTCAGCAGGAATTTTCGAGCGAACCTTCGAACCATTCGTTTCTAATTAATTTGAAAAATAACCTTCGAGCTCCGAACCTCGGCGGGGCTTGGGAGCACGTAACTTGTGTCATTGCGAATGCAGTGAGCACTTACTATGAGACCTAGCAGATCATGTCTGTGTGTCTGTCTGTCTGTCTGTCCGTGTGTCTGTCCCGCTATCCAAATATGGAGTGTGTTGCATCAGCAATCACTCAGCTCCATATATGGGCACAAAAGGGGCCAGGTACCCCAGCTCCATATATGGGCACAAAGGGGGCCAGTGATTTGTTTGTTGTGGACCTGGCCCCTTTTGTGCCCATATATGGAGCTGAGCGTTCGCTTCCCACGTTCGCGCGTCTTACTCGTAGTAGCTTGTTTACAACTGAAACAGACTTCCTGTGCATAACTTCCTCTTCAAAATAAGAGCCACATGTAAAAAAAGTTACAATAACAAAAATAACAAAAACGAATGGTTCAAGCCCATTAATTAAGATTCGAGTGCCAACCCTAACGAGCGAAGGTTCGAACCCCAAATGTTCGGGAACAGCCTTAGTGTGTGTGTGTGTGTGTGTGTGTGTGTGTGTGTGTGTGTGTGTGTGTGTGTGTGTGTGTGTGTGTGTGCACGTGCGTTGCCGCCATCACCTCCTCTATATCTCTCCTCTTCTTTTGGATGGCTCGGTTGCGTGCCGTTATCCGACACAGCGTGGAGGGGAGGTCCCTCTCTCTGCCTCGCTCTCCACTCTGGGCTCTCTCGCTCTCCTGAGAAGCGTGGCGGACAAAGAGGAGGAGGACAGGAATAAATAAATCACATTCAGGACTGTGAAGAGGTTATTCATTTTGTCACATGCTCAGACATACAAAGCAGGAGCAGTGAAGCGTCGAGGTGGCATATTCTCGACCACCAGACTGTGTGCTACAAAACTGTTGCTTTTCACGATTCAAATTCAACAGTAGCTAAAGTAGCAGATCTATATGGACTATGGTCTGTGTAGGGCAGAAACCTTGCACCTCCATATTTCCACGTTTTGTCTACTTTGTCGTACCAGCTCCAGTGGCCTTGTGGTTAGAGCAGTGGTTTTCAACCAGTGGTCATTGAGGGGGTTCCAGGTGGTCCCCAGTTAATGATGGAGAGTTGGTAACCAAATGGGAGTGTAAAATGAAACAAATGGACCTTTGCGGGTCCATTTGGTTTCATTTTACACTCTCAAGAGTTAAATTGTGGACAAAATCGTTTTGTGTCTGAGAGGCTAAATCTCATGAAATGGTGGTCCATGACTCAAATGCAGAATAAATAATGGAACTAGATATGAAAAGGGTTGAAAATCACTGGGTTAGTGTCCACCCAGAGACTGGGAGGTCGGGGCTCGATTCCCTAGCCAGGTCATTACTCATTACCAAAGACAATGAAAATGGGACCCAATGCCTCCCTGCCTGGCACTCAGCATCACGGATTGGATCCCTGTGACATACTAGCATCATGTCCAGGGTCTGTACTTGTACATCAAGCTGCCTCACGCTACAGAAACAGGAGATAAGACTCTGGGCCTCATGGCTCGGCAAGGCTTACTTACTTAGTTGTACAAGAGGTCAACCAAAACTAGTTCAAATAAGTGATCTACAATATTATATTGTAGATGGGGGACAGGTAAAGACCTCAGAATCTGCCCCAGAGTTCATTGTTCTCTGGAATCAGACTGAAATCAGTCACGGCGACTGGAAACTTTAACTCGGACACCCTGGTACCTGCAGGAGATTAATTACAGTACAGTATACAGCAAGAGGACTGGTTCATGTTGTATTACTCACGTTGAACGGTTTGTCTCTCTCTCTGCTGGAAGTAGACCTGGGGAACAGAGGGGTGAGGGAAGCTGGAAGACACAGAGAGAATTCACACCATGTCACACAACATTTTGTCAGGCCAAGTGCTAAACTGTGATTTGTGAAACAGCAAGAAAAGGATTCCTCCACACACACCAGCTCTGTTATCTAAACCCCCAGTTACACAAAAACAGTGGGTCGATGGGACCCATTTGTGAGTCATGACTCAAGTAAAACGTTTATTATATTTTATATTTAAGGAAATATATACATTATATATATTCTCTCAAAAGTTTTTTTGTTTTTAGTTTTTTAATAAAAATGTAATACAATTATTTTAGACATTTTAAAACAAACCTAAGAAAGTACATACTGTAGCAAATAGCCAATCTACAAGATTGCAATGCTAGGCAAAGCGACACGTTGTGTGCTTGTAGATCTGATATTTTCACTAGTTTGTGTCCTGCTTGTGGAAAGCATCTATAATCTCTCTTGTGAGTCTCGACCTGAAAGGTTTGGGACCCACCGATTCTAAACAATTCATCACAATGTGTAGAATTACGATGTTTATGTTATTATTGTTCTAAAACCTATATTATGTTCCTGCTGTTCTAACATGATACAGCCAAACAGTTGGAGAAATCACACGTTGAGTCTTTAACCTCTTCAGGACGGGAACCCCTTGGTGTTTATAATTTAGCAATTAAGGGGTTTTATGGCGACTGAGAACTTTGGCCAATCTTTAGTCAACAGGAGGCAACATAACACTGTGATGCAACACATGCCAGTGCAACAGCACTGCTGCAATACAACTAGTGGTGGAAAGTAACAAAGTTTTTATATTTTATAATATATTGTAATTTTACTCCACTACATTTATTTTAAAACTTTAGTTACTAGTTACTTCGTAGAACACATTAAACACCTCAGCCCTATGTCGGTCATTTGAAAATAGCCAATCTACAAGCTTGAAATGGGACATGCTGCATAATGAGTACTTTTACCATTACTAAATTTTTTTATTCTGGACTTTTACTTGTACTTCTGTATTGCAGAAGTACAAGTAAGTACAGTATTTCTGTATTGCAGTATTGACACTTTTACTTAAGTAAAACATTTTGAGTACTTTCTCCACCACTGAACACAACCCATTCTTCCACCAATGTGTTGCATGAACGCCAGGACTGGTGGGGAAAACATTGACTCACATTCTGAATCTATTCACAACTTCCAAAAATATATTTTTTGAAATGTTTCTTAATTTAACATATGCCCTTCTCAGCTAGCCTAAACGTACTTATTTTAAATGATATGGCAGCATTTCAATTTTTTTAACACACACACACACACACACACACACACACACACACACACACACACACACACACACACACACACACACAGTTTCAGTTTTCTGAAAAATGTTTTTCAGTTCATTTCAGTAGTTCTCAAACTATTTCATGTCAAGGACCCCTCAGAATTATCTGCATTTGGCCGTGGACCCCCTTCTGAAAATATGTAGTTCCAGGGACCTCCCTGCAGAAGCAAATATTTGAGTTAAAAATGCTGTGAAAGAATATATATTCAAAGATGTGCGCCACATTTTCAGGATAGCAGATGTACAAGCTCGTAGCGCAACACTCTGTGCTATGAGCTTTAGATATTTTTCAATAGCTAAAGTATAACATGATGCTTAAAACACCAAATCGGTTCATGACCCGTCCTAAGTGGTGCATTTATATAGCGCCTTTATCCAAGGCGCTTTACACAGATTGTGCATTACATTCACCCATTCACACACACATTAATACACCGATGGCGACGGAAGCCATGCAAGTACTACCAACCAGCACATCGGGAGCAATTTGGGGTTCAGTGTCTTGCCCAAGGACACTTCGACATGTAGACAGGAGGAGCCGGGATTCGAACCGCCGACCCACGGATCATTGGACGACCTGCTCTACCTCCTGAGCCACAGTCACCCTGAATGGGTTAATAAAACAGACCTGTAAAAATCACACTGACTTGGTACCCTCTTATTTCACTCAAAATCAAACTTCGTCAAAGAATACCTGATCTAACGAGCAGCTTGTAGATAAGCTATTTTCATGTAGGGTGTTCATTTACGAAGATCGTAAGATCGTTAATCACAATTATGTGAACCGTAAGTGCAGTTTCTCTGCTTAAATAAATTGTCAACACTAGCCTGAACTGGGTATTCATATTTTCCATAATAGTCCCCTCCCTCCCCCCAGAGCAGAGCGGAGCTGTGCTGCGATACGGTTGCATTTTTAAGAGCATGTTTACACTAGCTGTCTCTGCTCAATCTCCTGTCTAAGAGTCAGATGAGCTTGTATTGTGTGTGCGGAGAGGAGCGATAGCTGGCTGGGGGCTAAAATTAATGTTTCTTTAAGCGGGATCTGTTGGGTGTGATTTGAGAAATCTGCCTCGCAACGTCTGACTGCAGTGCTGCTATGTGAGGCGATACCGTTGTTATGGCTCATTATATACCGCTCTCTCTCTCTCTCTCCCAATCTCTCTCTCTCTCGATGAGTCACCATCACCGCACCATCTCTCAGGCACACACAGAGAAACAGTTTCTTTCTCTCACACACACACACACACAGACACACACACACACACACACACAAGTTCCTGGCCTGTACAGCTGGCCTAGCTGCACCTAGGCTCAATGCCTCAATTGTCAATTCCAACAGCCTTTGCTCCTTGTCACTCCCTAACTCAGTTTCCTGTCAAACTACCTGTCCTATCAATAAAAGGCATACAAGCCCAAAAATAAGTCTTTAAAAAAAACTGCTGAAACTAAAGCCTCATTAAAGTATTGGACTACATAATCATGTGTTGTTGTTGTTGTTGTTGACAAACTTGTTACGCTCGTTATGCGCTGGTTTTAATCTGGCTGTGTGTGATCCCATTATCATTTTCATATGGCTGTGATGCCATTAATAGCCCCCTTGACAATAAGAACAGCATCTGTTGATGATGTCCCAGGGCGGCTCGCCTGATCCTAATTATTTCAGATAATCACAATTATGTTTTTTGAGGGGCTTCTACATCCAGCTTTTGGTTACCGTCCACAAACTTCGTCTTAATAATAATAAAACTTTATTTTGTATAGCACCTTTCATGACATGAAATGCAGCTCAAAGTGCTTTACAGAGCAATGGAGAAAGAAAGAAAAGAAAAGCAAGGCATAAACATTAAAAACATGAATAACATTTTTTTAAGATCAATTAAAAGCAAGAGTGTAGAAGTGGGTCTTGAGCTGTGCTTTAAAAATGTCTACAGAGGCTGCCTGTCGAAGGTACAGTGGGAGTTTGTTCCATGCCGTTGGCCCGTAGAAGCAAAAAGCTGCTTCCCCGTATTTTTTTTAGGCAAAGCGAGCAGGCCAGCAATGGAAGACCTTAGGGGGGCGTTTGTCTTAAACAAACATTACATTCCCATTGACAATGAATGGAGAATTTCAAAGTCATAGTGTCTGAGCAAATAGGCATAGTGTCTATTTTACGTTATGATGATGTACGATGATAAGAGCGCCCCTCACTTCACATGGGTGTGATTTTTCTCTTATTACACAGCTTGGGTGAATGCTATTTTTGAGTAAGTAAGTACATTTTATTTATAAAGCAACTTTGGAAACAAAGTTACAAAGTGCTGTACAGTGAACACAATATAAAAATAATCAGGTTAAAGCAAACATAGTAGCAGGGCCGGTCCCGAGCAATCTGGAGCCCCAAGCAGGAATTTTTACGCCCCCCAACTAGCAAACTATTGATATATCATATAAGGGAGAAAAGGATTGGACCAAGTATGGAACTCCCTTGACCCCACAGGTCAAGGGAGCTGAGGAAGAGGCGTAATTGCAACCGCGACAGCCACACTTCGCCCTGACAGATAAGAGAACCATTCCAAGGCTACTCCGGTTAATCCCACCCACTGATGGAGCCGATCAAGGAGTATGGAGTAGTCAATTGTATCGAATGCTCCACTTAAGTCCAACAGCAGCAGCACTGAACATTCACCGGCGTCGGCCCTCATGAGAATGTCGCTAGAAACCATGAAGAGTGCTAGCCCCTTTTATAAGTAGCTTTTGTCCCCACACGTCTCAAGAGTTGCCATTGACAATGAACAGGGAATTCCGATCAAATGTCCGCTAAATCTTGTCCCCTCACGTCTCAATATTTGCCATTGACAATGAACGGGGAAATTATGTCAGAATTCCGCTAAATATGACGTAAATTAAACATCAAAACATTATATGCCATTGAAGGGAAAATGTATGTCATATGTAAACGAGCAAATCAGCTAACCAATCACAGGCAACAGGCATTCTGATTGGCTAGTATGAGATAATTTATGATGATGTATGATGATAAGAGAGCCCCTCACTTCACACAGGTGTGTTTTTTTATTATTACACGGCTTGGTTGAATGCCAATGATTCTGATTCAATCACTGATTCACTGAATTCTGAACAATGAACTCAAAAACAGACTAAAGCTGTCTAATCAAAGCCTCCGAGCACTTGGCTGCACTGCTCGATTTTGTGTCCCTCCGTATCCAACATGAGCCGTGTAAACAAACACGCTATGTCATTTACAGCTAAACGTTGCTCTCAAGAATGTTTTTGAAAACATTTGAAGCGAGAAATGGACAGTGCAGTGACCAAATATTGATTCCATTTCACCGTTGTTGTTTTCCTGAGGTGACACATTGCATTGGACGCACTTGGTATAAATCAATGGAATACTTGCTTTACCGTAAGCAATGACATCATTCATTTTGTTGTTACTTTTGAGTAAATTCAATCATGTATTGCCGTGATGAAGTCAGGACCTCGTCTGGGTTTATTTCTCAATATTGACCTGCTTGATTATCCCAATTGCATCATCGTCGGGCAGAAACCTCTTAACTCCATATTTTAACTTTGTGTTTTTTGCAAATTAATACACTTTTTAAGTTTCCACACGAACAGAGACGATAAACTAATCTAGATTCATAGTTCATCATGAACTATCCAGACCTCTCAGGTCATTTCGGTCCACAGAATCTGAACTAAAACATGGAGATTTTATGCTCCACCCATCCAACTCTCAGAAAACTGCACATCTGCTAAAACAATCAAAGCTTTGCTTGCAGCTACCTTTTATTGACATTTATTTTAATCATTCTTCTGCACTGTAAATGTACTCTTATTTTTTCTATATGCCTAATTTTTTTTGCCATATTGATGTCTAAATGCTTAAATAATTTGTGTAAAACTCTTTGAATTGTGCCGTGTTGAAAACACAAAGTTTTACAATTAAAGTTGCCTTGCCTTACAATGACAAATCAGTATTCCAAATCTTTGTAAGTCACACAAGGGCTTCCATGCCTCAGGCTGTACTAGTGTGGGTCTATACTGCCACCCACTGGCCACATATATTATACATGCCCAAATATAGCAGTTTGTACTGTTCAACATGTGCTGTGTAGTTATGGTTGCATATTTAGGTCACTGGCTAGTGGTAAATGGTGCATTTATATGGCTGTTTGGGACCCGGGGACCCCCCAGGGTTTCTTTAGGGTATCCCTAGCTAAATTGACAGTTAGGTGCCACTCAGAGGCCCGCTTTCCACCCAAGTTGAACCAGTTCCCTTCTTTTTCTCCCCCGCCTAATTTCGAACCAGTTCAGAGTGTTTCAACTCCAAATGAATGTGGTTCAGAACCCTAAAAGTTGGTTTGGAACTTTTTTTGCCTTAAACTGGGAACAAAAGTGTCATTCAACAGGTTGAGATGCAGATGTGATATAAACAATGGCAAAAGCAAGCGAAAAAGCATCATTCATTCTTTTTTAAAGAAATCTGCCATTCTGACAATCTGCCATTGTCGATAGAATTCCCCCCGCTAAATGGACACTTTGGCCACTTCATATTTAACACATTGCTGGTCCGACCTGGAATCGAACCTGGGACGGAATTTAGAACAGAACCAGTTCTAGAACCAAAGTTTGGATGCCGAGAGTGTACAGATGGAACCAAATGGACCTGTAAGGGTCCATTTGGTTCCATCTGTACACACACACAGAGTTAAATGAACCCATTTAAAACTGTAATTTCTTTATTTTAAAGACGTGTGAGATTAAGCAACGGTAGCTACCTCAAAGTGAACTCTGTTATCAACATGGAGGACTTTCCAAACAGGATAAAGAGCTATTTGATCAGCTGTGTGGAGTGTGTGTCTGTGCACATGTCCTGCTACTGAACTGAACAGCACTAATCTGGATTGTTTTATGCTGTTTCAAGAGATTTTATGTCGCTTGTTTTAAACGTTGATTTTACGTGCTGCTAACGTCTTGGCCACGGCTCCTTTGCAAATAAATAATAATTTGAATTCTCAAATGTGACTCTGAAAAACTGAAGTGGAAATTTTGTTTTAGATATTCAATTACATTTGATATGATCTTTAAGGGTCGCAAGTAAATAGGCCTATCCCTTCATTGTTTGTTTCCTTAAATTTATTAAACTAGAGCGGTGGCCGTGGGGCCTCTACAGCGGTGCCCGTTGGGCACTTGCCTACTTGGAACGATGCAAGTTGGAAATGCATGCCCCACCCAGATATTATGTCTGTGTCCATATGCCCATATATGGAGTTATTTGAACGGTTCTCGAGTTATGTCGATTACACACAGACGGACATACAGAGACTTGGTGCATTTATAGATAGATAGACTATAGCGGTCCCCGTTGGGCACTGGCCTACTTGGAATGATGCAGGTAGGCCCTTCGGTGGTGTGGAACGCGTGAACCCCACCCTGACAAGTACTTGGAATTGTAGGAGTTTAATGCATTACATTTAAGTTGACTCAGTTTCCACAGATAAATTGTGTATTTTGCGTTGTGAGCTTGTAGATCGGCTATTGGGCTCACAATTATTTGGCAATTTGGCCAATGTTTGACCAGTTGTATAGTTTGTTGATTACTTTTAATGCAATAATGTTCTTTTTTCATTTCATTTCAGGTATTAAAAAAGGTCTTAAAAGTCATGAATTACTGTTATTCCAACCCACAGGTTGAGGACCACTGGGCTACAACGCCAAAGTACAGTAAATACTTGAGATACATTATTTGGTTATCCCAAAGGTCAAATTAGCCTTCATGATTTTGGGGGGAAAACAATTACCTCAAGAACAGATATACAATTAGTGTAATATTGCTTATATGCCAATATCTCATTTGGCTGACCACTTGAAACACTTCTAAACCCATCATTTTCGTCGCAGTTACTGCACTTTAGCTTTGTAGGGCAGTATAGGGGTAGGGGCGTTGGCATTACCTTTGAGGCAGTCATTTGGAGACGAGCTCTTGGAAACTCTGTCCCTGTCCTTCTTCATCTCTCTCTCCTTCTCCCGCATCCGGTCCTTCTCCCGCTTGATGTCCAGCGGGGACGGGGGGAACTCCCTGCGTTGGTAGGGGGGGTATTGGTAATGCGGCCTGAAGGAGAAGTGATGGAAGCCCGGCTTACGGAAGGGAGTCTCGTGGTGGTGGACATGGTATCTGTAAACATTTAACAAAAAATAAAATACATTTAGTCATCTCAAAAGTTGTAGTTATTCTAGTTTTAGTCTCGACTAAATATCCTAAGATTTTTGTCACCTCAATCTACAGTTGATTTTGTCGACAAAAACATATTTTGGCAGGCCTTGATGCCGTCTTTTTCAGCATGCAACACCCTCCCACCCTAGCTAAAGTCTATGAAAATTAACACTGCATGAAAAAGGAAAACAAGAACGCACACTATCATGCAAATAAAATAGTGCCAGTCTAACTCTGGGGGAGCCCGGGATCAAGCCTCGCGGTTCCCATTGGGAACCGGATGTTCTACCAGCCACTCTACCCCTGAGCCACTGCCCTGGTATTTTATACTAGCGAGTACTTTACATGCCTTGGCCTGTAGAATCCTGGTATTTTATACTAGCGAGTACTTTACATGCCTTGGCCTGTAGAATCCTGGTATTTTATACTAGCGAGTACTTTACATGCCTTGGCCTGTAGAATCCTGGTATTTTATAGGCACTGGTGGGTACTTTGGACAGCCAGGCTCTGGGTCTGGACGGACTTCTGATTCGTCTGAAAGGAGTTTTCTTCTCTTCCTGAAATAACAAGAAGCGTTAAGCAGCATTACAATCACACCGAGGCACCTTTTTCCACCAAAATAACTTTGGTTCTAGAACTGCTTCCGTTCTAGATTATTGGAACCGTGGTGCTTTCACGGAACCGGCGGCCATTTTTTTGTTCCAGTTCCGAACCAACTTTTAGGGTTCTGAACCAATTAGTTTCCAGTGGAAACACTCTGAACTGGTTCAATATTAGGCGAGGAAAAAAATAACTGAACCGGTTTAACCCTGGTGGAAAAGGGGCCTGACTGAAATAACAAGTGGTAGAAGCATTATTACAAACACACTGACTGAAATAACAAGTGGTACTGTAGCAGCATTATTACAAACACACTGACTGAAATAACAAGTGGTACTGTAGCAGCATTATTACAAACGCACTGATTTAAATAACAAGTGGTACTGTAGCAGCATTATTACAAACACACTTGACTGACATAACAAGTGGTAGCAGCATTATTACAAACACACTTGACTGACATAACAAGTGGTAGCAGCATTATTAGAAAAACACTGACTGAAATAACAAGTAGAACCAGGCAGAGGCAAGTAAGGCTGTATGTTTTTGTTTAGTTTTTTCCTTAGTGCTCTCATCCAACCCAGATGAAAACGCCAGACGTGATCAACACACAGTGCCATCTTTTCTCACAAGAAGTGACAGAAAAAATGCCTACATTCTAGCTTGGATCCACAGTGTCACATTGTGCGTGTGTGTGTGTGTGTGTGTGTGTACAGTATTTACATGTGGATCCTCTCATGCAAATACTGTACACAGACAAAACGTAACCATGGAAACATGAGATCAGACTCAAGTCATCAGAGCTACACACACACACACACACACACACACACACACACACACACACACACACACACACACACACACACACACACACACACACACACACACACACACACACACACACACACACACACACACACACACACACACACACACACACACACACACACACACACACACACACACACACACACACACACACACACACACACACACACACACACACACACACGTTTGTCTGCAGTCAAGTGAATAGAAATGGCAGTACTTGGCTGGACAGGTTACCCAGCCTTGTCAACTTGTAGATCAGCTATTTTCAAATAGCCAATGTACTGTATACTGTGGGCGCTATTTTGGCCGCTGCCTTAGCCCCAGGGCTCCAGACTAACCTTTTTCACCCCCGGCCTAGAACTGTCCCAAAATATAAATGTAACTGCCCACCCAAATACAAACTGACTGTAAAAATAACATTAATAATAGAGAAAATATATCATAAATTAATACTGAAACCAGATATAATCATTCACCCCTTTTGCAACCAGATCTTATTTTAATTATGTTTGGGAGACAAGAGACACTTTCCTGGGTTATTTATGTGGGTAATATGTGTTTTTTTTAGATATTTCAGGATTTCAGAGTGTCCATGGGCTCCATGATGTCATGGACACTGGGCTCACTTATTTCCTCGACTACATGTTGTCGCAGTAAGACAGCCCTCCCCCTATCCACATGGATAAGTGGACCAAAGCATTATGGGAATTGCAGTCTATAGGAAGGACACCTGTCGGGAAGGAATAAACAAAAGAGCAACTAAAATGAATTGGACAGCCAACTAGTGCTGCACAATTCTTGCTCAAATTGAGAAATGAGATCGCATTGGTGTCTGAATCTAGACCACCAACTTTTTCAGATTAATTGTGCAGCACCAGCGATGGGAGTATGTTTAATCCCCAAAAGGGAATGTATAGGTAGCTCATTAATCTTTACCTTAACAGCAGAAGATGAAGATGATGAGGATGATGGCACAGAGCCGTCACTTGGCCTCTTGTCACCAGAAGAGCTCTGTGGGAAATGGGAAGTGAAAACAGTGCAGTTTCGTGGTTTAGTTAAAAGTCTCAAGTACATTTAATATTCATAACGAGCATTACAAACATAGATCTGCTAAAAACACAATATGCAGCTACAGTATTGCCAGGAACGTTTATTTACGTTTTAAGCAGTAAAAACCACTGTGCCAAGACGTAAAGTTCTATTTCTAAATTCTAAAAACATTTTTTTGTATATATTAAAAAATTAAAAAAAGTAATCTGACGTGCACATGGATTATTTATTCTTTCATTTGTCCCATATCTCTGGCACCTGGCCAGCGTTTCTGTTTAACAGGTGGCATGGATTGTGATGCCGATTTATTATACTGCACCAAACCAATGTTTTCTTTTGATAGATCCGCACATGCATACATGCATAGGCCTGTTACAATTATTACATAATTGCCTAATCGCAATTATTTGAGATAGTCACAATTAACTTCTCACAACTCAATCGTTTCCATGTTGAGAAATATCCATACATTTTCAAAAACAGCAGATCTACAAGCTTACAACACATGTAAGCTTGTTGATCGACTATACGCCATTTTGTAATCGTTTTGGAAAGAAAACAATATTAAAAATGATTGAATGTGTCAGTGATTTTTGTTGTATATTTAAGTCATTTGCATATGATATCTGCCATGTGCAAGTTGTGATTATGAAGCTTAAAAGGCTAAAATGAGTACAAATTGCAACATTTACTTCCAATGTTCAATGCAAAAAACAAATCGTTAATCACAATTATTTGTGACATTTAATTGTCAACTTAAATTTGTACTCGACCCTGCAAACTATCGTCATAATTTCATAAGTGTGCACCCCTAATCAAGACTATCATATTTATATTTTACATCTATGATAGACATCTTGATCCAATGCACACAGCTCGCCTTGCATCAATGACTTTTACTTTCGTTCATAGATATGCAAATAGGCTAGATAAGAGAGTCTCTCATCTTGTTTCTAACAGTTTATGATTGCATAGTACTGTATCATTGAATGTCATTAAATGTTTCGATGAATTGAGTATATAAAGGACCACAATGGAGAAAGGAGCCAACAGGCTGTCTTGGGTTATAAATCCTCTTAGCAGACTGTACTTTCCTGTGCTTTATCCCCCTGCAAACTGCAAATAAAGTATTCAATCTAACACTTAATGAATAATGTAATATGCTACATCAATCTTGAAATCATTGTAATGTTGAATACACACCTTTGTAAAAATCTGTCTGTGTTTAACAAACAAAGCCTGAGGCAAACAACATACCTCCATACCTCCATACATCTCTTCCAGTGACAAAATCGAAATGTAAACAACATAATAAAGTATATGGCTGTCGTATACCGTAGTTAGTACCTTGCTCGGCTGGTCCATGGGTCCAGTGCTCCTGGGTCTGGGCTGGTCCATCATACTGGAGCTCGACATAGCTGGTCTGCTGGGTCCTCCTGTGGAGGTCCTGGGATTGGGGGATTTGTCGCTATAAGGCAGAAAGATGTCTCTCCAGGGTGCTGGTCCTGTGATGGTGGTCCTGGGACTGGGGGATTTGTGGGTGTCACTATAAGCCAGAAAGACGTCTCTCCTGGGTGCTGCAGCTGGCCCACTGTGCGCTGGTCCTGTGGAGGTGGTCCTGGGAGTGAGGGGCTTGTTGGTGTTCCTATAAACTCGCCCACTGGGTCCTGGTCCTGTGATTTTGGTCCTGGGTGCTGGCCTAATAGGTCCTGGTCCTGTGATGGTGGTCCTGGGTGCTGGCCCACTGGGTCCGAGTCCTGGGGTGGAGGTACTGGGTACTGGTCCTGTAGAGGTGGTCCCGGGTGCTGGCCCACTGGGTCCTAGTTCTGGGGTGGTGGTACTGGGAGTGGGTGGCCCACTGGGTCCTGGGGTGGTGGTCTTGGGTGCTGAGGTGGTGGTACTGGGTGCTGGAGTGGTGGTACTGGGTGCTGGGGTGGTGGTACTGGGTGCTGGAGTGGTGGTACTGGGTGCTGGGGTGGTGGTACTGGGTGCTGGGGTGGTGGTACTGGGTGCTGGCCCACTAGGTCCTGGTCCTGTGGTGGTGGTCCTGGGTGCTGGCCCACTGGATACTAGTCCTGGGGTGGTGGTACTGGGTGCTGGGGTGGTGGTACTGGCAGTGGGTGGCCCACTGGGTCCTGGGGTGGTGGTAATGGGTGTTGGCCCACTACTGGGTCCTGCAGGTCCTGGGGTGGTGATCCTGGGAGTGGGTGGCTTGTTGGTATCACTGGGTCCTGGTGCTGTTGTGTTAGTCCTGGGTGCTGGCCCACTGGGTCCTGGTCCTGTGGGGGTCCTGGGAGTGGGTGGCCCACTGGTTCCTGGGGTGGTGGTCCTGAGTGCTGGCCCGCTGGGTCCTGCAGGTTCTGGGGTGGTGGTCCTGAGTGCTGGCCCGCTGGGTCCTGCAGGTTCTGGGGTGGTGGTCCTGAGTGCTGGCCCGCTGGATCCTGCAGGTTCTGGGGTGGTGGTCCTGAGTGCTGGCCCGCTGGATCCTGCAGGTTCTGGGGTGGTGGTCCTGAGTGCTGTCCCGCTGGGTCCTGCAGGTTCTGGGGTGGTGGTCCTGGGTGCTGGCCCACTGGGTACTGGGGTAAAGGTCCTGGGTGCTGGCCCACTGGGTCCTTGGGTGAAGGTCCTGGGTGCTGCTGGCCCACTGGGTCCTGGGGTGAATGCCCTGGGTCCTTGGGTGAAGGTCCTGGGTGCTGGCCCACTGGGTCCTTGGGTGAAGGTCCTGGGTGCTGCTGGCCCACTGGGTCCTGGGGTGAAGGTCCTGGGTGCTGCTGGCCCACTGGGTCCTTGGGTGAAGGTCCTGGGTGCTGGTCCACTGGGTCCTGGGGTGAAGGTCCTGGGTGCTGGCCCACTGGGTCCTGGGCTGAAGGTCCTGGGTGCTGGGGTAGTGGTCCTGGGTGCTGGCCCACTGGGTCCTTGGGTGAAGGTCCTGGGTGCTGGGGTAGTGGCCCTGGGTGCTGGCCCACTGGGTCCTGGGGTGAAGGTCCTGGGTGCTGGGGTAGTGGTCCTGGGTGCTGGCCCACTGGGTCCTGGGGTAGTGGTCCTGGGTGCTGGCCCACTGGGTCCTGGGGTAGTGGTCCTGGGCCCTGGGGTGAAGGTCCTGGGTGCTGGGGTGGTGGCACTGGGAGTGGGGGGCTTGATGCTGTCGCTATAAGCCAGAAAGATGTCTCTGAGGCTGGAGGTGCCGTTGAGCAGGAAGCGTTTGTCTCTCTGGATCTCCTCTGGCCCCGCGTTGCTCATCTGGAACACTTTCTGTTTCACTTGTCGGACTGTTTAGTGCCTCCTCCTTCTTGTTGTCGGTTTGTTTAATAGCGAACATTAAGAGACCGTATACTTAAGCTTTAAAGTCCATTCATTTGTTGTGTCTCGACTGTTTCTTGTTTGTTTGTTTGTTAACAGACACGAACGGATTCCCCGGAAGAACTGCTTCTGCTGTGTTGTTGCTGCTCTATTCACATATGCCGTCAGCCGTTCCTTTTACTTCCCTTTTCTACAATCTAAAGATCCAAAGTGTTGATAACGTGTTCATTTTCACACAGAAAGCAGAAACACATCAGAGTAGAAGAGAAGTGTTTCCTGTTGAGTAGAGGAGTGTGTTCTTCACCTCAGGAAACTGAATAAATGAAGTGCAGCTGAGCTGACTGAATGAATGTTGCAACGCCGTGGTTGAAGTGACTTTTATGGTTGTTGTTGTGACACATCTTGACCACAGGGTGGCGGAGTTTGACCGCTAGAGAATGGTGAGGCATGGCATTTCATATTTAGGCCATTTAGGCCTATAATATAGGCTACATGTATTTTTTCCATTAAAGGGGTGTCGTGTTTTTAAAACGTACGCGAGGGAGAATTATTTTATTTTATCTGCCATGGTTTCTCTTTCCAGTGGCTCCACCGGACCACCATGCCAGTAAGTGAGTTATGATAAGACAAGTCAACACATGTTGCACAACTTTAACTGCCAGCACAGCCGTGGGACAATGCACATTGGACACACTTGACAGGGACACCTGGAGCGTGCGTGCGCGTGCGCGCGTGTTATTCTGAAATTGACTTTTCAACATAAATCAATTAATTATGCATTATAACATTATTTACCCCCCCCCCCCCCCCTTTCCTGTAAAAGATAATGGGACATTGGTGAAACATTGAAATAAGATTTCCGGCCGTCCTTGATGGAGTTCCAGGGGGTCCCCAGCTAAATGATAGTTTGGAACCAAATGGGTCTGTAACTCGGAGCCTACAAATGGAGTCCAGGTCCATTTTTGTTCCATTTGTACACTCTCAGAGTTAATTTAACATTATAAATTTTACAATATAAATTGGGGGTCCAACTACATCCATAAATCTTCTCTTTGGTCTTCCTCTAGGCCTCCTGCCTGGCAGTTCCAACCTCAACATCCTTCTACCGATAATCACTGTCACTATATGTATGTGTCCAAACCATCTCAGAGTCAGTCAGTCTGGCTTTATCTCCAAAACTATCTGACTATCTGACATACATACATGTACTCGTTCCTGATCCTGTCCACCCTTACATTTTAGTCTCTGCCGCTACCTCTGCTTCTTGTCTTTTCCTCAGTGCTTTCCTCAGACTGTCTAGTCTAGTCTATACCAGTGGTTCCCAAACTTTCAAGGACCCCCAAATTGACACTAATTAGCCTGTGGACCCCCATTTGAAAAGATATGCCAAGGACTCAACCCGTTTAATTTCAAGGACCCCCAGTTTGACATGCATTACGCTACGGACAATGGCATTTCTATCTCTGGGACCCCCAATTTATATAACCAATGTTAATTTAATTCTGAGAGTGTATGGAACAATCTAACAAACATTTTCCAATCATTCTAACCTTAACCCTATAGTCCCCAACCCATCACAGCCTAAATAACCTAACCTCGAAACCCCGCCCTGCACGGTCCACCTGGGCAAAACGCTGGGAAAAGAAGAGAGTCCGGGGCTGCATGGTCCAATCATAATGATCTCTTACTAGGCCTAACTCCTCCCTCTCTGTCCTCTGTTAACCTGATCTGTGTAAACAATCAGTAGAGCGTGAGAACTTGAAGTAGGCAATACTAGCCTACACTAGGGCAGAGTAGGGCACTGGTTCTTAAACACTGGGTCAGGACCCATTTGTGGGTCGTGGCCCTATATGGTACATTTCATTTTTAAATTTAGAAAACAAATTTAGGAAAAAAGTTAATTAAATGTACATGCCCATGCTGTAACCATATATCACATTCATGCAAATATCTCTGTAAATATTTATCTAATCTTTAGTCATACTTTAGTCACATTGTGGTGTTGTTGTAGCTGTGTTTGTTTAAACTAAGTAGGAACATGGAGAGATGTGTCGGAAGGCAAACATTTTCCATCAGACAATTAAGAACAATGAAGGCCTGATCACCATGCAGAGCGGCCTGTCAGCTGGAACTTTGAACTCTATTACTTTACTTTTCTACCCCCAGCAAGATTTGAACGAACCGGGTTTCCTGCGCAAGTGCTGACAATTTTACCATTCAGGTAATAGAGCCGGCCTGCTTGCACAGCGGATTAATTGAATCTTCGTGTCAGACCCTGTCTAGGCGAGACATGACCTTTGACATGATCTCTAGCAGAGCAGGGAGACAAAATACAACCACCCCTGGTATCCTCCAGAGAAGTCTTTATGTTTTTGCCTTTCATCTTGTAAACACTAGAGGGAGATATAGGCTTGATGCTAGACACCATACATGCTGTATACTTTTTTGAGAAGGTATTGTATGTTAATTACAACCTTATAAAGGACCAGCATTGTAGTGTCATGTAAGCATCAGGGGTTAAGACCCCCAAAACTGTCCGATAAGTAATGATGCAAAGTTCACCTTTTATACGAAAGTACCTTTAATAGGGCTGTAGGAGAGAGAGAGAGAGAGAGAGAGAGAGAGAGAGAGAGAGAGAGAGAGAGCATTGAGTGAGTGAGCGTGGGTGTTGTGTGTTATATACCACAATCTGCCATACATACAATCGGACATACTGCATAATGTTTTTTTCATAATTGTTTTTGGTACTTTTAGTATATTTTGATGCCAATACTTTTGTACTCTTACTCGAGTACATTTTGAACACCAGGCTTTTACTTTCTTATTTCTTCATTGAGGTATTGATACTTTTACTTGGGTAAAACAAAGCACTGAGTACTTTTTCCACCACTGGTTGAGTGTTTATTATTTAGCAATAAGGCAATACAAAATACTTACAACACAAAACATTAAAAAAAAAATCTAATTAATCAGAGGCTTTGTAGTTAATTAATCTAGATTAATCGCATTTTAATCGCATATCAATATTCAACCTGAGAACAGCGAGAAACCTTTTTTTTAAATGTTTTTTGGTATCCCAGTGAATCAATGAATAGTGACTACAGGATACCACTCATTTTCAACATTTTACTGTCATTAATATACCTGTTGTGGAAATAATAATAAAAAGTCACCCCATTCTGTGTTGCCTAGAACTGGAGGTCTGAAAATAAATGTAGTAACAGTAACAAGTACATCTCAGTGACATCACAAAGCTGTACTTCATATTGTTACTGTTTTTTGTCAGACCTCCAGTTCTAGGCAACACAAAATGGGGTGACTTTTTATTATTTCCAGTTTTCAGTACTATAGAAAAGCGCCCAGTGAGAAACGTTCCGCGATTAATGTTTCTGTAGTTAATGAATCTAAATTAATCGCAATTAGTCCCGGCCCTAATTAAAACATTAAAAGACAAAGTGCAAAGTTAACACATTATTAAAAAAGACATTGGAATTGAATTACAATTAAAAACTGATATTTGTTAAGAGAATAGAAAACAAGATGAAATAAAAACTATAGTAAAAAAGTGGCAAAACTCTGTTTTGTTAAGAACAGAGTTGCAGCAAACCTGCAGTTATGAGAGTTTGCTCCAGATACAGTATGGTGCATAAAAGATCAGGCATGCATTTTGCCCTTACATCATCCATTGTTAAATGCTTTATAAAAACATGGCATATTGTATAAAAAATATATTTAAATATTGAGTATGATTTTGAAATTAATTATTTGACAGGGAGCCAGTGTATAACCAGCCCACGAGGGAGCAGGAGAACATTGTAGGGGTGTTTGGCTGTGTAAATCCCCCAAAACCCACGGAATGCATAGACAACTTATTAAATTATAGAAGTGTCAGTAACTACTTTGAATGAGGTTGGCAAATCAGGGCAGAGCTTTTATTCAAGCTTAACGATTAATGATGTTGGCTTGGTGGTTCTACAGTTGTAGTTAGTTAGTAGCGTAGTGTCAAATTGTTTTAAATATAAGCCCTCTAAATTTGAAATATCTTAGAAATTCCCATGCCTATATCCTGAATTCACATGGTATTGGTATGGACCGTCGGTCGTATAGCAGCTTCGTTCTGATCGTTATTATTTGTAAGACCTGCTGTAAAGACACCATAAAGTCTGCTGAAAATGAATGCATGGACACACATTTATCCAAATCCTACTGCCTTATCAAGGACTGTCCTTGATATATTGTTAGAGGAGTATAGTTCATCAAAATAACTGTAACCTGTATTTTCTATCTATATTCGATATAAATTACTCATCCCATGTAGCCTTGAATTCATGGAGATTTCAATGTTGTTGTCACATTCCTGAGCCAATAATCTGATGAGCGGGTGGCTGGTCAGTGGGGGTCTCCTATTGGTTCAGGAATGCGACAAAAACCAAAAACATCTCCATGAAGGCTTTATGGATGGGGTGTGTAATTGATAGAAAATAAGTCATGTTTTGGGTGAACTATCTATTCCTTTGAGGTAACAGAAGGATGACCATGTAATGATATTAAACTAGGCTGTTCAAATTCTCTGAATCCATGACTACACCAAGACGTCAGGTGTGCATTGTGGTTTTAACCATTACTGTGATTGATGCTGAGCACCGACTTTGAAATCAAAACAGCTTGTGTTTGTCAAATCAATTCCTCCGTGTTTGTATTGGACCAGAGACTATAGTCCAAGTCATTATCATCACAGATTCAGTCCAACGGTTGTCATGGTCACATGCAGTTACAATACAACTTTGGCTTTTTGGCCACACAAAAACACATTGAAATAAGCCAGGTAGTATTATAGTATATATACAAGGATAAGGATTACCATTAAGCCACTATTGTTGCACAACCTGCACCCACGCCGAAGCTTCAAAGTTCAGGACGGAATCGTAGAGTGGGATTCTTCATCATCTTCGTCTTGTAGTCTTCATCAAAGTGTTGACTCTGGGCCTCAGTGAAGTGGTTCTTCCAGTCACCAACCTTTCCTGCGTAATCACAGACACAAACATATAGAAAACATGTCCAAAACTGTTCATTTTCATGAAAAAGAAAAACCTGTGGATCTAATTTAGGCACAAGATCTAATATGTTTCTTCGGTTAAACTGTGTCCCTACAGTATAAGCAGGGGGGGAAATATCTGAAAAGAGATAAGTGTGTTGATCTTTAAAATAAAAAAGAATATGGAGTGTGTGGAGAATGTGGAGGTTACCACCCAACATGATATCTAGCATCATACTAGCATCTAATGGGACTGATCGAGGGTAGCTACTGGGACGTAAGTCAGGACTTGATCACCCCGGCTGGGTCATCTGAGTGAGGGGTATGATGTTGAGACCCAAAACCCTGATGACCTTGGGATACATCACTGAGGATACGTCCCAGGTGCATCCATGAGATGTATTTTTGTTTTATTGTCCATTTTAGGACTGTTAACTGATTGATGTCATTATCAACATATGTCTTTCGTTGTTGTTTTTATGTTATTTATATGTGCATCAGTGTAAATGACATTGATCTGCCTCAATGATCAGAATTTTAAATAAAGGTTGAATGAATGAATTAATGAATGAATGAATGAATGAATGAATGAATGAATGAATGAATGAATGAATGAATGAACGACCAAACAAACAAACGAACGATGCATGCACATTTACATTTCGAGCACAGATTACCATAAGAAAGGTTTGTCATAAGTGGGATGAATCGCTGTACCTTTCCTCATGAAGGGCGATATGTTAAAATCCATAACTGTAACAGTAGAGTAGTTGGCCATTTTATCCTTCTTCATGTTGTCAAACTGAGAGCCTGTGGTGATTCTCTCCTTCTCTTCAGCCGATGGAGACAAACCCAGGAAGGAGCACAGCCTGTCTATCTGCGCTCCAGTATCCTGTCGAGAACAAACAGGCAATAATAATAATATTGGCCACAGGTGAGTGTGTAACTAAGGTTCAAGGTTGTTTATTAGTGTCCCCGAAGGGCAAACGGTTTTACAGCAGGTTATAAGGCTTGAAACACATATAAATACATCAGTCAAACCAAAGTTATTGCTGCTGGTCGCAAGCGTGCGCTGCGCCCGGCCTACTTGCATCTTCAGAAAATAAAAGAAAAAGGATAGGGGGGTGGGGGGAGGCAGAGTTTGCGTGGGGGTATTGACTAGAGTGTGTAACTAGAACTGTGAGATGGAATGGAATTTGGGAGAGGCTGAAACAATGGCCAGTTTGTCTGTTGGTCCTAGTGTGCATAACGCGCTTGAAGGTGCTCTGCATGTGCAGATCTTACTCCTATACAGTAGGTTATAATTAAACATCTGTAATTATCATTCACTCACTCACCTCAACCAGATCTTCATAGAACATGTAGTGGAGTTTAGAGTGAATCTGTTGCTTCTCCCACCAGCCGTTGACGTGATCATACCAAGATCCAAACACCACTGAAATGAGAACACAACACAAATGGATAACTAAACAAAGCTAGAGTAGAATACACCCATAGACTACAGTGGGTCGGGACTTGGCCTTCCTCTTCTCCTCTTACCTGACAGTTGGTTCCACCTGCAGCATCCTTCTCACAACATAGCCCTCATCTGCACACGTCCAAACCATCTCAATCTCACCTCTCTTTAATTGCTTTATGCCCAAACCTTCTAACCTGGGCTGACTCTCTATTGTAGTCATTTCTCATCTTGACTTGTCCTAATTGCCATTCCTAATTAGAATCGTGGCGTCCTCTAATCTTTTCGTCAGTGCCACCATTTCCAATAGGGTGACCAGATCCAAAATGTTCATTTTAGGGACAGAAGTATCGCTTGTGTGAGACAAGTGGGACAGTGGGACGGGATGGGGTTAGCAACGCATTACCTAAGTTGCTACTAAATGCCATGATGTCATATTTGAGCATATAGGCCTAATACTACTCATTTTGTTATTAAACCTTGGAAATAGGGACTGTCCCACTCAAAGGGATACATCTGGTCACCCTATATAGTTTCCAAGCTGTGGAGCATGGCTACCGGCTTATTAATCATACCTCGCACTCCTACTGGTATACCAGACTGCCACAAAATATAAATCACAGACTGTCGACCCTCTCACATTCAGGTACTTTATTATTTCATGACACTCACTCACTCTTTCCCTCCATGAATCTCTTCAGGAAGCTGTCCCAGTTTCCTGGCTCTGGCTCGACCATGTTCATACGGTCGAAGTGATAAAAGGACACTGCATTGTCTTTAGCATTCCGAGCTACATAGACCACCTATACAGAGAGAAACAAAGTTCATACACATTGTAGTTTAGCATTCCGAGCTACATAGACCACCTATACAGAGAGAAACAACGTTTATACACATTGTAGTTTTAGCAGTTGGAGGTATAGGGTTGCCGCGATCATGACGTTTGAACTGAAATGAAACATTGAGCATTCAACAATGATGTTACTATACATACTGTCGCTGTCAGGTGCAAACCACCAATTTTCAACTTTTCTTTATTATCAGTGCTATTAAACACCCTTCTTCTTCGTCTGTGTGTGGGTTTTACAGATATTGGACCAATATCAATGATGAAGTATTAAAAAGCACTGAACCTCCTAACTCCATTGGATCCTCAAGCTGTCAGTCAAACCTCCTAACTCCAACTCAGGTTTTTGAGCGGTGCCTATAGCCGCTCCAATACGCATGCTGTGTGTGTGCGTGTGTGTGATTCTAGTATCAACCATTACTTGGAACTATAACAAACCTGGGGTATCGATGTAGATTTGCCATATTGATATTCGGAAGCCTGGGCCATGTGCATAAACTGACCATGAGTGGCCTAAGAATAGCTGGCATGACAAAAAGCAAAGCCAAACAACTTGCCAAATACTGTTCTGTTTCGGCTGCTATAGGCAGTTTGTCTGTGTGGAGGAGGAGGTGCTATGTGTATCCTTAAGTGAACATTCAGGGTAGGGTCGCTCAGTGCGGGCACTCGGCACACCCGGTGCGCAGCGCACTGGATTTTCGAACGACAACGCACCGAGTGCACTGTATAAACGAACGACAAGAGAGCACACCAGTGCATTCAGGGCGCATTTCCGAAGGCACCCGAACTGTCAACCCCGTTATATTTGTTTCCTTGTAAAATTAATTGTAATTTGTGGATTCAAATAAAGAAATCGAAATGTGTGTGAGTGTGTGTGTGTGTGTGTGTGTGTGTGTGTGTGTGTGTGTGACTGTGTGTGTATGTATGTCCGTTTCAGCACGGACAGTTGCAGTAGCGATCTGTGACCTGGCGTGGCACTGTTAGGCTAGCGCTGTGTGACCTGGGGTTTGCACTAGAGTTCAGTACAGTACCTATAATAATAACAGCATAGTTGCACCGCTCAGTTCACACAGGTGTGATTCTTCCTTTTCGTCTGACTTGGTCATTCAATGATGTACAAAACAATCACCTCCACATTAATGGTCAAAAACCTCCTAACTCCACTTAAGCTGTATGTGGGTAAAGTGATGATAATATAATGACACATGCCAGTATCTGACAAACTTTGAAGAGGCAGTATTGTGTCAAAATGACCTCTTAGACCTTCTAGTGTTAAAAACATACTGACCCTGCAGTTTTGCTCCCAGAAGGACTTGGGCACAAACTGGACTGGCAGGTGGGTTTTGATGAGGCGAGGGGAAGTTGGCAGCTTATCTGCCAGCTCTGTTCCTTTAAAGACCACAAGGAACAAGCAGAAAACACACATTTCAAAATACAAAACTCGACAAACATAATTTTGGCACTCTCTATACAGTGTACTATATATGGGAGCACATATTTTGAGGGGCTAAAGCTAAAATGTAGCTGAAATATACAAAAAAGCTTTTCCGATGTACAAAATGTATTTTCTGTGCTTTTGGAAATTTTGTTCCAACCTGGAGCAAACAGAGACACGTTGATCTCCAGGAAAGGCACTCTCTCATGAATAGGTGTGGATGTCTGCAGTTCTGGAGACGTCCGTCCAAAATACAGAAGGTCAAGGATGTAAGAGACCCATGTGGTTCCTGTAAATACACAACATACAGTATATGTGTCACATGTGTCAGTCATAATAATATAGCTTACACAAAGTTAATTCATTAACATACTCGACAGCAGAGTAGCCTACAGTCTTCCGTTTGTGTACACTGTTTCTCTCGGTTAAATTATGTCTATTTATTTAAAGTAGCAGAGGTCTCTCCAGCTCAGTGATAGCAAACATAAAATACACGTTTCATTTGATGCAATCAGGAAACTGAACGCTACGTAGCCTACTGGACAAGTGCAATTGGGAGTGATGGAAATCAAGCTCCATGCATGGAGTTCAAGTCAGCTTTGCTCTGGGTCTCACAGCACACGCAAGATCAAAATGGCTCCACATTTTACACAAAAGTTGTATTATGCGAAGGATGATAGCTGCTTTCCTCACCGTTAATGCACTAGCACGATCTACAAAAACCCCATGACACTATGTTATTATTGTATAACATTTCAACTGGAAGTACTGTGATTTTTTTTCATCAGTATTATTTTTATAATTATTTATGTATTCATTTTTTCCTCCTTTAAAAAAAAAGTAGGCTATACATTTTCTTCTGGTGAGCCTATAAAATTGAAGCTGATTAATTATTGTCGTTGTGGGGTCCTCTCTCCTGATTGGATAGAATTGGTATCCCGATATTTTGTTTTACTCACCAGGGCACTCCTGGTGAGTAAAACAACACTCAAAACAATGACACCCTTTTCACCTCATATTCACAAACACGTCACCTGCTTTTGGATAAGTAGCTATCAGGATGTCATCTGGTCTGGCCTTAAAGTTCTGCACATTGTCCCAGTTGGACGTGAATATGTCGATCATGGAGACTCCGTGGAAGTCAAACAGTGTCGGTCGAGGTGGTTTCTCCATCTGTAAGAGTTTGTATTTTGAGCTCACAGTTGCTTTCTCACTCAACAGTAGATAAACCAACAAAACATAATGTACAGTAGAAGTTGTCTCAGACCCTGTAGTCAGGCGGGCCTACTAGGGAATGTGTGTGTGCGTGTGCATGCATGCGTTTGTGCGCAGAAATTTGTAATTATGAGGGTTGGCTTGGCACTTTTTGGCACATTTTGTTGCCCCCCTTGGCTTGTTGCCCTACAGTACATGCAGTGTTTATTGCTATAGAGACGGCACTGACAGAAGTATTTACAATACTTGAGAGCTTGAGACCCTGGGTCTTCTCACCTCAACAGTCATACCTCGACTGCCACAGCCCCAGAGCCTTAGATATAGACAGAGTTACGCAAACTGCGTTCACTTCATGGGGCCAGTCCAATGGCGGCTCTCCTAGATAGACTACGACCAGGACTAGGAGTCCGGTCCAGGACTCTATTGAGTCCTGGACCGGAAGTAGGCAGAAATGCATTGGACTCAGGCAACAGCCCAGCTTTAATGATCTTAAATCCCTTTATTTTAGAAGGTTTTGTAGTAATAGTACAACATAAACATTAACTAGACTAGTTGTTACTGTACAATACTTTAAAACAGTTGTCATGTTGCACACATGCTTAAAATAGCTCTTATTTGCGCCGCCCTCATTGAAAACAATGTAGGCCTAGTTCCAACTCCAGCTTGTCTCAGTTCAGGCTGCATGAACACTGAACAGCGCTCCAGCGCTCAGTTTCTGCCCCCTCAATATCATAACTCTTCTATTAGATGAAGATTATTATTATTATTTCACCTATGAAAGCCATTTATATGTTAGAAGGGTAGGCACAATAAGCTTAGGATTCAGCCTACATCTTTTTGGTCAATATTTATTTTGCAAAAAAACAAACAAAGCAGGCACTGTATTAATCCCCTCCCACTGGGCCATACCAAACCTAAATTGAACAGTTGATATGCTCCTTACACTGGAGTCAATGAATCAATAATCATCAAACAATATCTATATATAAAGTCATTATTATTACAGGTTGTCAATGTTCAGAAACGGGTCTCATGGTCGCAGCTTACGTATTTCCTGTAGGCGGAGTAGACATAGCTGCGGTTTAAACCCGCACCTCTTCCACTACAGTGAATGGTAGAGTGACTGATGTTACTAAACGTTACTCTTTTACCTGCTTTTTACTAACACTAAAATTACAAAGATGCCCAGAACATCGGGATGAACCTGTGTATTTTATGGCTGCTCCAACAGTAGTGGCAACATTCAAAAAACTAAAACAAAACGGAATGTCAAAATATCCACCGCAGTGGCTGAGACCAGAGCCATAGAGTAATGGTTGAGACTTGGGACGAAGCAGTGAAAGGTCCTGAAAGATGTCTTACCCATTACCCAATCTTTCTGTTTTATGAACACAAGGCTGCCGTACTTTATACCTCATATTAAGCATTTAAAGTATGAGGTATATAAAGTATAACAGGTGAAAGAGTAACGTTTGAGGCAGACTAGATCAGTCGCTCTACCATTCACTGTAGTAGAAGAGGTGCGGGTTTAAACCACTGCTTTGTCGGCTCCGCCTACAGGAAATACATAAGCTGCGACCATGAGACCCATTTCTGAATTCGTCTATAGTCAGTGGAAGGGTGAACTGCCACAGGTGCCAATCAGGTGCATTGGGATGGAAGATGGATTTCAATTTCAATTTCTTCCAAGTCGCATGATCATTTAACAATTTCTATCCAATTTCTACCCGTTTCAAGAGTATAATGAATGTACCGTTTCTATAAGCTAAAAGGTAAGGTCCCAGAATGTAATGTGCACAAAATTATCTTTGACTTTTGCATACCTTTTGCTGCCATATTATGTTTAAGGACCATAATTATTAAACATATAGTGCAGAAACAATGAAAAATCTGACAGCATAGCCTGCATTAAGCGGGAGCATTTCAAAACAGTTTTCCTCTCTTATTTCCTTTATTTGGAATGTGTTGAGGATTGTTTTCCTTTCCTCACGGAACCTCAGGGGCGGGTCCTTCCCCTTTTCGATGTTATCCCAATCTCCCATGTGTACCGTGTACATGATCTGACAGGAACCACATGCCTGGGCTCGGGGGAGGGGGAGGTAACTCTCACATTCCACAAAAAGCCCAATGTAGCCCTCAAGTTATCTTAAAAAAGAAATCAATTACACAGCCTTGAATTCATGGAGAAGTTTTCATTATGATTGGCTCAGTAAAACTCCATGAATTAAAGGCTTCATGGGGTGTGCAAGGGTGAACTACTCCTTTAAGAAAAATAGAACTTAAGGAGGATAATTTACCACACTATGTGCAACATTGCATGCTTTGGTCATTTCTTGGGATAAGTTCTACCTAGTAACTAATTTCAAATCTAACATACACACTTTTATATATTCTGTCGTGTGAATGTGAAGTCATAAGAATAAAACTCAGTCACTTACTGTATGTCTGGTTCAAAAGATCTAGAGCAGAGCCGGTCTCAACTCCAACTCACTGCTGACTGAGCAACAACATGCCCTCAATGACATTATGTAATTTCCTGATATGACTAGTAGGCGTGTACCATTATGACAGAGAGAGAGAGACACACACATGCGTGCACACACACGCACAAACAGTTACACACACACACACACACACACACACACACACAGTTTTGTGCAGCTGCTGGCGTAGTGATACTGTGGACACAAAACAATAGTGTGTTAGAGGGGTCAAAGTTGAACAAAAGTTTGACTATAGTTGAAATTTGTCAACAATACAACAGACACTAGTTTTGTGGATTCATTTATTCTTAATCGGTGGGCCCCAGCTTCTCAAAAAGGGTGCCATGGCACCCATAGAGAGTTAAACTGACAAACTGTACTTGGTGCGTTCTTTTTCAGCCTACAGTACAAACTGGGGACCCGTTTTCAGCTCAGACGCAAATTGTGAGCTTGTAGATCTGTATTTTTGGTGAATGTTCGCCCCCAGAAAAGGAAGGCCGGGGTTTAAGCCAAGTTTAACATTTAACATTTAAAAGTATAACATATATTTTCAGTCTGTTCGAATGGAAACAAAATATCCTCCAGTTTACTTTGCGACATACTGTATAGCTGTAGCTTTGGAGGAGTAGATTTATACATTAATAGAGGGTATGCGCAATTGCACATTACATCATCATCATACCCAGAAGTTAGGCGGGTATAGGACCACCATTCATTCAGAAGTCGTAGTGCCCTACGACGTAGGCACTACGACGAAACAAAAACATGGCTAAGACTCTTAGCCTAAGAGGACGGTGCAACAACCCATCCATCCATCCGCCTACCGAGTGGCAAAAAATACTTTCTGGCCCATACATCCAGACAGAAAAAAATCTGATTATATCAACAGACGTTAAACAACGTTAAATTCACTTTTCCCCTCGATTTATACATGCGCATAACCTCTATATGACAAAAGGTGCTATAAAGTAACAATGGAATTCAGAATTCAGATGATGCCGTGGATGAAAATGTAAGTATTGTAAATTACTTATTTATAGGGGTGACCTAAGCCAAAGATGTTTGAGAACCTCTGGTCTAAGCAATTCAAAACACCTTACACTTAAAACATTAAGACCATTAAGAGACAAAGTGCAAAATTAACACATTGGAATTTAATTACAATTAAAAACAGAATAGTCAAGAGAGAATAGATTAGTGATATAATAGTGTATTAGGATGTCCCGGTCACGTTTTTTTGCTCCTGATCCGATTCCGATCATTTGATTTTGAGACATACCGATACCGATCTTTCCCGATCCGATCTTTATATTTTTACTGAACACTTATGCCATATCACAATAGCAAATATCCTAATGTATGTGGCTGAAGGAAGTAGGGGTGCTGGGGGGCTGGAGCACCCCCTCCCCCCAGACACAGGCCCCCTTCGGACAGGAGGGGAAGAATAATAATAATTTTAATCAGAACAGATTTCTGTTACTAGGCCTAATAAATATGCTGTATCACACAGTATCGGCACCTTATCCCGGTTAATTGCCTGTGTTATTTAGCTCATGCGTGTGGAGAGGGAAAGTTTAAGACACTTTTCCGCGCGAAAATGTGCATGCACGAGGCGCAGCCCCTACTGAACATACAGCACCTCCTACTGTAATACCTCCATTACTGTGATTGAAGTTGAGCACAGACTTTTAAATAAGTCTTCCTCGGCTCCAACAACAAGTCCTTGTGTTTGTTTGTTCAAATCAATAATTCCTCATTGAACCATAGACTATCAAGTCATTTATGATACGTCTATCGTCACAGTCTCACAGATTCAGTCCAATTAAGGGTTGTCAGTCAGTCATGGTCACATGCAGTTACCATACAGCTTTGGCTTTTTGGCAACACCATGGGTAAATGCCTTGAAATAAGCCAGTATTAGTACTCATACAGGATCATACAGGTACTGTAGATTAAGCCACCATTGTTGCACAACCTGCAGCCAAATACCTAAAGTTCAGTACGGAATCGTAGAGTGGGATTCTTCATCATCTTCTTCGTCTTGTAGTCTTCATCAAAGTGTTGACTCTGGGCGTCAGTGAAGTGGTTCTTCCAGTCACCAACCTTTCCTGCAGAATCACAGACACAAACACATTAATTGTCACTGTCTGTGTATAAATAAATACAAAATGAATTGAATCTTGACCATCAGGTCAAAATCCGTGTCAGATCCTGTGTCTGTGTCTAGAGCTTTGACACGATCTAAATCAGAATCAAAGAGTAGGGGAGGAATCACTGTACCTTTCCTCATGAAGGGGGATACAGTAAAATCCATAAGTGGGAAAGTAGAGTAGTTGGCCATTTTATCCTTCTTCATGTTGTCAAACTGAGAGCCTGTGGTGATTCTCTCCTTCTCTTCAGCCGATGTAGACAAACCCAGGAAGGAGCACAGCCTGTCTATCTGTGCTCCAGTATCCTGTCAACACAAACGGGCAATAAAAATAAACATATTCAACAAATTGCATTATTAAGACAGACTCTTTCTCCTATTCTGTAGGACCAGGTTATAAACATCTGTAGTTATTATTACAGTTGTTTACATGTTGGATGATTGACTTATAGGTCAGAAAACAAGCACTCATTATTACTAACTCACTCACCTCAACCAGATCTTCATAGAACATGTAGTGGAGTTTAGAGTGAGTCTGTTGCTTCTCCCACCAGCCGTTGACGTGATCATACCAAGATCCAAACACCACTGAAACAAGAGAGCAAAAACATTATGGATAAATGATAGTAACGTAGCTTGCAGAGTTAGTTCAGTCAGATATACTCGAGGGGTTTCATGCTGTGCTCAAGGGCACATACTGTACATACTCAAGGGGTTGATATGCTGCATGCCTGCATTACTACATGGGTGTATTCAGTGTGTGCAAGACCCACATGTCATTCACTGATGTGGCTGTGAGCTGACCAATAGGGCGGGGTATTTAAGCTCACCTAGACTGCATGCTTCTTCCTGTCTTCCTTCTGCATATGGTTCCTGGTTGTTCTGTGATCTTTGCTCCCACCACCACCGGTGGGCTCTGTTATTTCTGTTCCCCATGTTGTTATTGTATATCTACCTCCCTGCTCTTAATGTTTAATGATGGTAGCTTAATTTTGCCGAGCAGAGCCGAACGCCAAGATAAAATATTATATGGACACTTGTATTCTCATTCTATAATAAATATTGGTTAAATCTATTCGTGAGTTATCCGACTGAACTAATCATACCAAGATCCAATGAAACACCACTGAAACAAGAGATTATGACAACACCCACACAGACACTCTGTTACACTTTCTTCTTTCAGCTACTTCCCATCAGGGTCTCCACAGCAGATCATCTGTTTTTCGTCCTCTGTCACCCATCCATGAACCTCCTCTTTGGCCTTTCCCGTTCTCTTTCCTGGCACCTAGTTCCATCTGCAGCATCCTTCTCATAATGTAACCCTCGATCCTCGGAATGTGTCCAAACCATCTCAACCTTAACTCTCTTCTATCCAACTATCTTTGTATTGTCGTAGTTACTGTGCTGTAGTCTGTACTGTACCGTACAGTGTTCTGTACTCCTGTACTGTACTCTGTACTGTTCTGTACTATTTAAATAGTTAGTGCACAGTGTGAAGCTCAACAGTGACACTTGAAGGTAGGTCAACCAGCGGTTCATACCCCAAACGGACAGACAGACAATGGACATACGCGGCCAGTCATTGGAGCGGTGCGTAACCACTCATTACACACAAATCATGTAGTCCCGACAATCACACATGATCACCTCTGTTACACATTCAGGTACTTTATTTCATTGCACTCACTGTTTCCCTCCATGAATCTGTTCAGAAAGCTGTCCCAGTCTCCTGGCTCTGGCTGCAGCTTGTTCATACAGTCAAAGTGATAAAAGGACACTGCATTGTCTTTGGCATTCCGAGCCACATAGACTACCTGTGCAAAGAGAAGTGCACACACACACACACACACACACACACACACACACACACACACACACACACACACACACACACACACACACACACACACACACACACACACACACACACACACACACACACACACACACACACACACACACACACACACACACACACACACACACACACACACACACACACACACACACACACACACACACACACACACACACACACACACACACACACACACACACCACAATTGTAGTTAAGGACAAGTGTTCTCAAACTTTTCAGGCCGCTACCCCCACAAAGACTTGGATTGATGTGCTTTGTACATATTTAACCTATATATATCTTTGGCATTTTAATGTAATTGTAATTTAGACTGACAGTTGTTGTTTGTATGTATATTGCCGTGATCGTCGCCGTCGGCCACAAACTCTATTTCCATTTTCAAACTTTGTCTTTAATAAATCTGTACGATTAAAACACCCTTCATCTGTTCCTGCCTTCCTTCCTTCCTTCCTTCCTTCCTTCCTTCCTTCCTTCCTCCCTCCCTCCCTCCCTCCCTCAATCATGGTCTTAAACCTAACTTCACTTGGGCTGTATTTTGGGTAAAGTGCATCAACACATGCAAGTATTTATTTGGCAATGTATAAAGTCATCATACCAACATTGAAGAGGCAGTATTGTGCTGTATTAAAAACATACTGACCCGACAGTTTTGCTCCCAGAAGGACTTGGGCACAAACTGGACTGGCAGGTGGGTTTTGATGAGGCGAGGGGAAGTTGGCAGGTTATCCGCCAGCTCTGTTCCTTTGAAGACCACAAGCAGACAATTGGACATTTCAAAATACAAAAATAAACATCGCACAAACTTGGCACACTGCATACAGTATACAGTATGGGAATCATCAAATATATTTTGAAGGGCTAAAATGGAGTTAATAGAGATTACTGTGCCTAGAGTTATAATATAATTATACCGTGGAAGTAGGAGGAAGCAAAAATTTAAAAATAGGTTCATGTTTTAGGTTGTGATTAGAGAAAGTAAAAGATTGTTAACGATTTTAGCTGTTTTTGACAGGGGGCGGGGCGATTCGAACAAGTAGCTAAATATGTATTTATTTTTTGTACAAACTTTTACAGTGATTTCTTTATTATTTACTAAAGCCCTATAGACTCCAGGAAATTAGATCTGACAGAGCCGTGTAGTTTTCCATGTGTCTGAATGAACAACTGGAACCTAGGGGGCTGCCTACCTTACTGTGTCGTAGGCTCAATATGTCAGTTTGTCACCTCCCCCTTCAATGCAGCGGTTCTACTCCGAGTCTCTCTCGTGTGACTGAACTTCAGCCACCCGTCGAAGAAAACTCATTTCGGCCGCTTGTATTCGCAACCTTATAAATGGTTGTAAAATGTTGTAAAAACAATATATACATATTTAGCCACTAATAACCTAAAATATCAACATTGGTTGTCCTTTAATGAATGTATTTTTGAAGAAAGCACACGTCTATAATATGTCATCATTGTACAGTACTGTATGTCAAAGATTCCCAAACCTTTCAGGTCGCGACCGCGCAAAATAATATTCCCCCAGTGCCCACACTCTGAAGAGCACTTCGAATTGGAGTTTCCCTCTTTCTTATGTATCGGTATAAATATTGTACCAAGTTGGTATTAAAAGCTTCTTGAAAGTCCTTAAATTATAACCTTCTGTGAAGGTGATCTTTTGTTCCAACCTGTAGGGTGTGGAGGCATAATGCTCTCCAGGAAGGGCACTCTCTGATGAATAGGTTTGGACGTCTGGTGTTGTGGAGACGTCTGTCCAAAATGCAGAAGGTCAAGGATGTAAGAGACCCATGTGGTTCCTGGAAGTCAAAATATCTAACATTTACAACAGGCACCTTCAACAGGGTGTCCACGACCACTAGGGCCGGATTTAACCTCCCAAGGGCCCCTGGGCTAGACAAAATTTCAGGGCCCCCCTGAGCTGCGCTGTGTATTTTTTAAATTAATATTAAATGTACAATAACTAAACATAAATCTCACTTGAATTGGATTGCAATACTTTACAATTTCAAATCATTAAAAAAACCCTGGCGACCACGACCCCAAGGGAGTCCTCAGAGTAACCATTGGGGGCCCGTCAAATCTTTGTGTGATTAGGAACATTAGCCGGAAATAGCAGATCTACAAGCTTGGCTATATTTTTGGGGAGTTCGCTATGAAATCTATGAAAAAGTTGAATCTCCAACACAAGTTTATACAGTATGTAGTGAGGGGGGTTCCTTCCAGCAAAAAGGGAGTCCCAAGCCAGACTACCCTGTCCCTGCTGTTACTGAACAAACAATCAAAACAAGGATACCACTTTTTGATCCTTTTTCACCCCATATTCAAACATCACCTGCTTTTGGATAAGTAGCTATCAGGATGTCATCTGGTCTGGCTTTGAAGTTCTGCAAATTGTCCCAGTTGTCAGTGAAATACTTGATCATGGAGACTCCATGAAAGTCAAATAGTGTTGGTCGAGGTGGTTCCTCCATCTGTAAGAGTTATATTCACATGTTAAATATTCAATATGCTATCCTACACTGTGACAGTGTGAACAAACACTGTCACATGTTCTTTACACACCGATCAATGGTGCATACTTGTTAGGTAGGGTATGGACAAACAGAATCAACAAACTATAAACTTTAAAGTTCTTTAGTAAGAAAACACTAACAAACAGATCAATCAGCTCACCGTATATACTGTAGCTCTGCTCAAGGATCTAAAACAATCAAAACAGGGTTCAGGACTTCAAATAGGTTGTCAGGAAATGCACATGCAACCACTGATTGGGGCAAAATTGGGCCAAACCAACCCTGGACAAGGTGTTTGTATCAGAGTCTAGAGACACTGGACAGCAAAGTAGACCATTGCCGGTCATCACATTTTTGGCTAAGGAATGCCACAAAACAAAACAATCTCCATGAATTCAAGGCTTCATGGAGGGGGGGGGGGGGGTTTCTACACCTTTAAGGAGAATTCACCTTAATGTGCCATTGCTTCATCTATTGGGATATGAACTTCTACCTTTTAATGTATTTAAAATCTAAGACACACATTAGGTTTATACTACAGTACTCTGTCTTGTGAATGTGTGAAGTAAGAATGTGAAGTAAGAATAAGACTCATGCAGTCACTTACTGTACCTCTGGTTCAACAGATCTAGAGCAGAGCCAGTGCCAGCCAGTCCCAACTCCAACTCACTGCTGACTGAGCATATAAACAGCAACATGACCTACAGACATTATGTAATTTCCTGGCGTATAGTAGGCGTGTACCATACATACGATTACATTATGTCTCACACACACACACACACACACACACACACACACACACACACACACACACACACACACACACACACACTTGTAGTTAAGGACAAGTGTTCTCAAACTTTTCAGGCCGCTACCCCCACAAAGACTAGCCATATTTGAACTGAACACACACACACACACACACACACACACACAAATTATAACATGGTTTTGCCCGGGGAGAATATATGGATTGTTACTAAAGATTTTCTAAATGGCAACAAAATATATAATTCCCCTTTTCATGTTCTGAGGAAATCTAGAATATTATCAATGCAAGAGTTAAGTGTAACGCAGTAGATGTGTGAAAAATGAAAATGTGCTGCGTTTTGAGCTTGTAGGGCAGCAGTGGCTCAGGGGTAAAGTGGCTGGATGGTAATTGTAAGGTTGCCAGTTCGAACCCGGGAGTTATTGTCGAAGTGTCCATGAGCAAGATGCTGAACCCCTAATTGCTCCCGATGTGCTGGTTGGTGCCTTGCATGGTTTCCGCTGCCATCGGTGTATGAATTGGATTCCAATACCCAAAATCTCGGCCACTCGCTCACTCACACTCCAGCATGGCGGTGTTATGGTGAAATTGGTGAGCTGCTGAAATATGTGACAATCGTGTAGACATCACATAATGTCAGTGTCCGAATGCAAATCGTTGCAGGTTGTTCATTAGCAGAGTTCAACCTAGCGGTATTCAGGCCACATATTTAAAGACCTCCATGTAAGTTGAAGTCCACAAGATGGTAACATATTTCGGCAGGTCACCAATGCTGGAGTGACCGAGTGGGAGTGAACGAGTGGCCGAGATTTTGGGTATTGGAATTTGGCTTTAGGCCTGCTTGAAAGGTGGATTTCAGGTCTGTTTATAAGGGTGTCGCTCACTTTTTAGTTAGTCAGGTATGTGTCTAAGAAGTGATTATTCCATTTAGACCTGATATGAGGCTGAATCTAAAATTTTCAAACCAAAAATGGGTTCTAGTCTTACAATATGCAAAATGAAAGGTACGTACGTATACCATCTGGTTCATACAGTAAAGTTACATTTATTTCCTTACAAGCCTCTCTAACAACACGATGTACTGTCAATGTGAGTGTGGTACAAAACAAACAGCACATACTGGGTGTGTCCTCTCACAAAAGACATCAGAGTGAATTTAGTGAAATATGGACATCAGTTTATTGATTTGAGCTCACTCTTTTGTGGGCACTAACAGAGAAACTTTGCGTATGCTACATGCCTGGCTGTCACTTTTGGAGCAACAGAAAGCTCCTGTTTGTATGAGTAAAGGTATATGTTGTGTTGTGTATTGTATATTTTAATGTATTGTACCTTTTTAAAGTTTTTATTCACAGGATTGTTTGGAACCAATGTTTATACATTTGTGTCAAAAAAGCAACTAACTAACTAACTAACTATACGCCTACATTAAATACTCACAGATAATCACAGATGTTTTGCATTTTAACAGAAACACGTGATACCCGTCTAAAGTTACTGCTGCGAAATTAAACCTGACTTTCTATCGAAGCTAAAAAGTTTCCAAGTTCTTCTCTGAGCTTCTCAAGCTCCTCGATGGTTTGCGTATACTGCCTCGCAGAACTTTCAAAGCGAGCAGCGGCCAACGTGTCTTCGTGTTTCGTGAACCCGGCCGTGGATTCAGCGAAAGTTCTCTTCATGCTGTCGACGGCAGCCAGAGCGTTCCTGCTGCGCCTGGCGATGGCCTGCACCGTGGCACCAGGATCGTGGAAAGAGTCACAGATCGTTTTAACGGCCTCCAGCTCTTTCACAAGCGGGTCGATCGTTTCCTGGAACTCCTGCACGATCCTGATTTCCTTTGACTCAATGTGGCTGGCTTCGGCAGCTTCAGCCCACAGATTGATCGGAGCCGCTACGACCAGAATCGCAACGGTGGCCACGCCCAGTGCGGCGTGGTAGTACCACTGCACCGAGCCGCCTGACGATATGAGCGCACCGCCGATTGCACCACCCACAGCACCTATGGCCGCGCCTCCGGCCGCTCCGCCCATGACGCTACCGAAAACACCATGGATCGTGTCGACCGCACCGATATCGTCGAGCATCGTGTCACAGGCCGCCGTCACGACTCCGCCACAGGCCGCACCCATCGCACCAGTAAGAATGTTTTCAAAGGCCGTTGCATCAGTAAAAAATGTGTCACAGGCCGCCGCCACGACTCCGCCCCAAGCTCCGCTCATTGCGCCGGTAAGCGCGCCGACGCCCGCGCCCAGGACCGCACCTCCCACGGCCACGCACAGGCTGGGCAGCTTTCTGCCTGTCCGAGATTTGGGACACGCGCAGAGAGCGACGGCCAGCTCTCTCAACTTGTCGGCGGTCGCCCGAAGACGGCGGCCTTTGTCGCGAGTGAAGAGCGCGACGAAGGACACAGCGCTTTGTGTGAGCTTCCCCTGCAGGACGTTGTCGGTGTGAGACATGGTGCACAGAGTAGACTGGAGTCCTGGGTTTCCGTATTCCATCAACTCCAAGGCCTTCACATAGAGAGGGGAAGTCGGGTAGTAGTTTTGGCAGTTTCCACCCTGTGGTCCCGTTGTATCAGCGATTCAGCGTGCATGTGAACACAAAGAGATAAACAACACACATGATGTAAATGTTTTTGGTTTAGCCCAACTTAGAACACCAAAATGAAAGTAGAAATATATGTTCTTGCCTTTGATATATTATGGAGCTTCGTTTTCCAGCTTTATCAAGCCCCCCCATACAGTAGCCTATTAGCATGTATTGGTAATTTCTGCACTGAACGAAGGCCAAATAAACATGGGGAGTTTACTCCATGTTAAAGGCAGACAACAGAAGCTTGTGTGTGTGTGTGTGCGTGTGCGCACGTGTGCGTACGTGTTGTATTTTCCATTCATTTGAATACACCAATGACACTGAATATATGCTTTGTTGTTGTTGAATCCCATAATAAATACATACTGTATAAAGGCCTATTCATACTCCAGTTTTAGGTGATTAGGTGACCACCGAAAACTACAACATGAAGTCACGCCGCGGTTGTAAGAGACTCACCGCTCACCTAAACACTATTTCTCGGTTTTTACTAACCACGTTTCGGTGATCACCTCATCACATAAAACTGTAGGATGAATAGGTCTTAAATCCTTGTGTAAAGACTATAAAAGAAGAAAGGTGAAGACAAGTCATACCTTACATCTGGATGCACATGCTGTAGTGATAGTCTCTGAAGCCAAACTATCTCTTCCACAATCTTTGAATGCTGGAGAGGGAGAGAGAGAGAGAGAGAGAGAGAGAGAGAGAGAGAGGGAAAGCATTCAGATCTTTGAAACAACGTTGCCAGATTTCACGTTGTGACTTTACAGAAAAACAAGCCCAATGTTGCTTATAATAAGCAAACATGGCAAGCAAGCCATTCATAAATTACATGACCAAACCGGTATGTGTGGAGAGACTATTGTGTGACACCACACCAGGTGCATTCTTTCTGTGGAATGTGTCCTGGAGCAGAATTCCTAAAAGGATCAGTGGTGGAAAGTAACTAAACATACATTTTTGTCCCATTTCAAGTTTTAAAACTTGAAATGGGACATTCTGCATAATGATTACTTTTAGTACCTTAAGTACTTTTTTTTAAAGATATTTTTGGCCAAGACCAGCCTCGACAGCATTCCTTTTCGGTTTTGTGATCCGGTCGGGAACCCTCAATCTGAAACTTCCTTTCCCTCAAACCGATTTTTAGGAAGTTTCAGATTGAGATTTCCTGCCCGATGACTACAAAACAATGACTACAACATGACTGTACGAGTGTACAATATAATTCGCTCCCGACCGGATCACACTGCAATTTTGTAACACAGACCAGTGTGTGTCAGTCCTCCTAGCAGGAAGACCATCCTTCTGTATGAAATAATATGTTGTACTCATTTTGATTACCAGACCTTTACTAGAGTATTTCTACATTGCAGTATTGATACAATTAAGCTTCATCCACGTCACTTCAACCATATCTTCATGTAATGCCAGATGGAGCTGGCATGTGTTCCACATCTTCACAGTCCATGGTGCTACTGTCTTCATCTCACGGAGTAAGCAAAACAAACCGCCACAGCTGTTCTCAATAAACACTTTAAGCTTCTTAAATGCTGATTAAAGTGCACGGCTCTGTAGCAGATGGTTTATTGTGTCTTGATTAAGAGAGGCTGATGATTAAGACTGTTGTTAATGAGAGATGCATACAGTCACATCCAGAGGGTCCAGGTCAGTGCTGCTGTTACGCCTCCCTGACAGCAAGACGGTGTGATTTTACATTAAACAGATCACTTTTATAGCAGTTAGCAGCTGATTAAGTTGTGGATGGGTTTTTTCTCTCTCTCTCTTTCTTTCTTTTTTAAACAACCGGCATCAGGAACTAAACCGAATGAAAACAAATGATGGAGTTGTGCATGTATGAAGAAGATGACATCTAGACTTAGAGCAAGAGCTCTAATAATATGAGCAGAGAAGGTAGGGCAGTGAGTGTGCGTGTAGTTATTTGTATGTATAAGTTTCATATTTTAGTGATTTGAAGTTTTAGTTCACTTAATATAACATTTTAGTAAACATAGCTACAGTTGATTTAGTCGACTTCTAGGACTAAATGTAGGCCTACGTTAGCATCGCAATGCCTGATTTAAACTTAGCTGTGTGCCTAAAATAACCGATAGTGTGAGTGACACCCATTAATTCTTTATATTTAGGCAGGATGGAGTATACATTGTTTTATGTTATAATGTTTTACAGCATGGAGTTAAAGTGTTTTATATTACATTTAATGTTTTACATTTACATATGTCTGTTTACATTTGTAGGCAGGATGTACCGGTATGTATGTTATATAACAGTCAGGGAGGAAAACAGTATAAATATTATATTTCAGGTAACATGGAGGTAAAACAGTATTTGTACCAGTAAACGAGGGTGAGGTCATACACGCTGAAACAACATAGCTTCTTAATACGGTACAGTTGAACTATTAATCTGGGAATCATATACGCAGATCTAGTATGTCAAACCATATATGGCTATCCAGGGTTTGATGAGTTCCGTGTCGTGATCTTCATATATGGAGATCCAGGTGAGGATAGTCAGCTCCACATATGGAGTTGTACCAAGTTGTACCAACTAGGTTAATTTGCAAGTGTGACTCGTGTCGTGGCAACCACACTGGTTATCATGACACTGCATGTCACAATATATGGCCATATATTGACATCGTCTACGTCCCAGTGCGAAATGATCTGTTGATGAATAAGTACCCGATTAAGACAGATGCCTTCCTGTGCTGGCACGCCAACATGGACATGAAGCCGGTCACAAGCCGCCCACCATGCAGTCAGTACCTTACCAAGTAGGCTACTGCACCAAGCACGAGCCCTCTTCTGAGACTCTCAAGGAGGTTTCGAAGAAGTTGCATCACCAGCTAGGTCTGGTGATGCATTTGCCAAGGCACTGGTCGGCTCTGTGGGGGATCGCAACTATCATATGCCCATATATGGAGATCCCTGATGATGTCACGTAATGTCACGCATGACCATATATGGAGGTGTGACGGACAAGAGATGCAGGATCTCATAGTAAACCAGTAAGACGCGCAAACGCAGGAAGCGAACGCAGCTCGTACATACGTATTTGGGTTTTGGACGTATAGCTGCTTTGGGGACTCCTTATATGGTTATGGCTGAGTCATGGTGACACAAATCACTCAGCTCCATATATGAGCACAAAAGCGGGACAGACAGACATGATCTGCTAGGTCTCATAGTAAGTGCTCACTGCATTCGCAATAATAGTATTAAATAATATAATGCTTTATATTATTTTAGGCATCATGGAGTTAAACAGTATCTTTCTGCTGCTGCTCTGTGTCACTCTGTGTATCCAGCCCGGATCCTGTAGCAACACAACAGGTATGTAGACTACGTGCACACACAGTGTAGGAACATGTGAGATGGTTGCAGATCATCGATGTAGTGTTGTAGTAGCCTACTCGAGTGCGGTCTCGACTCCACATTTTCATTTACTCTGTGCAAGACCTACGCTGGAGAAGGTATCATTTTTTGGGGGCCGGAAGTTGTGGGAAGTTGAGTGTTGTGATTGGTCGAAAAAATATAGTATCCAGGGGAAATACATCTGACGGATGTTACGGTCCGACACTTTCGCCAATACCGTCTCTGCCTTAGGTTGTGACCAGGCTTTTCTCTTCGTCTTTGCAGATGAGTAAGCCTGGGACCGAGGCTAGTCTCGTGTCAGTCTCGCTCATAATTTGAGGTCTCGACTTAATTGGACTTGTTTAGGTGGACTCGACTACAACACTAGTACTGTATGTATAGTATTGTGTACTAATGTTGTGTATGTTATATTTATAGGAACATGTGAGGTGGTTGCTGCTCATCGATGCTGCAATAAGAACAAGATTGAAGAACGTTCTCAAACTGTCAAATGTTCCTGTTATCCTGGACAGGTAAATCAAAATGGAATAGAATCATTTAAATTACCGTAATTCAATATAATATAATTAAATAATAATAATCAAATGTATGATTACCTGGACAGGTGGCAGGAACCACCAGAGCGGTGCCGTCCTGTGTTGAAGGTAAGATACTTATATTAAAGGCGTAGTTCAGATTTATTTAACTTAAAGCGTAGGACACACTTAATACAGTGGTTTGTATCGTTTACCTATTTCTACCATGTAGCTCAACTTTCGTTCAATTTTGGACCCACTGTCATATGGAACTATTGCTGGCAAAAAATAGTTCCATGTGAAATTTGCTCTATATGGTAGAAACAGGTCAACAATACAAATTACGCTCTAGTTTTGTGGATACATTTATTTTTAACGAGTTGCCCCCAGAGTCCAGATCCCAACCAAAACCAGACCAAAACTCCCACCACGGAACCGCGATCAATTATTACCTTACAACCACTATATTAAGGGCAAGTATTTCCTACAGCTTTAAGTCTAAAAATGTGAACTAAACCTTTAATGGCTCCATCGTAATAATAGTATTAATAATGATGTTATAGGGTCCATCGTATACATCAGAGGTTCTGGTGTCAGAACTATGTTTAGGTCGTTACAATTTAGGCATTTAGCATGGAGCTCTTAAAGGAGAATTTCGTGCTAGAAGGCTTTCTCACCTTTAGTTGTTTAGACCTCATAAAAGTGGTCCAGTTGTTATTTTGTGAAAAAATACACATAATTTTGGTTGGGTAGGGCTGCAGCTTGTTTTTTTCACAAAATAACAACTGGACCACTTATGAGGACTAAACAACTGCAACTAAAGGTGAGAAAGCCTTATAGTACGAAATTATCCTTTAATCCAGATCGATTTAGAACAGTACGTGGTAATACATCAAATACATAGAAAGTCATCAAGGATAATGAGCAAGCAAAGAACCTGATATCTGTCTAACAGTAGATTATCTGTACAGTGAGGCTATGAGTATACATTAAAGAGTGCTACAAGCTATATCTACACTCTACAGTGTTATAAACATTATATTTTAGGGTCCAATGTACCTGATTTATCAGAGGTCTTGGTGTCAGAACTATGTTTATGGTGTTATAGGGTCCATCGTACGCCAGAGGTCCTGGTGTCAGATGGAACCATGTTTGGTCTCAGAAGAATGCAGAGTTCTCCCGGACCTCAGTGGCTGGTCCTGCATCTCCGGGAACAAAGTGAGGACCACCAAGGTGAGGAGGTTCAGGGCTGGATGTGGGTGCGACTCCATTACAAATGTCTTGCTAAAGGGCTAATTAACCGGGGGTTAATTAACTGACAACATTGTGTTCTTTTGCAGGTGACACATTAACGCTGACATGACAGACTGTCATTCTACCTGACGCCACTAGACTTGAGGACACCGACTAGCGCAGTGGTTCCAAAACCTTTTTAGCCCGTGACCCAAAAGAGAAATGTTATGTCTCCCAGGGACCCAAACGAGTGAAAATAGCCGATCTACCGCTCTCACAACGTGTTGCATCACGTCATGTTGTGAGAGCCGTAGATCGGCTGCTGTCACTACTTATTAAACATTTGGGGCACATTTGGAAATACCGCATTGGAGCGCACTCGCCTAGTTTGCATTGTACAGTGCGCTCTGTGCACTATTTCCGAACGTGCTCTACTTTTCTAATCATTAGAAAACAAAGAAGATGTAAGAAATTCCATACATTAGAATCTAATGTATGGAATTTCTTAGATTTTTCATTCATTTCTTCATGAAATTACTGAAGAAAAAAACCAAACACTGAATTTAGTTTTTAATTCGTGAAAATGTTTGCTTCCCTTTTTTGGGAATGTTTTTTGAAAATGTTTTGAAATAATAAAAAAAATGTAGGAAACAAAAATAAATAAAAGGGACCTATAAAAATCTGTCCGCGACACAGTTTTTGTTTTTCAGTTTTATAGTCTACTGAAGTACCACCTCAGATAATATTCTGGCCCTCCAAGTACCACCATAATAACTGATGTTAAAATACAGGAGTATACATGCACTTTTTGTTCCATTCCTAAGCCAATAATGCTGCTGCTCTGACAAAACACTAATCACAACTGATGATATTTCTAATGTTATAAATTCTCAAATATTCTATTAACGGCTAGGTGTGCTGTCATTTCAGCATGGCTGGATAGCCTAATATTTTATTCTCCTTTTTTGGGCGACTTCTCTGTGTACCACCAGAGGAGGGCTCAAGTACCACCAGTGGTAGTAACAGTGGTTGGGACCCTCTGTACTAGACTAGACTCTAGTCTAGTACAGAGGGTCCCAACCACTGTTCTAGTGGCTTCAGGTAGAATGACAGTACTGTCCTCTAGTCACTAGAGGACACTGTACTGTCATTCTACCTGAAGCCACTAGAGGACACTGTTGACCACGGGAACACTGATATAATGTATGTATTGATGAACTCAAGTCAGATTCTGGAAAACTTCTGTTTTTTTCAACCAAGGTTCATGTTTTAGGTTGTTATTAGAGAAAGTAATAGATGAGTGTTATTTCTTTTTTCATTTGCTGCTTTCTTTCGTTTTAGCGATTTTTGACAGGGGGCATTCGAACATGGTCCTAATTATGTATTTATTTCACAAAGAAATATGGTGATTTTCATAGTACTTAGTCCTACTGACCCCAAGAAATTATATCGGTCCAGAAAATATCACGGGATCTATTATATGTGACATATTGAGCCTACTACACACAGTATGGCATCCCCCTAGTACCTCTACCTTCACATTCAGTAGATACTGTGAACTTTTGTGGCAACATGTCATTTATTGGGGTCTAGTAGGACTATAGTAAATATATTTTGTAAAAAAGGATGCATTTGCTAAAATCGCTAAAACGAAAGAAAGCAGCAAATGAAAATAAAACAACACTCACCTTTTACTTTGTCTAATAACCTAAAACATGAACCTAAAGTTGTCCTTTAAGTCTAATCACTTTATTTATTTGTTCTTATTTGTATGTCAACTCTTACATGTATCCTGTGTTTGGTTCCATTTATTTTATTTTATGTAATTATTTTTATTTTATTAGCCTATTAGTCTATTTTAACTGTATACATTGTGTTTGTTTATTGTATAATTATTTGTATGCATTCTTACCAGTTTGCGTTAGCTTTTTGCTGCTGAGGCTCAACAAGGATAAAAAATAAAGCTGTATTTTATTATCTTTTATTCCCTGATGGAATTGATATCATGAGGAATAACATGCTACAGGATTCAAAACCACAAATATTATTTCCTGAAGCCTAAAACCTGCAAACTGTAACTTTCGTTAGTGACTGTTCCAATATGTATGGTACAGTATATGCAATACTCTAGGACACTGGTGGTTTCCATACTCAGTTTATGATAACAATGTAGGCATTTATCAGACACTCGTATCCAGAGAAGGGAACAAAGTGGCATTCCGACGCAACGCCACTCTGACTACGTGGCTTCCGTGTGCAGTTAGGGTTAGGGACAAGGTTAGTATTGAGTGCGTTGGAATGGCTCTGCATTCTATGTGATCCTATAGTTTACTGAGACACTACACTGTCTCTCTGCATTCTATAGTTCATTGAGACACTACACTGTCTCTCTGCATTCTATAGTTTACTGAGACACTACACATTCTCTCTGCATTCTAGTTTACTGAGACACTACACTGTCTCTCTGCATTTGATTCTATGATCCTATAGTTTACTGAGACACTACACTGTCTCTCTGCATTTTATGATCCTATAGTTTACTGAGACACTACACTGTCTCTCTGCATTCTATGTGATCCTATAGTTTAGGTTTTTTTTTTAATAAACCATAAAAAAGCATCATTGTAGAAAAATAAATCTGTTATCCATCCACATAAATGTTGCCTCAATCAGACTAACGATAACAGATACCATTACCATCAATACCAATAATGCAGGCACACTTTGGTAGGCCTGTAGCCTTGTACTCATCATTGAACCATATATAACTTGCAGTATAGGCCTGAGCGAACAAAATAAATGGTATCCTATAAAATGTAATTACTATGGGCACGGTTTGGATGACAATATAGTCTTTGCAACAGATAACAGATAAACATTTATGTATTTTTTAATAATCGATTTAGATCCTATTACCGATTAATCGGACCCATCCCTAATATGTTGTATAGTAACATAGGAACACTGACCTTTACACAAGGTCCTTCACATCAGGACTCTGGTAATTCCATTATATTTTTATGGTAATTTTAATTTACCGTCACAATGCATTATGTCACACAGTGATGTCACAGTTTGCACGGCAGTGTGCACGAGGACAAAATAAGACCCAGCATAAATGTACACACCCACATATGCACACACACGGGTGTGCACACACTCATACAAACATGACACACACCCCCACACAAACACACACAAACCAGGTTCGCAGCAGGTCACACATAATTACATTAAAACATGCCAGTAGAGATGGACTTTATCGTTTTAGCAAACTATACATAAACTTCTGATTTCATTTACAAGCCCACATGTGCAAAACATCTTTATATCAGTTTAACATGGCAGCAACAGACAGCCTGTCAGTTGGTATGTCAAAACCTGTTACTTTTCAGCAAATGAAAAACAGAATTCTGGTCCAATGTAGTTCTTATTTAGTCACAAGCTCTTGTTAATAATTTGTATTGGTTAAATCTTTATCCTCCCCCCCCCCCCCCCCTTTTATATTATAAACACGTGTTAAGTATAAATACCTTGTTGTCTCCGCCATGGCGAAGGCGTGGCTGAGGTCAGGTGGTCAGTGGTTCAAGGGTCAGGTTGCATTCAGGCATCGTCTACCTCTCTGCATTGGTTGTGTTCAACACTCGAACCCTGCAGGTCTCCCACGTAGAAAGCCAACATCTTAACCACTAGCCTAAAGGGGAATAGGCTCTATGCACCATATCCATATTGGACAGACATTGGGCCTCTTCCTTACTTCCTTCAGTCACAGGTGTTGCCAATTTTACTAATAAAGGCTCTGTTCCATAGCACAGTGGTTCTCAAACCTCTTAACTGTTTGTTCCATTCTGGTCACACAAGGAATTAAGATAAGATGAGGTCCAATTTATTTACAATATGGCTGCATAGAGCTTATTCCTCACTCGGCTCAACAAAGTAACAGCATGCATGTAGATCCAGTGTCCAGGCTAAGACTGTTTTATTCTATTTATTTTGTTGATCTGATTCCAATAAATAGACCAAAAAACATCAGATTTGTGTTGCCAGTGTGAACGTAGAGCAAAGGCAAACAGACATATCTACACAATAAAATAAATACTAATAAATAAATAAAACAATACAATACAAATCGAGAAAAGGTTGAGGAATCAAGGCTCAAAATGCCCTCTACCCCCACTCTCCTCGATCAGCAATAGCAAAAACACATCTTTGTACATTTCTTACATTTTTCTTTTACATAAAGTAAGTCCTTGATTTAGTCAGTGAGTTGAGTTTCTGTTTCATAAAACAGAACGTGTTATGGGTTATGGTTAGGGTAGCCTCGGAAACTACAGGCGTTTTGTTTTCAAAGGAGAAAAAGAAAAGCCAGAGCGAGCTGAGCAGTGGGAGTGAACTTTGTATTTCGGTAAACCAATAACAGAGGGGTGTCACTCCAAATTTGGTGACGTCAGTGATCTCCGCTGCATTCTACTGGGGAGGGAAGGAGGGGGGTGGAGGGCCCATAGGTTGGTCAACCAATAGGAAGCCGGTATCGGTCTCCAGTGCTAGTTTGTTCAGCCCTTCAGGTTATGGTTAGGATTAACCATACATGTAGGTTTCTAGTGTTCTCACGAACAGAGGAATGGTTCCTATTGTTCTAATGAACTGAGGACCTTCTGACCAACTGGAACGGACCATCAGGCCAATGTGGTGGGAGGGTGTTGGTGGTTCTGTATGTGGTCTTGTGGACTGTGGAGGTTTATTTACTTTAATGTAATGAAGGGTCTAGGAATGCATGCATGGCCCCTGGGCCTTAGTTGCGGATGTAGGGGGATTCACCACTATGCCTGGGTCCCTGGGCCTAGTGGTGGATCCATCCATTCATCCATCCATCTTCAACCGCTTATCCCTAGTCATGCCGCGGGGGCAACAGCTCTACCATTCCCATCAGAATTTGGAGATATAAACTCTCTAACTAACTCATCCTTGTTCTGCTTGGGGGTCTCCTTCCAGTGGAACATGCATCGAGGACCTCCCTAGGGAGACGCCCGAGAGGCATCCTAACCAGATGCCAGAAACACCTACGCTGGCTCCTTTCCAAGCGAAGAAGCAGAAACTCTACTCCTGAGTCTCTCTCATGTGACTGAACTTCTCACCCTATCTCTAAGGGAGATGCCAGCCACCCATAAATCTGAGAAAAGTAATTTTGGTCGCTTAATATCCGCGACCTCATTCTTTCGGTCATGATCCACACTTTATGACCATAGATAAGAGTAGGAACGAAGATTGCTCGGTAGACGGAACGAAGATTTCTCGGTAGACAGAAAGCTTACGCTAGTGGTGGATGTTGGGGGATACACCGTTATGCCACATAATTGGTCCGATTCACTAAGCTGTTTACACCCATATTTTAAGACATCTGTCCTCTGTCTGTCCTGAAGAAGACATCTGTTCGGGGGTGCAGTCATTAGCACTGTCGCCTCACAGCTAGAAGGTCCTTGGGTTCGATTCCTGCCGGGGACGCTGTGAGCACTGGAAGCGTGTTCTCTCCTCCACGTCATCAGCGCCCATACCCTAGGTGGGGTTGGCAAAAGGGCCTTTCTGTGTGGAGTTTGCATGTTCTCCCCATGTCCCCTATGGTAGGTAAACAAAAAACATGCAGTAATCCTGGTCTCTATACTGCCTCCCCGTGGTCAGCCGGGGCGCCTGACGGAGGGGAAAGGAACTGGTTGGAATAGCATGTTCCTTCCACACGATACGTCCAACTGGGGAAACTCCCCCCTGTCAGGTGATAAGAAGCTGCTCACTCCTCGTGCAAGCATTGAAGGAAGCATGAGCTCAGTTCAGGGCTCTCCCCAGGTTGGCAGAGGGAGAGTAGCGCCCAGGATTACAGTTTAGGCATTTGGCACCAGGTGAAAAAATAGGGGTTACAAAATCGTCACGTGAGATAGCCATCTGTCCTGTCTGTCCTCATATACAAGAAGACATCTGTCCTCTTCGCATAATGAGAAGGGAAGTGCCTCTAGAAGACATCCAGGTGTTTTTCCTGCTGTTCCCATTCCTTCCTCCTTGACAGTGAAGGTGAATAAAAACAGAAATAGTTTTGTCATCACCATCGGTGTTCTCTCTGCTTTTTCTGTTTTCTCAACAAGCCTCGACAGCAACTGTGCCTCGACACGCCACTGTGAGCTTGTAGATCTACAATTGTCGGATGTGCTGTGAGCTTGTACTGTACATCTGCTATTTTCAGGGATCTGCTATCTGCATCTGCTATTTCACAGCAAACGACTAAAGTCCAAATCAGCCTGATGTGTTTATCAGTTTTCACAGGTTATTTTGACATGTTTTCACACTAAGATGTAATTCACTCCTTAAAAGTAAAGTACGTTTGGATGTCTTTCGTTACGTTCCAATGAGTGAATATAACATTTATTTAGTAAGCAGAGAAAACCCAGCAGAGCAGAAATAGACTGAAATCTTTATTTTTGTTTCCCCCAGGCTGAATGATGGATATACTGTAGTCTGGGTCACGTCTAAAATCTTTGTTTCATTCTTTACGGGTCCAATAAACAAGCATACTAAAACTAAACGTAACTTAACAAATATCACACCTGTGTGAAGTGAGGGGCGCTAATATATTAAAGTCTAACTCATGTTGATTAGGTAATAATGATGCAAAACAAACGGTGCAAAGTGCAAACACAAACATTAAACGCCATTAACAATAATGAGACACATTATGACGTAAATTGTCAACAACTTCCTACAGGATAATAGCATCAAAACAATGTTTTAAATATGTTTTTATTATCTCATGCATTCCATTGAGCTGGAGCACAAATGGACAATTAATTATAGTCTTCATTGATTATTATGCATTATTGGTCACTGCTATAATAAACAATAATTGTAATAAATTATTATGTTAATTTCCACGAACCTGTAAGTCCAGCTCATCTTGCTGCTGGTCACCTTTACGGTCAATATGTAGATGTTGTGAAGGGATGTGAGTTCTATAGGAGAAACATTATTAGTAGTGTTATTGTTATTATTGTCATTATTGTTAATCGTTGATTAATCACCTTTACTTTTCTGTTGGTATTCACTCTCATATTGAGCAACCTGAGCATAGGTTAGTTACATTAGAGGTAGTTTTAATCCAGAGTTAGTTCAGTTTTACCCTGGTAGTTTTATATAGAGGGTATGCGTGTGACATCATCATCAAACCCGGAAGTTATGCGGGAACGCCTACTGAGTGGCAAAAAACTACTTTCTGGCCTTGACATCCCATGTATCCAAACAGAAAAGTTGTATTTGATTGCATTAAATGACGTTAAACGACATTAAACTCACTTTGTCACTCACTTTGCCATTCGATTTGCCACTCGATCTGCCATTCACTTTAGGCATGTGCATACCCTGTATTACGGTAGGTAGGTTAGTAGGTTTACATTAGAGGTTAAACCTTACCCTGGTAGTTGTAATCTTGTTGCCATGGTAACACATCCATCCAGAGTTGTCGGGCAGCGTTTTGCATTCTTCGTCCTCCAGACACGGTTCCATCTCACACCACCACCTCCCTATCACTATGGATGCTACGACAAAGAGAAGATCACTATGGATGCTACGACAAAGAGAAGATCACTATGGATGCTACGACAAAGAGAAGATCACTATGGATGCTACGACAAAGAGAAGATCACTATGGATGCTACGACAAAGAGAAGATCACTATGGATGCTACGACAAAGAGAAGATCACTATGGATGCTACGACAAAGAGAAGATCACTATGGATGCTACGACAAAGAGAAGATCACTATGGATGCTACGACAAAGAGAAGATCACTATGGATGCTACGACAAAGAGAAGATCACTATGGATGCTACGACAAAGAGAAGATCACTATGGATGCTAAGACAAGGAGAAGATCACTATGGATGCTAAGACAAGGAGAAGATCACTATGGATGCTACGACAAAGAAGATCACTATTGATGGTGTAAAGACAAAGAGAAGATCACTATGGATGTAAAGACAAGGAGAAGATCACTATGGATGCTAAGACAAGGAGAAGATCACTATGGATGCTAAGACAAGGAGAAGATCACTATGGATGCTATGGTGTAAAGACAAGGAGAAGATCACTATGGATGCTAAGGGGTTAAAGTCAAGGAGATCACTATGGATGCTAGGACAAAGTCAAGGTGAAGATCACTATGGAAGCTAGGGCAAAGACAAGGTGAAGATCACTATGGAAGCTAGGACATATCTACTCACCATCTACACACGACGGTCGGTTCCGGGTCGTTCCGGCCACTTTTCCTGGCAGACAGGAACATTTAACGGTCTGTGATCTTTCCTCAATGCGATTCTTGTTGCAGCATCTGTGAGCAGCGATGACCTCACATGTTCCTCCCTCTGAAGAAACAGAAACATGAATGTTAATCTGATGGAGTCCTCAAATCTTTGTGTGATAGGAACCTCTTTTTATATAAAAAAAAAATCACACCTGTGTGGAGTGAGGGGCGCTAATATATTAGTCTAACTGATGTTGCTATGATTAGGTGATGTAATGGTGATGTAAAACAAACAGACAAAACAAACATTAAACTCTCTTTATTGTTAATGGCATTTAATGTTTGTTTAACTAAAAACAAACATTTAACCTGTATATAGGAGGGGCTAGCGCCCCTCAACAACTTGAACCCCAGCATTCCTATTCTGAGGGGAATAATTAAATGAGTAGGAGTGGACTGAAGCTACTAGACCCTTTGACCACCTCTTACTCATCTCTCCCTATCTCTCTCTGCCCACCGGTCACTCACCTCTCTCTCCATACAGTGCATTAGAGAGAGAGAGAGAGAGAGAGAGAGAGAGTACAAATTAGAGATGTCCCTATAGTGTATCGGTATGGGAAAAGTATCGCATCGGCCCTTATTTGGTCATAACGGTATTGGCAAATATGCCAGTCTAACCACAGATCCGACAGTTTGCTTTGGAGTTGCCCAAACTGCAAGTGCACATTTGAATGAGGAGTCTGCTATAAACATAACACGAGATATATAGCTAGACAGCTATAAACACTATTCCCGGTCGGTGGACTTCAAAATAAGATCTTTTTATTTTTGTATTATTATAAATATTATTCTCTGGTATCGGTATTCGGTATCGGCTTACACAGAAATGGTGTTATCGGGATCGGATCGGAAAACAATCGGGACAAATGGACCGTTACAGGTCTGCGTATTGTTGTACTGAGCTCCGGCTTTCTTCAATGCATGCAAGTGAGCAATCCGCTTAACCCCGGTAGGGCTGGGCGATATGACAAAATCTCATATCACAATATAGAATTTATTTTATCACGATAACGATATACTCACGGTATAGCTTTTTTTCCGATACCGATTTTTTATCTGAGAAATAGATTGTTTTTCTTTTCTTTTTCAGGTCGAGTACTTGTACTGTACTGTACTGTACTGTACTGTACTGTACTGTACTGTACTGTACAAGCTCTCCTCCCTGGCCTCTGTCTGCGTGTTAGGCTGCACAACAGTGACACTTGGTGGTGACAATAATTATGCTATTTCCATGCTCAGATACAGGGACAACAGGAAAAGAACACTTATGCCAATATCAAACTTATGCCAATTACAATTACAATAATGACAACCTAGAACCATTCATACGTTGGCGTTAGAGCATGACCCCATCATAAACCACTGAAAAGACCATTGAACATCTATATACGTTTTTGGCAGTGAAGTGTTGGATTTAATAGGATGTCTAAAGACGTTCTTGGCAGTCAATAAAGATGTAGCAGCGGTCCTTCTTACTGCAACTCATTTTAATTGCAGAAGACAAGCCCCACATTTCCCCCTTTGATCTATTTAAAATAAATAATGAAACATTAAAATAACACAATTAAAATAATAAACTAGCTAGTAAAAGAACAGATTTAACTCTGATGTCTGTGCTGCTATAAAGCAAACAACCACAGGATCAAGGAAACGGGCTCTAAATGTGGAAACCACAACAACCAGTGGAAGAATAAATTATAATCTAATACAAATGCAAATGAGGCCCTGTGGTGTTATTCAGCTCACAGGTGTGCAGGATGCTTTTCAACAAACCATAACAGTTGTTGCTACTAGTTTGGAGCAGAAACCTCGTATCTCCATTTTTGAGGGGCGCTAGCCCTTCCTATGCACAGCCTTATGAGCACAGAATGTACTCAGCTGATTGGCTGAGCACGGAATGTGATGTATGATTGAACATGTATGACGATAATAACTTCACAGTACACAAGTGTGATACTTAATAAATGCTATATGTGTCAATTAATAGTACCCCATCAACTCTGCCAAACTAGCCTGGTTCAAGATTTTAAACATTTCAAACAGTAGGCCAGGAGGAAAGGAAAACGAAAACACAACAAAACAATCCTTCTTCCACTAGGAAGACTTCAGATCATGGCTCTGTGTTCATGTTGGCACCATCTTACCCTGTGCCGGTTTTATAGGAGTTGAGACCCCTGGGCTAGAGTAATCTTTTTAGCGCGGGCGTTCGTGTTGGCCGAGAAATATTGCAGGGGAGCGGCAAAATCACCCTAATATAATAATAAACACAAATCTCACTTGAATTGGATTGCTTACAATTTTCAAAAGAAGTGGCACCATGTACATGGTAACATGGTACCATGTATATGGTAAAATGGCACTGCATGCAAAATATAATAATTTATTATAAATGTTTGAGAAAATTATACTGTCTTACATATAATACACATAATACATGGAATACATAGCAAGTTATGAAGTATTATAATACTTGATATCATAAGTCATTATAATAAATAAATAATGTGTTGTGATTACGGTTATAAAGTATTATGATTATGTATGAGCGCGTATAAATATAATCATACATGGTTATGAGAAGAGTATAATGTCTTATATGTGTTCATAATGCATTATAAACATGGGATGCATAGCAAGTATTACGAGTTTTTTTGGAAATCTCTTCACGAAAAATGAATGGGGTCTGGAATGATGGAACCAGAAAACAGCCCCCAGCTAACTCCATTGGACCCTCAAATTGTCTGTCTGCTAAAGGTGTGACATCATTTTGTAGTTTTCGGTGGTCACCTTATCACCCAAAACTGGAGTATGAATAGGCCTTAAAGCAGCTAACTCCAACCCCTCTCTCCCGCTCATGCAAGTATCTGGCAATACAATATATAAAGTCACAATACCAACTTTGATGAGGCAGTGTTGCCTCATCGCAAAGAAATATATGGTTTTCTTCATTTCCTGATTTTCTTTTTCATTTCCTTCCTAAGGAATTTGCCACCATTCTCACTCCATACTTTATATTACAAACAACAAGATGTGGAACCTTTTCTAATCTCAGTTTCCGATGGTGATGGTGGTAGGTTAGACTCCAGGGTTTTGATGGCGGTAGGTTAGAGGGGAAGCTGAACTTTAATGATTTACTGCTGCTCTACCAGGCTGACCTGCTGGCATCAATTCATGACCCGTCACCCTCAATGCTGCCACCAATCCACCAGCGCACGCTCGCACACACACGCACACGCACGCACGCACACACGCACACACGCAAATGTCCCATGCCAAAGTCAGCGGTGATGCAGTATTCTGACTTTATACATTGTCAGATACTTGAACAATATTATATATTATATTATCATCACAAATACAGCTCAAGTGGAGTTAGGAGGGTTTTGACTATAAAATGTGGATGTTGTTAACATGCGAACACAGTAACACACTCTATACCTGGTCATTTTCCAAAGGCCTGGACATATCCAACGTCGCTCTGGCCAAGTCTGCGTGATTTGATCATTTCTGTAAGACGGTGGTTCCCAAAGAGGGGTCCGGGTCCTTGAGGGAGTTAACTTCCAGGGGGTCCCCAGCTAAATGTTAGTTTGTAACCAAATGGACCCTTATGGGTTTGTAACTCTGAGAGTGTACAAATGGAACCAAATATATTTGGTTCTATTTGTACACTCTCAGAGTTAAATTAACATTGATGATATTTGTACACTCTCAGAGTTAAATTAACATTGATCTCTGGGGGTCCCAGAGATATAAATGCCATTACATGGGGGTCCATACTATAGACTAATGCATGTAGGGTCCTTGAAATTCAACGGGTTGAGAATCACTGCTAGAGCCGGGACCATGGGGCATATCTCTTCAAATGGGGGTCCGCGGGGCTAATTAGTGTCAATTTGGGGGTCTGTGACGTGAACATGTTTGGGAACTCTGTTCTAAGAAAGCTAAAGGTCTGTGCACGGAAAAATTCAAAAAGACATAATCACAAAAGGATTCATCACGGAAGCCGCCAGTGACAAATGTATGCAGGCTTCCTCTTCCATACCTGTCCGCCCTTGGGGCCCAGTAAACGAGCTTGTAAAACATTTTCAATTCAATTCTGAAGTTAAAGGTCATCTTCGGCAAGAAAAGCTGCAATCTCATCTGAGAAATAACGTGCTGGTAAAGACAGAAAGCTGAACACAGATGGCGTAAAACAAATCTCTATATTCATCATGACCTCTATAAAGAGAGACTTCACGTTCATCATTTGGAACTGAAGAAATGCAAGGCGGTCATTCTTCTGACATCATTGCTAAAAGCAGAAACAATCCATGTGCTTTGTCTGCAACTGTCGACAGATTAACCAATCCTCCTGCGTCTGTAGCCTCTGAACATTATCCACCAGAGCCTGCCATGAATTTTCCTTCCTTTTGCTGTATTTCAAACAGCTACTTAACATTAAACAATGGACTTGATATATGTTCCAGTCAGGTTTTCGACCACATCACAGCACTGAGACTGCTCTTGTAATGTGATCGCCACATTACTGCGTGCATGCGTGCGTGCGTGAGTGCGTGCATGTGTGCGTGCCAGACTGACCTATCAGGATGGATGTTGGTCCAGCCCTGGTCCCAGGATGCTGTTTGATGGTTGGATGCTGGATGCTGGTTGGATGCTGTTGGATGGTGTCATAGAAGCTGGCCTGACACAGTTGGATTGCAATGGATACACTGAGCCACGCCCCCAACATGTCGGTAGCACTAAGACACGCCCCCAACATGTCTGCAACAAACACACACCAACACAAAATACACACTGCATCAACACACAACCTGTGCTAAAACCTTAGTATAAACATACTCTAAGGCCCTCATTTATCAATCAAGTGTAAAATCTGCCACAGATTCGAGTGCAGGTTTCGTAGTACACCCACGTCGCCACGGCATTTATAAAGTGATCGCAAACAGCTGATCCTTCCTTAATTTCGTTCTGACGTTAATAAATGTTACGGCTGAAATCTATCTGGCGCGCCCTATGAAATTAAGCCTCGCCCTCGTTTTTGCGACATGAACAATTGCTATACGACCTGTGGAATCCATGGTTACAGGAGAAAAAAAAGTTTCTCCCGTGCCTTGCGGCTCAACGTTTATGTAGTGATTTGATCATTGATGAACGAATCATAAACATATGGATGAAGGCTTGCCGCTTGCATGTGTGCCGGGTATTTGTTGGCGACGCACGCCGTGGTCCCGTCCTCCCGACCCCCGAAAATGAAAATTATCTGAACTGTCAAAGCACTTATTTAAATGTTGAATGATTAAGCCCCTTACGCCTATAGCCTGCTACAATTGCAAATAGGCAAGCTGTATGCTTGTCATTGTCACTTGGAAATAAAGGCGTGCAGTTCATTTATGCCCTTTTTATAATATCACAGTGATGCCGCATCACCGCATGCATGCGCTCCCAAATCATCTAACAAGTGCACTCGCATAACAAGGCCAGTAAAGCACTGTTTGATTAAGCACAAACTAATACATTGTAAACATGTTATATTGTTTTGAATTGCGCAATTATACTGGAAATCTCTCTTTTTCTTTTTTTTACATGTATATACACATACCGTTTTATATTAACATTTTAGGAGTGAAAACATATGTTTAGATGCCTGTGACAGCATGTCAGCAGTTCATGCTGCTCCACTTGTGTACGACAGAAAAACAGCCGAGGACAAAGCGTACGACAGCTCCCGACCAGACGTGACTTTTTGTCCTACTCAAGTTCAATTTCAAGCTTTGCCGGAAATGGTAAATGCCCAAAATGTCGGTAATTTCGGCGTGAACCCATATTTTGGCGTACGCACGGTTGATAAATGAGGGCCTGAATCTCTATCCACAAGGGCATGGATCCTCTAAGGTTCCCAAGCTGTGATGCGTGCACCCTTTGTGGTGTATAGAGCAGCTGCGGGAGTATACATCAGCTGCGTGTCTCTCAGTGCAGTAACATTCCGTGATTATTTGCCATGATCATATAAAGAAATTAAAATAATTATAATGAGTGCCTTCCTCGGCCACACCCCTCTCCAATTGTTTATAGTGTTTAGTATCCAAGATGGAGAGGGGGTGGGGTGGAGGTGAGCGGGTGGGGTCGACATATGCCCTTACTGGGCTGCGTTCACACATTCAAGACACCTGTCTTGTGTTTGTCTTGTGTCTGTGTTTAATGGCCGCGCCAATGCATTTCCAATGGAAGCCCACATGGTTTGACCAAACATTTTGTTTGATGGGGGGGAAGGGGGCAGAAAACATCCATCAAAGCTGTGTTTAGACACAAGTCAGGTGACAGACACAAGGCAAGTGTCTTGAATGCAGCCCAATAAGGGCATATGTCGACCCCGCCCACTCACCTCCACCCCACCCCCTCCTGATGCTGCGGCCATCTTGGATCCTAAACACAATATAAACAATGGGAAAGGGGTGGGGCTGAGAAAGGAGACTGATAGTTGGGGGGTGCGTCAGCTAGGTCAGGAGGTAACAGGGGGTGCACGGCCAAAAACTTTTGGGGACTGCTGCTCTAAGGAGACATGATCTAACTAAAGCCAAATTTAGAACCATAACCTTTATATAAACCTCTCCATCAAACAGGGACAGGTCCCCCAAGATTTCAAACTGGCCAAAGTAACCCCCCTGCACCAGAAAGGGTAAAGTAAATTAGACCGCGGCAACTACCGCCCTATTTCTATTCTAAGCTCCATCTCGAAAGTGATGGAAAAGGTTGAAAAGTATTTTGCCACAAATAAATTAATGTACGAGTTCCAATCTGGCTTCAGAACATCCCACTCCACTGACACATGCCTCCTCTATTTGAGCGACCACATCAAACACGAGGTGGATGCTGGCAAATACTTAGCCCCACAAGCAGAACCCAATGGTACTGAAGTTTCTGACATTTTTGAGACCCAGTTACCATGGGGTCCTATTCCATGCGAACATAAATAAACATAAATACCTCGGATACGTCCTTTACACCGCTGCAAATTCTCCTGTGCCGCGGAAGCCGTTAAGTATTTTTAATCTATGTTTGACAGATTTGGAAGCTTTGATTCCTCTCTTCCTTCCTTGTTTATTTACCGTTTATTGTACCGCCTCCCGCTGGTGCGGTTGGCTTGCATGCGTGGCTACGTTCCTGCCTCTGATCTGCTCTGTCATAGCTATAGCCACTAGCTAGCCAGATAGGCGGTACAATGAGGTGTCAATAAATAAGGAAGGAAGAGAAGAATCAAATCGACCAAATCGGTCAAACAAAGATTAAAAATACTTAACCGCTTCTGCAGCACAGGAGAATTCGCAGCGGTGTGCGTTGGAAACTAGAGTTCACACATTCAGAAGCCCTCAAACGAACAAAAGCCCTCAAACAGCACAGAAACCACGTTACCAAAGGTATTTATGTCTGCGTTCCAACATTTCCATACGAAAACACATCACCGCACAGGGACCCTACGGGTCAGGCCGGTTCGGTTCGGATTGGGCTGACAAAAGGGGTTCCGAGAGGGGCTAGCAAATACTGTGGCATGGTCATGCTTGACCTCCAAAAGGTTTTTGACACCGTGAACCACTCCATACTGGTTAACAAACTAAAAGCAATTGGTTTTGATAGCACATCAGTGAGCTGTGGCGTTCCACAAGGAAGCAATAGGGTCTTTACTGTTCCTAATATATGTAAACGACATGACATCAGCCTGTGACTGCAACTTGTTCCTGTTCGCAGATGACTCAGCACTGCATGGTCTCGAGCAGGAACAAACTGGAGGTTGAAAAGACCCTCGGCTCTGAACTCCTCGTACAAGGTTTCTTCGACTACGCATGCACCTCTTGGTACCACAGCCCTTAAAACAAGGCTCCAGACCCAAAACAAACTGGTCAGACTCCTACTTGGCCTCAACCCCTGTGTAAATACCAGATTCGGCACAAACAAGGGACTAAATTATTTTCGCTCCTATGCCACCAAAATGTGGAATGTGGACTTACAGTCATTAAGACATGCGAATCCCTTGAAACCGCTCTCAAAGGGAAAAACTGCTAAACTGGCCCCCGTAAAATCTGAATGAAACCCTGTACTCAAGAGAATGTCCCCGCTACCACTCTTAGATCTCCATATATAGAGCTGACCTGTTCTAACTTCTGACATTCCATGTTGATCGGACTGACCTCATCAAACCCTGTACACTCAAGACATGCTCCTTATATGGCCAGTACAGAGTTAATTCCATGTTGATCTGACCCCCACACGACATTACTGGTGTTATGATGGTTATGTTATGGATCTGTTATGGTCATTCAGGGCTAGCTCTTTATGTGTTTCTTTCTTGTAATATTATTGTTCGGTCATTTTGTATGTCCGTGGCAACAATTTAATTTTGACCAAAATGTCCACCAGCTCTGTAACTCTGAGAGTGTAACAAATGGAACCAAAATACCAAATGGACCTTTCCAGGTCTGTAACCCTGTCTCTGAGAGTGTAGGCCTACACATGAAACCAAAAGGACCCTGTCTGTAACCCTGAGAATGTATACAAATGGAACCAAATGGACCATTACAGGTCTGTAACTCTCTGTGTACAAATGGGAAAAAGAATACCCTTACAGGTCTGTAACTCTCCCGAGTGTGTACAAATGAAAATGAACCTACCAAACAGCTAGCCTACAATATATGTTCGTTCCCACCAGAATACTAGACACAAGACTGACATACACACTGTCTGGGATCCAAGTGGTTAAAACGGTTCAAAGATGTGACACAAAAACAGAGATAGAAACGCTAGTTGAAGCTTCAGTAACACAGTTAAAGCTTTTATTGTTTGTTATATTATTAGGCCTATTTGTAGTTAATTATATTATTTATCTATACAAATAGACAGGCATACATAAAATGTAAACGGAAACACAGTTAAAGCCCTTACCTGACAGTCCAAGCAGAAGTAAACAAACAGAAATAAAGCAGTTTAACTGTCAACACAGTGACTCCATGCTGCTCCAGTAGGAATGTGAACAAAATGAAACTCTCTCCTCCCTATCCCTCTGCTTCCTTCAACACTTCAACACTGTTCTTTAACACCGAATGTCTGAAATCTGAAATGTCACGTAAATAAATAAAAGCTTCAGTCCGGCGGTGAAATGAAATACCAACATGCAGCAGAATGACTGAATGAATGTCGTGTTGTAGTTGTTAAAATATCATGTGTTCCCTGGAGCAGAACACAGCAGCAGAACAGCTGCTCGGTTCCGGCGTCTTCACGGGGCGTGCGTGCGTGCGTGTGTGTGTGCGTGGGGTGAGGGGGGGGGGGGGGGGCGCACGTGCACCAGAGCTGCTCCTTAATTAACTGAAGTGGAATCTCCTCCTCCAGCGCCCTGCAGCGTGCACTGCAACACACATGAACGCACACACACGCACGCGCGAGCTGAGTGTATGCAACAGTGTACTTAATTGTCTGTTATAGAGCTGTCTCTCTCTCTCTCTCTCTCTCTCTCTCTCTCTCTCTGTGTGTGTGTGTGTGTGTGTGTGTGTGTGTGTGTGTGTGTGTGTGTGTGTGTTTGATAAACATTGAGTTCACATACTCATACTAATATCTAAATGTTTGATAAACATTGAGTTCACAAAATTATTCCAAAGTGCTGAATTCCCTCTTGTATAAAAGAGCTAATTAGAGTTGTTGTGTCCTTTCCCAAAGACAACAACATTAGGACTTTGACTTTATTGAGCTACTTTATGTGTTTAATGGCTGTGTGTGTGTGTGTGTGTGTGTGTGTGTGTGTGTGTGTGTGTGTGTGTGTGTGTGTGTGTGTGTGTTCCATGGCTGTGGTTCGTTGCTCAAGGATGTTTGGACGTTTTGGGAACCCCCTGGGACCACTGGTACCATTAGAGTCACGCAAGCACACACACACACACACACACACACACACACACACACACACACACACACACACACACACACACACACACACACACACACACACACACACACACACACACACACACACACACACACACACACACACACACACACACACACATTAATCATTGGTCCAGACATTTTAAACTACTCACTAATAGTTTAGGAGAGAGAGAGAGAGAGAGAGGGGGGGCGGGGGTCTGGGAGCTGGGACTCTGGGATGTCTCTGGTTGAAATCCCCCTGGCTCCAGGTGTCCTTGAGCAAGACACTGAAGCCCTTAATTGTTGGTGCCTTGCATGGTTGTGTGTGCGTGCGTGCGCGCGCGCGCCTGCCTGCCTGCCTGCCTGCCTGCCTGCCTGCCAGCCTGCCTGCCTGCCTGCCTGCCTGCCTGCCTGCATGCGTGCGTGTGTGTGTGTGAACAGCACTCACTGATATTTTTTCACTGCAGGGCTGGAGAAAAAAAATGTCAATTGAAAACATGTTGTTCTGTGTGTGTGTGTGTGTGTGTGTGTGTGTGTGTGTGTGTGTGTGTGTGTGTGTGTGTGTGTGTGTGTGTGTGTGTGTGTGTGTGTGTGTGTGTGTGTGTGTGACTGTGTGCGTGCGTGCGTGCGTGCGTGCGTGTGTGTAACCCACCCTGCTTGTATACGAAATCACAAAAGGTTCTTGTCTAAAAATATGAAATGACATTATAGATGTTATGAATGAATGATCATCATCCCATCAGACCTAGAGGCTCTAAAACATGTCTTGGTTTATGTTGTAGAAAATGTCTTGCTGTATAGAGACTATTATGTATTCATTATGAAGATATAGCTTGCTGCCTTGCTTGAAGGAAAAAGAAAATGAAAGGCATAACACAACATTAAAATAATAGCATACAAATACATACAAAATATACAATATAACGTTCATGTTCTTGACTGTTAAACCTCATCCTTGTGCTTTCTGCTATAATTGTACCTGGCACCAGGATAACAAAATGAAGAAATAATCACATTTATATCTTAAAGACTGAAACACCTTCCTGTGGAGAAGTTATTCAAAACACAGTGTGATATGATGGTTTTCTCACCGAGGCATTAACCCTCTCTTCTCCTCTACTCTCCTCTCCTCCCATCTCCTCCTCTGCTAAATGGTGCATTTACATAGGACCTTTACATAGATTGTGCATTGCATTCACGTATTCTGTCACACACACACATTCATACACCAATGGCGGACGAAACCATGCAAGGCAGAAACATGCACATCGGGAGCAATTAGGGGATCAGCATCTTGCTCAAGGACACTTCGACACTAACTCTGGTGGAGCCCAGGATCGAACTGGGAACCTCACGGTTGCCATCTGGCTGCTCTACCGGCTACTCTACCCCTGAGCCATGCCGCCCACATAACAACTGTCCTCTCGTCTCCTCTTGTCTCGTCTCGTCTCGTCTCCTCCCACCTCTTCTCTCGTCTCCTCTCGTCTCCTCTCGTCTCCTCTCGTCTCCTCTCCACCAGTAAAGATAATCTCCTTATTTCTTCCTTGGCTGAACTCTAAAAGCTGAATGCAGATAAACTCTCTAAACGCTTTCATTCATTCATGCTCTGTCGTGCGTTCGTGCCACAGACACAAGGCAGCAGATATACAAGCTCACAGTGTGTCGCATCCGCGGTGCGCAGGGAGCTTGTAGATCTGCTGTTTATAAACCAACACTATACAGACGATCTGCGGTTTGACCTTTCCATGAAATGAGTGTCTGGCACACGCACGCACGCACGCACGGACGTTGCCAGTGATTTATGACTGGCACCAGACTGTTGGCTTATTATTATTGAATCTTTAAGGCTTCTCAAAGTGTTGTCCTTGAGGGGGTTCCAGCCACCCCCCCAGCATCGACATCCGTTTAAAGGGACACAACACCCTATGGCTGATTTTGTAGTTTGTTTTCCAGTTCAGATTATAAACGACAGCAGTCTGATGCCATCACTGTTTATTAAATTATACCAGCCGACTCGGTCGGTCGATCGATAAATGGAAAATGACTTTTATCCAAGGAGCTTTACATAGATTGTGCATTACATTCTCCCATTCACACACACATTCATACACTGATGGCAGAGGAAACCACTCTACCGGCCACTCTACCCCTGATCCACTTGCCGCCCCCAGACAGACAGACAGACAGACAGACAGACAGAAAGAAAGACAGACAGGCAGGCAGGCAGGCAGGCAGGCAGGCAGGCAGGCAGGCAGGCAGGCAGGCAGGCAGGCAGGCAGGCAGGCAGGCAGGCAGGCAGGCAGGCAGGCAGGCAGGCAGGCAGGCCTGCCCAAGCCATCTCTCTATAAGTGAAGGGTTAAAATGCTGGGGGTTCAATGCCCAGCCGCACCTCATGGTGTTGAAGTGTCTCTGAGCAAGGCACTGAGCAAAGCACTTGAACAGCACTGTGAATATGAACATATAAATGTAATTATATTATGAAGAACTTCATAAATTATTAGAAACTTTTTTTTCTCCAGCTGCTTATTCACTTCCTCTCCTCACGCATGATTGGAAAACAGCTAATAATAAAACTTGAAATTGTATTTCTATTCCCTTTCCACCGTACAGAAAAAATGATTACATGCCAGGTTATCTGTTGAAGTACCTGCCGAATGGGTCCTGTGTGGGCGGGAGAGAGAGACCCAGAGAGAGAGAGAGAGAGAGAAAGAGAAAGAGAAAGAGAAGAGAGAGAGAGAGAGAGAGAGAGAGAGAGAGAGAGAGAGAGAGAGAGAGAGAGAGAGAGAGAGAGAGAGAGAGAGAGAGAGAGAGAGAGAGAGAGAGAGAGAGAAAGAGAAAGAGAAGAGAAAGAGAAAGAGAAGAGACAGACAGACAGACAGACAGACAGACAGACAGACAGACAGACAGACAGACAGACAGACAGACAGACAGACAGACAGACAGACAGACAGTATGAGTTCTATATGAACAGGGTTAGGGGAGAGAGAGAGAGAGAGAGAGAGAGAGAGAGAGAGAGAGAGAGAGAGAGAGAGAGAGAGAGAGAGAGAGAGAGAGAGAGAGAGAGAGGTTAGGGTTCTATGAGAGTACAGGGAGTACTCTGTCAGTTCTATGAGAGTACAGGGAGTACTCTGTCAGTTCTATGAGAGTACATGGAGTACTCTGACAGTTTTATGAGCACAGGTTGGCCCTTTATTTCTCTCAGAAGAATCATTGTTGTGACCCTGTGAATGTATATGGCGCAGCTTCTCTGTTTGTCTCTTATGCATAATCATTGTTACGACCCTGTGAATGTATGGCTCTGCTTCTCCTCTGTGTCTCTCTTATGAATTATTGATAAGGCTCTGCTCCCATCATCGCATAATATATTATTTATTATTAGTTTTATTGATAAGGCCATCAATCTGACACACAAAACAACGTGCTTACAGTTCTCACTATACTGTAAATTATCAGACAAAGTTATGCGAAAACGACAGTAGCTGCACCTTTCTTTTTTTATAAAGATTTATTTATTGATAATGCAGATATCATTTACAACAATGAATTACAGAATCGTGATTTATTTTCTTTTTTTAAACAAGACAAGACAAACTCAAAAAAGAAAAGACAAAAAACAGTAAAAACAACCCCCCCCCCCCCACCCCAACCCCAGAAAGGAAAACGACACAGCTCTCATTACTCTGTATTGTACACAACACCACTAAAGACATGAAAATAACAATATAAATAAAACTAAAACTAAATCAACCCAGAGGAGATATTGAAGGTAGAACCTCAAAGAACCTGCCCCATATCTTTTCAAAAGCAGCAGGCCTTCTTCTTACATTGTACAGTATCTTTTCAGGAGTACCGTATGATGAAAGCTCATTCAGCCAGTGTCTCTGTGAAGGTGATTTTTCAGATTTCCAATTAACCAAGATGATTTTCTTCGCAGCTGTACTGTGTGTGCGCAGGTAATCTTTGGCACTGTTGGACCAATATGAGGCCACGTCCTACTTCGTTTATATCACGCCGACGCCAATCGGTAGGCCTACACATTATCTCTATAGTCATGTGTTCAACACAGATCTGAGTAATCTTCCCTGATTGGAAATGTATTTTTCTTAAATGTATCCCACGATTTTGTAACCCATTTTTTCACCCAGTGTCAACTATCTAATCAAATGTAATCATGGGCTCTATACACTCCCTCTGCCAACCTGGGGAGAGCAATGGACTGACCTCATGCTTCCTTCTATGCATGAGCAGTCCACTTCTTTTCACCTGACAGCGGGGAGTTTCCCCGGTTGGACGTAGCGTGTGGAAGGAACACGTTATTCCAACCAGTTCCTTTCCCCTCCATCAGGCGCCCCGGCTGGCCAGGGGAAGGCAGTAGAGAGACCAGGAATATACGGCATGTTTTTCGTGAGGGTACCTTACACGGGGCAAAGATGCAAACTCCACACAGAAAGGCCCTTTTGACCAGGAGTGGTCCGTTTTGGATTTTGATTTTGATTTGCCTCAAATCATAAACACAGCGTCTGATTTCTGTGAAACTTTGCACACAGTTTCTGTGAAACTTCCCGCAGTGATACTCAACCTCAGGCCCGCGGGCCACATCAGGCCCGCGGGCCACATCAGGCCCGCGGGACCATTATGACTGGCCCACCAATGAAAATCTAAAAAAAGAAGAAAAACAAATCTGGAAAATGAAATAAAAATAAATAAATCTGAATGAAGTTATCTTTAATTACATTATTATAAGTAATACTATTAGAGTTGTACTATTACTCGAACGAAAATAAAAGCTTGGGGGGGGGGGGGGGAGATGCAATGCAAATGAAAGACATATACTGTGTATCCCTATTCCCTGACATAATTTTATAGCTAAACGGACAGAATTCTATTTTATTTGAATGATGAAACCCAGCTGCCATTAATTAATTAATTTTATCTACTGGCCCCTGGCCCCTTGCCATTTTTGTAATGTGGCCCACAGGTAAATCTATTTGAGTATCCCTGCACTAGGCCATGGATTTTGATATTTGATATCTAAAAATGTCATTGCCAATGTTGACCTCAGAGCTTTCTGATGTATTTTTTCGTCATTAGCACAGAATGAGTTTTAATCAATAAAAAAACATCAAAAGATGTCTGTGGCAGCGAATACGTTTACTGATAATTCACACTATTGTTGCTATATGTATGCTTTGTCGTATGAAGGTGGCACGCGGAACATAGCCGATCTACAAGCTCACAACATACATACGCCACGCCCACCTGTTATGAGCTTGTAGATCGACTATTTTCTGGCATCATGCGACCCTATTGTACGATGAAGTATATCAATCAGCTGGCTATTTAGGCTAAACAGCAGAGAATAAAAGGCTTCACTGAGCCCATTTTAGAGAAATGTGTTTGACAATGTGATAATTATGGCATAATAAACATAATAATCGCATTAAGTCCTGAAGCGTCGCTTCTCAATGGCTCTTTACAAGAGTTCAACATCAATAGGAGGCGGGTCGAGTTCTGTTCCTTTTGTCTGAGTTTAGAAACATAACATCCATATTTAATAGTTCTGTCTGAGTTCAGAAAAATTACATAATGTCTATATTTAATAGTTCTCTTTGAAATGAAGTGAAATGAAATGTCTGCCGATCTCATATGACATTAAACCACAGCACACACTGTTCGAACATTCAGATTAAACTTTAACCTTGCCAGTTTGATATCAAACCATAGATATTTAAATATTAAAACCCCAGTCTCTATCTGCCCGTCTCTCTCTCTCTCTCTCTCTCTCTCTCTCAGGAGTCTAGGGTAAACATTGTGAAGAGTCATTCAACGCAGATTAGTTGAAAGAAGATTAACACACATTAATAAACTCTCACACACACACACACACACACACACACACACACACACACACACACACACACACACACACACAGGAAGAGGATTAGCACGGATTAATAACACATGCTGGATTACGTACACCCCTGGTTGCACAGCCATCCTGGCTAGCTTCTACTTCATTTGCTGTCCAGTCATACAGTTGTTTAGGTTTATAATGTTGTTCATTGTATGTATCTACCCATCCCCCCCCCCCCCCCCCAGTGTGGAAGGAGGCACACCCACACTTTTCCCTCAAGGACACTTTCCTACACCTATGGGTGCTATAGGACTGACATCCATAAGGATATTCTCCTCCAGTGCTAACCCTGACAGGACACTTTGTGCGTGTGTGGACTTAAGTGCAAACCCACGCAGGGGGCGGGCAGGCAGGCAGGCGCACACACGCATGCACACACGCACACACACACACACGCACACACACACACACACACACACACACACACACACACAATGTTGCAAAAACATATATTAAAGAACCACAATAGAAATAAGAAAGCTTATCCTTTTGATAATGGTGTCAGACATTATATGTCTGACATATGGTGCATTTTTATATAGCACTTTTATCGGCACTTTACATAGATTGTGCATTACATTCACCCATTCACACATCAAAGGCGGAGGAAAGCAAACCACCAACCTGCACATCGGGAGCGATTAGGGGTTCAGTCTTGCTCAAGGACACTTCAACATTAACTCTGGGGGAGTCCGGGTTTGAACTGGGAACCTTGCTGTTCCCAACCGGCCACTCTACCCCTGAGTCACTTCTGCACTGACTGACTGACTGACTGCCTGACTGCCTGCCTGCCTGCCAGCCATCATAATTCATTCATGCAGTTATTAAAAACAATATGAAAACATCTGCTTTCAACAACAGAGGTAATGTATCTCCTTTTTTTTTTAATGATGAGGTGAAATGTTTATAATGATAAACATATTGATCTGAACATCATCTGTGCCTTAGAGGGTTAGGGTTAGTTAAATGTTCCTAATCATAAACATATTGATCTGAACATCATCGTGTGCCTTAGAGGGTTAGTTAAATATTTCTAATCATAAACATATTGATCTGAACATCTTGTCTGCCTTAGAGGGACACCATCATGACCAAACAGCTGTTCAGGCTGCACAGTGCACAGTCGACTCCATTCCGCACACATACAATGTTTCGTGCCAAATTTCCAGAAAATGAAACAATACAGCACAATAGCGTGATAGTGTACCGGAAACCATAGGTGTCAAATATAATTTGTACACCAAAATATGTATACAGGGTTAGGGTATATGTACAATTACTACCTTTATACTGCAATTGATGCAGACATTTATCATTCATGTATCATTCAAAATATGCTCCTTATTGACTTACACTGAAACAGCTCTCAAAGTCACTATTTTAGTACGTAAACGAACATAAAAACTAATCTGGATCTGGATCCAGTCCGGGTTTTCTTCCTAATAAAAATGGCAAAATCAACAGGAAGTTAACAGTGCTCAATAACCAAAATGTATAGGCTTTGCTGCCGCCTGGTGATAATGAGGTATAATCGCAGACCAAGTCTGACAGGAACACCCGAACACACACCAGCCATTAAAACACTACAAATTAACTTTCTATCTTTATCGTCACCGTACTGATGTAGGCCTACTGGTTTCCAACATGGCTGTTTAATACAGATTTGTTTCTAAAATCTCTCACCATATCATATGCACGGCTTGGAATATCCGTGGATATGCACGGCTTGGGATATCCGTGGATATGCTCCTGAGGACTGGGAGGAGGATTCTAAAAACGATTTATAAATCCTAAAGCCTTGTTTATACTTCACTGTGCAACGGTCCTATGCTGGAAAATAGCAGATATGCAAACTCACAGCACATCTCATTCAAGACACTGAACTTGCAGATCTGCCATTTTTGCCATCCAAATGCATTATGATTAAATGGGCCCTATAAAAGAGATGCAGAAATTAACTAGAAAAAGTGCCCTTCTGGGCACAGGTCTCCACCAGGAGGATAGGAGAGTGTGTGATGTTTGGCAAAATGTTTAGGAGTAATTTAAACATGTTTGTTTGGGTTTGTGTGTGTGTGTGTGTGTGTGTGTGTGTGTGTGTGTGTGTGTGTGTGAGACGCAACTTGGCCTAGGCTGTTGTAGCACCATGAGGCTGATTTGAAAACTGTCAAGTGGCATTTCTTCCTCAGCCTAGTGGGAATAGGCATGCACGGCAGCTGAATGCTCCCCAACACTGTGAAAACCTTGCCTGTATATGTAACAGATTAACAAATTAACAATATTCTGCTGTCCTGTATATTGTTCTCACCACAGCAACATGATGTGACGATCCCTGCCTGCACACAGTTTGAAACATGCAGGGGGTTAATAGGGTTAAACTCCCTGCCTGGACACAACTGTTCGAAACAGTGGATCCGGTCTAATCTAAGTTGTTTTGGGGGGTTTGTGAAATTACAAAGGTTTGGAAAAAGCACAGTAATACATATGTAACAGGGTACAACATGCCAAAGCAGGGGTCATCTCCATGCTGGCTTGTTGTGGACGACATCTTTGTCAAAATATTTTTTTGGCCAATGGACAATGGACATACCAAATGAGTGGATAATATTAATACCAGAAATATATAAAGAGATATAGCCCTGAATGACCATAACAGGTCTGTGTTGGGTGTTCAAATGGAACCAAAATTGGCCTGCGATTGTACCTCATCACCACCAGGAGGGAGCAAAGCCTACATTTAGGTTATATTATTTGTAAAGCTTTAGTTTTTAATGAAATTAACTGCTATCATTGAAGGAAGTCTACATTCATGCTGGCAGCGGTAATAGCAGTAAGTTTATGTAATTAAAGGCAGTAATTGCAGTAATTAAAGGTATGTAATCAAAGGTATTATTGAATGTCTTTATTATAAATAACTGCATTTATTGTCGATGAATCTCTTGAATATGACTGTAGTTAGTCTTCTTATTGCTCACTACCATATCATAACCACCAGAGTTTGGGGGGGTTGGTAGACTGCTGCTGTGGATCTATTTATTCAGCATCACTGACTTGAAATTAAAGTCCCATATTTTGAGGATAAAATGTGTGTAGGTTCTTCTTTGACCTACTGGCAATGTGCACAAGAAATATGACACTGCGCACACGCACAGTCGCACACACACACACACACACACACACACACACACACACACACACACACACACACACACACACACACACACACACACTTAACCCCTCCTCCATTTCAGGCACTTTTGGTCATTTGCATAACTCCGCCCAGTCTCTGTTGCTCCTCCTCCTCTAGCTTCTTGTAGTTGTAATAATTCATGACGAACAGGAAGATTCCAGGAATCAGCATCATCACTCCACATGCGTAGTACATGTACCGGTAGTCTTGGAATACGTCTACTAGCATTCCTGTAAAAATATATACAATATAATAAGATGTTAGCCTGGGTTCCAGCCTGCTTCCCTGCGTTCCGTGAATTTGTTTTGTCACTCAGCCACTCAGTCTGAAAAGGGTCCTATCTCCAAGGTAGGGCTTCTGATTGGTCTGTGGTGTGGGTTGGGTTAATACAAAAGATTGACGTCGTATCAATGCGCACGGCACAGCTACTGCTGTTGTCCTGCAACGTACGTGTCATTCAACTAAACTCACCCCACTCAGCCGTCAGTTTGCACTACTGCATCTGACATTGGACTACTGAATCAAATTAGTGTTACTTTTTACTGTGGGTTTTACTCTCGAGTCAAGTCGATTCTCACAATGAGAAGCATTGGACAGAGTGGCGCTGGCTGATGATGTATCAGCAACAACGTGGCTATGTAACAGGTGACATTATGAAATACGAGTCAACAACGGCAAGACTGAGTAAGCGGAGTGACAAAACAATTCACGGATTGCAGCGAAACAGGCTGGAACCCAGGCTAATCAAATGTATTAATATCATGTATCTATAGTACTGGAATACATCTACCAGCAATGCAGTAGACAATATGATATTAATGACTGCCACGATTGTTTCAGTCCGTCTCCATTCTAGTGCCACAGCTATTTTAAAGTGAGGTGCCTTATTGAAGGGGCAAAGATTACCCCGGGCCTTAACAGGAAATTAGCTCACGGATAAGCTATCCTATTGTGGGAGGATCACGGACCAGCCGATGCATGATTATTTTTAAAACTGTGACCAGTGATTGGACTCGGACGTAATTACTTGCGCAAGCAGAGCGCACAGGTACTAGTTTCGCCCGGGACTCGTATGCACCGTCCCAGCCGTCCCGCCAATTTTTATGCGTATGCACCGTCCCAGCAAATGACGTAATGACTAATTGTGCCTGATTACATACATGTATATACATAGGAGCATTACCTTTAATCCCCCCAACACTAAAATATATCGTTATTACGTCACCATCGAAAACCAATTACACTCTGGCATTGGGTCCTTTAATCCACATCTTTATTACATAATCATTGAGAGCTAGTTATACATACTATGTATATGTATAAAACCAATGGTTTTCGATGGTGGAATCGGAATCTGGGATTAGAATCTGAGATAAAATGGTGTTAAGCCCTAACGACACCAAATGGTCACCATGCAACTCCTTGGGTCCAAACGGTTGCAAGGAGTTAACGCTAAAACCGTCTTGACCCTTTGGTGTGGTTTGGGCCATTGAATTCCATGCGTTGAATCACTAGGGTCAACGTCGCTCAACGTGGGTCAACGTGCAACAAGACATATCACACCACAGGGACAACGCTAAAACCGTCTTGACCCTTTGGTGTGGTTAGGGCTTTAAGATGTCGGCTATCGTTCAAGTCAACAAGAGGGGAACCTTTTTTACTGATGGACGGAACACTTCCAGTTTATCTCCTTAGACACGGACACGCTGATAGACAGTAGTATAGCGCGATCTCTAACTGATTCATTTAAAACATTAAAAGAACACGCCCCCAGCGCCAATAGCGTCCCCCAGCGGGAATCGAACCCAGGACCTTCTAGCTGTGATGCGACAGCACTACCGACTGTGCCACCGTGAGCCTCACTGTTAAGGGTCCGGGTCAAGGTGGTTGCTCACCTGAGATGGGGGGTCCAAGCAGCACGGGCCCACACTCCATGATGGTGACCAGGCCCACGGCGCTGCTGAAGCGCGGCGCCCCCACCATGTCCATCAGCACCTCGAACAGCAGCGCACACACCATGCCAAACGCCACGCCGAAGATGACCGCATACACCACCAGGCCCGCATAGCCCGGCAGCAGCGGCAGCAGCAGGTGACAGAGCCCGTTGTACGCCACGGCCAAGCTGGAGGAAATATAGGTGCATTCAGACTCGGATAGTTAGAGCGGCGCGATTACATACAAAGTCAATGCAAAGACGAGAACTCACGCGAACGGGCGTGGCGCGAACGGGCGCGGCGCGAAGGGGTGCGGCAAGAGCGGGGTGACGCAAACGAAGCGAACGGCCGCCTGGTATCTTCACCCTGGCTGGATAAATCCAACTGACGTTCGCGTCCCCCTGACGGCGCCACTCATCGCGTGCTGACAGCAAATCTACGTTGTTGTAGTCCGGAAGCCCAGAAATGTTTCAGTTGTTTGGTTTATTCATCCATTCAACTGAACTGATCGACAGGACTCGGCAACGGTGGAAAAAACACACAGAAATGATGCAGTAAACCCTGTGCAAAGACATAGGAACTAATTTTGCTGCTCATACATTATATAGTAGCAGAAATCATGTTAAATATATTGAAGCGAGCCGTCTTGTGTGAATCAACGCTGACCTGCGCGACCAAAGTGAAGCGATTGGAGCAACTGTAAACTAATATATCTTCAGGTACTCTGAACACACCTGAAGAAGTACTGGATCCTGGGCCGCACCCAGCGGGTGTTGGCCAGCAGGCCGGTCCCCGGCCGGGCGAACATGTCCACCAAGGCGAAGATGGACAGGAGGAAGGCGGCCGAGTACTCGTCGACGCCCTGGTGCTTGGCGTACGGCGCCAGGAAGACCACGGGGGCGAAGAAGCCGAAGAACATGATCACGTTGCCCACCAGGTAGATCAAGAAGCCCCGGTGTCTGAACAGGGTGACGTCGATGAAGCTGCACCCTCCTCCTCCTCGTGTCCCGTCCTCTGCCCCTTCCGGTTTGCTGTCCTCCACTGCCGTGTCCGCTTCCTTCAGCAGCTCTGCTGTCGCGCTGGCCGCGGTATCTTGGTTAGGAAGCTTCTCCGGGTCGGTTCCGTTGGCGTCCGTAGGAGGAGGAGGTTCTGAGGGTTCCAGATCACAGAACGTTTTGATTGATTGATTGAATCATTTATTAGACAGAAATGTAAAAACAGCAGCAGAGGACAGTCAAAGTCAAAGTAACACATGCAGCTATATTTGTGCCACCCCTTAACACTTATGCCAAAATGTATTTTCCATTTTTTTAAACATTTTAAAATAGTTCAAATAGCTTATCTACAAGCTCACAATGTGTCAATGTAGATCGGGTAGTTGAACTATTTTAAAATGTTTTTAAATAGTAAAAAATGGCAAATAAGTTTAGGGATTACCGGGGTGAAGGTTGGAGCAGGATGGGGCCCATATGGTCTAAAAATATATAATTCATAGACATGACATAAACATTTAAATTCAATATCATCACAGAATAAAACACTATTATGTACAGATGGAAAAGGAAGATCACCTGTCTAAGGGAGAAGTGATCATTTCCTCTCCCTTCTGAAAGGAGGATTTTAACTTTCAGAGATGCCAGTGATCTGCATTCTTTAAGGGAAGGGGTCAGGTCAGTGCTGTAGATGGATAATTTACCCATGTTTGTTTTATAAGTGGGTGGTACCAGATCGTTGTTCTTGCTCCCTCTAGTATTGTGGTTGTCGGTGTCGCTCCCTTTTTTAGGTATAATTATTCAGGTATTCAGGTACTGAGGGCATTGAGGGCAAAGCTGCATTTACAATGTTGAATGTCAATCCCATTTTCAACTCTTAACTCTGTCTTCTACTTGGAGCCAGTTTAGGTCATGGGCCCCAGGCCGAGAAGTAGTCAAATTAGTTTGTTTTGGGAGGTGACCCAGCAGGTCACTATAGCTCACATTGTGAATTTTGTGGAAGTTAAAACATGGCTTAACGCATTTAGGCCTAAGGCCGATTCTAAAAACGCCTCTAAATCCTGACCTAAGGTTTCTGAAAAACTTCAAATATTGATATAGCAGCATCAAAAAATTTACATTTTTGAATACTGTACATACTGTACAGAACCCAAATATGGGTGCCCGGCCTGAGGGGGTAAGATACCAATAGGGGTTCCCGCCCAGAAAATAAATAAATGTATTATACCAATATTATGAGGAGCCCATTCATTCATTCAACATTATAAGAGAGCTGTCTGGCGCTTATAGACAGCTAAATTGTTAAGTAACGGAGCATAGCTGAGGCACCTGCCTGCTCTCGCAGTGTTTTCTGTACCTACCAAACTCAGACTTGACCCCCTCCCTCACTCGGTCTTGTGGACTCGCTTTAGGTGGACTCAACTACAAGTGTACAACACTACTATTAGAACATGCCTGATGGTTTGTGTTGTGTTAAGGTCTTGTTGACGGGTCTCATCAGAGCTCCAGCTACGCAGCAGTTCAACACCAAGCCTCCCAGGATCATAAACGCTCCTCTCCAGCCAAATGAGTCGAACAGGAACTGGTTGAGAGGAGCCAGGGTGGACAGGAACACCGGACTTCCTGCCATCACGATGCCGTTGGCTATCGGCCGCTTGACCTGGAAGTATGTTCCTATGATGGTCAGGGCAGGTTGCAGCTGGAAGGCTAGGCCGAAACCTGTAAAAAATATTAATATGATCTGTTAATATCATAAAGTATAGATTCCTATGATGGTGAGAGCAGATTGGAGCTGGAAGGCCATGCCGAAACCTGTATAAGATACAATAATGACATGCTTAATATCATAAACCATAGGTTCCTATATGGTGAGGGCTAGCCTCGCATGCCTTCATCTGCCTTTGCAATGCATATTGCCCCAGGCAGATTAAGTCTGGCCCGTCTCAATTGTGGGAGGACGCAGTGATATTAGTATCGCTACGCGTAGCTGGAAGGTTAGGCCAAAACCTGTAGAGATAAGATACTTTTATATTATTTATAAATGATATCATGTTTAATATGATAAATTATATGTTCCTTGGAATGCCAGGCCAAAACATGTAGATAGTTAGTTAGTTGCTGCGAGAGTGAGGTCTAGCCAACACCAAAAATTTGGGTTGAACGTGACTGGTGGAGCTCCCATACGGTTTAGGTTAGGGTCAGTATAGGAAGGTTGTGGGAAGGTTGTGGGAGGGGAAACTGTTTTGAAATGTTTTATTCTTTAACCCATTGACGCCTGGTGCAACGTATACGTTGTTCTACCCTTGATGCCGGCGCGCTCTCTGTCATCAGCTATTGCTATACATGTAGCAACATAACTATTTAAAAAAAAATCATCAGAATTTGAAGGTTTTCAGAAACCTTAGGTCAGGCCCTAGAAGGCGTTCCCAGATTCGGCCTCAGGCATCAATGGGTTAATATTTAACGTTTTAAAACTTGCCCATGACCTTGTATGACCTTTCATGGATCATATAACACAATGGCATGGTTTGGACCACATGCATAAAAACAGATGATAGATAGGAAAGTTAAATATTTAAATAATAATAATAATAATAATAATAAGAGTGGTATATATAATTATGTTGTGCCTACAGGCGTTATGCACTGGCTGTACGGTCTGGTGCCAGTGGTCTGAAATGTTGACTCCAGGCGCATGCACGCACGCACATGCATGTGCCTGTGTGCGCAAGTGTGTGTGTGTGTGTGTGCGAGGGCCTCTAGGGTTCATCCAAAAAGATCAAAACAGGCTAACTAGCCCTCCTCTGTGTTCAGCCAATGACAGCCAAGCATCAATAAGTAAATATTACAGTTAGCAGAAAACTGATAGCATGACGTCAACAATGAACAAGACAATATAGTCATATGACTCTATGGACATGTGGGCCTTTTCCTTACTTTCTTCACAAGTGTTACCAACCAATGCTATACTAATGAAGGCTCTGTTCCATTCTGGTCAAACAGAGTCAGTGTTAATGATACTAATGAAGGCTCTGTTCCATTCTGGTCAAACAGAGTCAGTGTTACTAATGAAGGCTCTGTTCCATTCTGGTCAAACAGAGTCAGTGTTAATGATACTAATGAAGGCTCTGTTCCATTCGGGTCAAACAGAGTCAGTGTTAATGATACTAATGAAGGCTCTGTTCCATTCTGGTCAAACAGAGAAAGGGTGCTGCCTGATATTGTGCATGTTGTCTCACTGGAAACACTCTGCTACACCAGTGGGTCTCATTGACTTTTGATATCTTAATACACAAAAATAGATTACAAAATAATGATTATAAGCATATACCTCCCAAGAGTCCAACACACAGATACAGGTGGATGATGGTGGTCCCAAAGGAGGCGCTAACCATGGCGATTGAAACCATCACCCCCCCGACCATGACAACAGGTCTACTGCCATAGCGATTCACCAGGATGCTGCTCACAGGTCCTGTAAGATACACAGTAGTATACTTATTATATAGTAGTACATATATATATATATATATATATATATATATATATATAGCATTGGTGTGGTCTACTCTACCTTAAAACCTTTGGTGTGGTTATGGCTTAAAGGGATAGTTCAGATGTTTTTTAACTTAAGCTGTATGAAATACTAATATAGTGGTTGCAACTGTATTAATTGACTACACCCAAAACATTGTTCCATGTGATAGAGGGGTCAAAGTTGAACGAGAGTTGCACTAATATTTTAGAAATAGGTTCGTTTTGTGAGTAAATTTACTTTTACTGCGTGGCCCCAGTGCCCACCACAAATTGACCGGAACTACTTAATATTGACCAAAAGCAGAGCAGAACTCCCACCACGGGACTCGGGCAATCAATTAATACAGTTGCAACCACTATATCAATGGAAAGTATTTCATACAGCTTAAGTTAAACAATTCTGAACTATCCCTTTAAGGCTACGCGTTAGCCTATGAGGCATACATATACAGTATACATATCTGTAACATATCAGGGCTTTACAAGTGGTCAGCATTTTAAAACCAATCCTAAAACTCACGGGCAGCCAATGAAGGAAGGCGAGGACAGGTTTAATGTGGTCACGCCTCCTGGAGTTGATCAGTAATCTAGCTGCTGAATTTTAAAGCAGCTAGATTAAAGCATCTTAAAGCATCTTAAAGCATGAATGACCTTCTCAAGGTCTGAATATTTGAGAGATTTTTGCTAAGTTTTTGAGGGGCGCTATGTCCATCTTTTAGTGTCCGTGTAAACACAAACTTTGTCCTAACACAAACATAAAATGCCGTTGATAATGAATGGCCAGTTTTGAGTGTTTAAACACAAACATTAAAAGCTGGATATAGGATGTGATTGGCCGGAATGAGATGATGTATGATGATAAGAGCAGTATACAAATACAGTTAGTCTTGTGACTGTCACGGGATCGTAAATCGGGGCCGATCACGTCATTTTCAAATGACGGAATGGGATCAGGAGCAAAAAACATCCCTAGTATCAATATTATATCCATATCATGATATTAGACTGGATATTGTCGGTGATTTTCAATATACTATTATTGGAGCAAAATAACGTGATTGGGACATCCCTATATACAGTAGTCTATAGTCTGTAGATGTAGTATTGTATACTGTACCTCCAGCATACATAGCAGCCAGCATGATGGAGGACACCCAGGCGATCTGACTGTAGGACACAGAGAAGTACTCCTGGATCTCCTTGAAGTAGAAGGACAGAGACTTGGGTTAGGATCGGACTGTATACATATAGTGTATAAATTATTATAGGTAGTATACATAACAGATACAGCACATAGTAATATACACTACCTTGAAGACAAGTACATGGTCAGAGAATTGGGTTAGGATCGGTCGGCACATAATGTATGGGGCCCTATCTTGCCGCTTTATTATCCCTAAACGTATAGTGTATAATATGTAGTATATATAATAGATATAGTATAGTATAGTACGTAGTAATATACTAGTACCTTGAAGTAAATAGTCAGGGACTTGGGGAAGGCATAGGAGAAGCCGATGCAGATGAAGGAGCCCAGGACCACCATCCAGCCCCAGCCCCCGTCAGGAGGGGTGTAGCCCAGGGTGGTGGTGGTGGCTTTTGGGGGCATGGTGGAGATGTTTATACCCCCTGGAGCTACCTGGAGGTGCTTGGAGATGTTTACCCCCCTGGAGGAGTCTGGAGATATTTAAACACCCTGGAGCTGCCTGGAGGAACATGAGAAATCACACACATCACATCACAGTCTGACAGCTGGAAAGCACTGAGTGGTTCCTTTTTGATTCACTTTGTAGCATTCAGTGAGAAGAGTCAGTAGAACTGCCCCCAAATATTTGAGGGCAGATTCACATTCCGTTTGATTCAAACTGTTCCCGAATACGATTGCCTGGTCCCCGCTTGATTCTTCCGCACACTTCAACTGTATTCAATGCTTTCACATTGCATGGCCCAAAAACACACAGTTTTACTGAGATTAAGTTTAGGAATAAGGTTAGGTTTAGGCATAGTTTTTCTGAGGTTACGTTTAGGAATAAGGTTAGGTTTAGACATGGTTTTACTGAGGTAAATTCTACAAATAATGTTAGGTTTAATAGTTGTACTGAGGTTACGTTTAGGAATAAGCGTAGGTTTGGACATAGTTTTACTGAGGTTACAGTTAGGAATAAGGTTTAGGTTTAAGAATACCTGATGGCGACCGTACTGAGGTCGCTGGATTTGACCCCGCGGGCGAGCGTTCTTGTATTAAACTAAGGCAGTATAAACGGCATCGTAAAGGTAGGATAATGTAGGATAAATGAAGCAGTCTGAAGGTAAAGGTAATGACAGATCTTACCTCGGGGGCAAATGCAATGGTTGAAACGTGTGAGGATGAAGTGGAGAGTCAAGTTGTGACAGGTTTTAGATCTAATAATAATGTTGCTGCCAGCCAGGTCTGTGGTCGGTCTGATCACGCTGTGTTTCTAGATGTAATGCTGCTGCTGCCAGCCAGGTCTGTGGTCTTCTGATCATGTGGTGTTTTGTAGATCTAATGTTGCTGCCAGCCGGGTCTGTGAGTCTGTGGTCTTCTGATCACGTGGTTTGTAGATCTAATAATGCTGCTGTCAGACAGGTCTGTCTGACTCTGATCACGTGGTGTTTGTAGATCTAATAATGCTGCTGTCAGCCAGGTCTGTGGTCTGTCTGATCATGTGGTGTTTGTGATTGTCGCTGCCAGGTCTGATGTGTCATCACATGCGTGGTGTTTGTAGATCTAATGCCGCTGCCAGGTCTGATGTGTCATCACGTGGGTTTTTTGGACTGATCACGTCTTGTCAACCAGTCTGCTTCCAACTCCCTCCAACTCACTCTCACTGCTTTGCACGCAATGTGGTTCAACTCCCTCTCATCGGTCTGCTCTGCATGTGTTAGGGTTAGACTCTGCTCTGCTGTGTAGTTCAAGGCTCTGACTGCTCTGCTCTGTGCAAAGCAGACACCACCAAAGGTTCAATCATCAGTCCGGCTATACTACTGGTCCGTGTCATGAGCTGACAGGGAGGGAGTAACAAAGTTGACAGCCAATCAGTGAGTCAAAGAAAGCCGCAAGCCAATCGTTGAGGTAATGACAGTGATTGCGAAGGTTGTGGCCAATCACAGGTGAGGTCAAATGTCGCCAACGCCGCGCCCCGGAGCTCAAACTGTAGCGTGGATGATCTCCTGTTTCACAACCACACTGGTTCTACAACTCTCTACTCTCTACACACACATGCGTGCGTGTGTGTGTATGTGAATGCGCATGCGTGCGTGCATGCGCGCGGCCTCATGTGTGCGAGTGAGTGCGCGCGTGCGTGCATGTGAGTGCGTGTGTGTGTGTGAGTGCGTGCGCGCGGCCTCATGTGCGTGCATGCTTTTGTGCGAGTGTGCGCGCGGCTTCATGTGTGTGCGTGCGTGCGTGCGTGTAGGTACATGCATGCATAGCTTCTATAGGAATGTTACTCTTTGTAGTCTATAGAAAGTAACACAGATCTATAGAAAGTGTGCTACAGGTCATGTATGAATATCTTCTATAGTAATGTAAAGGTTATGTGTTGTAGGTCTGTGGGAATTATGGTTCTTTATACTTTAAGGTACAGAGGCTGCTTTGATCACCTTCAGGCTCAACATTAAGAGGATGTTTCTCAAACCGGTGCCACGACTTTGAATCTGGTTGAAACTGTCCTGAGAAAAGATGTGGTTTCCTTTAAAGCTTTTAAACCGTTCCTTTAAAACTAACCCGAAAACAATGTGGTTTCCATTAAAACTTTAAAACAGTGGCAGGTAACGACACATCGTGCATCGATGCTAAATTGAAAACTTTGAACAATTTGAATCGTGGTGCAAACAGCAGAGGGCGTAAAAAAAGAAAAGAAAATACAGGATCTTTGTCAGAGAATTGATTAAAAAATTGTCATTTGATACTGTATTGAAAAGAGGATAAGTGTCACAGTCACAGACTCTGCCTGTCTAGCTCTTGTAATTCTATGTTATGTTCTAGTTGTTGTGGTTCTATGTTGTCTTTCCCAGGTGTTTCTCATGTGTAATCACTAATCAGCCCTCCTGTGTATATTAGTCTTGTTCCCCAGTCAGTCCTTGTCCAGTCATTGTTTGGTGTCACTCCTTGTTCAGTTCAGTGTCTGTGTTGTTTTCCCAGTTATTTTATAATAACTCACCCATCTTGCATCTTGAACTCTGTCTGCTTGCTGTCCTGCATTTGGGTCCTCACCACACCACCGGAACGTGACAGAATGACTGGACCAGACTGGACCCAGCGGACAGCACCCTGGCCACAGCCTGTCCAGACCTGGTGAGGTATTGGGGTGTCAAATCAAGTCGACATCTAAAGCTCCAGCTACTGGATGTTGGGGGGCAAGTCGAAGTCCTGGTTGTGATGCTCCGACCTCACTCCTCAGAGGTTCTTGTTGTGGAAGAGCTGACTGTCCAACACCTCTTCAGCCCCAGCTTCTATGTCCCTTTCCCTGCCCTTTGGACCCTGTGACTGCCCTGTTCCTGTCCAAGCAGCGGAAGAAAGCTCCGGGGGGTTTCAGCCCCTTTCCCTGCCTTTTGGACCCTGTGACTCTGCCCTACCCGTACCAGCAGCGGAAGAAAGCTCCGGGGGGTTTCAGCCCCTTTACCTGCCTGCCCCCCTTCTACCTGTACCCTCAAGCCCCTTCTTGTCCCCTCCTCTTCATGGACATTATGGGACGTCATGAGCCGTCCCTTGAGGGGGAAGTACTGTCACAGTCACAGACTCTGCCTGTCTAGCTCTTGTAATTCTATGTTATGTTCTAGTTGTTGTGGTTCTATGTTGTCTTCCCCAGGTGTTTCTCATGTGTAATCGCTAATCAGCCCTCCTGTGTATATTAGTCTTGTTCCCCAGTCAGTCCTTGTCCAGTCATTGTTTGGTGTCACTCCTTGTTCAGTTCAGTGTCTGTGTTGTTTTCCCAGTTATTTTATAATAACTCACCCATCTTGCATCTTGAACTCTGTCTGCTTGCTGTCCTGCATTTGGGTCCTCACCACACCACCGGAACGTGACAATAAGAGAAAAATAAAAGAGAAAGAAAATACTGAATTTGTGTAAGAGAAGAAAAAATTGGTCATTTGTCTGGAAAATAAATTTGTGTTAAAATATCGTATCATGAACCTAGTAGGTCTTCCCGTGATGCGAATTGTATCGTTTGTTGCATGCCTAGTTTCCACTGGTCTCAGATCACCTCAATAAATTTGGGGCCTTTGATATGGGATTACTTTTATTTGTATATTAAAGGACGGTTGCATTAACAATTTGTAATTGTAATACATTACAGATGATATAATCACTACAGAATGTGGAGGGGTGTTGTCCATTTGGGGTAGTTTTTGACTGCTAGTTGTGTTTTGTTTTTTCTTGTCTTTTTCTTTTGTGTAAGTCATGTGTATTTTGTATATGCTTTATTGTAAAATCATTAAAAAAAGAATGAACAGGAACAGAACATGCATATCTGTATCATTGTACGCTATAGACGGTCAGTCTCTCTGATAATAAAGTAATTGATGGTCATCGTATCATGGATATCATCAACTAGCTTACGTCAAGCAGATAAGGTTATAAAATAATCATCACAGGGTTCACAGATCTTACTGCTGTGTTTGCACATTGTTATTTATTTGTCCTCACAGTAGGTTTGTCGTTGGTCTTGTTTTCAAACTCATTGTGGGTGTAGTGGTGGAGTGGTCTGGTGGAAAAAGTACTCGCATCTTTTACTTAAAATTAGTACACATACGGCAATATATAAATACTCCGTTACACGTAAAATATCAGAATTATCTGTAGGCTACTTAAAAGTACAAAATTATGTACAATATTTGCCTAAAATAGTACAAATACCTAAAGATTGTACTTAAGTAAATGTACTTTATGTAGTTACTTTACCACTGGGTGTAAAACATGTGTGAAGTATGGCTCATGTGTGACCTGTCTGGGCAGGTGGTCAGAAGTGGTGGAAAGTAACTAAGTACATTTACTCAAGTACTGTACAATTTTAAAGTAATTGTACTTTACTTGAGTTTTTTCCGATTTCCAATACTTTTACTTCTACTCCACTACATCTCGGATCCAAATATTGTACTTTTACTCCACTACAAAAAAAAAGTTGTCACTATAGCTACTTTATAGATTTTCATTATTATTACAAAACACACATTAAACACCTCAAACCTATATATACTGTACATTTCGGCCATTTGAAAATAGCCGATCTACAAGCTCACAATGCATAGCAATGTGACGCATTGTGAGCTTTTCAAATGATTTATTTGTAGACATAATTTGAAAATATAAAATGGGACATTCTACTGCTGCAAAATTTTTATGCCAATATACTTTTGTACTTTTTGATTACTGGACTTTTACTAGTATTTCTAGTATTGATACTTTTATCATTTAAGTAAAACAATGGAGCACTTTTCTCCACCTGTCTCCATGTGACAGACTGGGCAGGTGGACAGGAAGTGTTTTCCACCTCTTGTCACCTGTCCTTATTTTAGGTGACAACACACAGTGACACAACATGACACACATGACTCAGTGTTGTTTATGCGGTGAAATGTCTCCCCTCGCTGGCCACTGGGACACACAACACCGTCCATAACATGACCTTAAAATAGTATTGTTTCACTCCAGACAGACCATTGGTCAACTGTGTCCCACCCCCCCACCACCACCCCAAGCAGCTGTAAACTCAGCCAATCAGATTTTAGAGTGCTATTTGTACACAGGAAGCAGTGAATTGAGAGTGAAAACATTGCAGTCCCTTTAAATTACCCAGAGTGACACAGGGGACATTAGGACATTATTTTGAACACCACAAGAGGAATCAACTTTTGTCAAGTTTTGTCTCAAGGTGAGAGTTGCAATAATTGGGAAACTGTTCTCTTCTATTTGACCTTCCTCCATTTAATGCAAAATGGTGTTCATTTTGACAGCAAATGTTCATGAATGCAGCTTTGGTCTTTTGAATTAAGTCTGAACTGTTTTGATTTGCAGTCTACTGTAGCTTTAGACTAAATATCAGAGATTTTAGTCAGGTAAATTTGCAGTTGATTTAGTAGACTCAAATGTATGTTGGCATAGTGCCTGCATGATTTATACTTGTGTGTGTGTTGTGTGCAGAAAATAGCCTACAATCTACAATCTCACATGTGACTTTGTGGATCAGCTATTTTTGGAGATCAACACCCCCCCCCCCCCCCCACACACACACACAAACATGTTCTTAGGTATTTTCTGTTAGATGCTATTCATTGACAGTGTTGTGCAGAGCTCTGTATAATGTAGTTTACTGTTTTACTGTAGTTTAAAATGTAAACTACAGTCAAACAGGATCAACTAAGGACAGAGGTCTTCTGGAGTTATTTATACAGGTCATTCAGACTGTGTGTGTGTGTGTGTGTGTGTGTGTGTGTGTGTGTGTGTGTTGAATGGCATCCAGTTACATTTCTAAGGCTACACAGTACTAGGAACTAGTGGGAACATTTCAGTGGTAGGATGTAGTGTTGGCATTGTGATCAGCACCTGACCACTGATTATATAACAGCTGTGTTACTACTGGCTATTATGATATTTATATTATATAACAGCTGTGTTATTACTAATAACTAGAACTACTTTTAATTGACATTTAATTGTTGCTCAAATTGTTGAACATTTATTAATTAATATTACATTTATGTTTGTCTGTCAGGACTTGGTAAACAAAAGGTGTACAGATGACAGATAACTTCTAGCTATATTTAATAACTGTATACATGAATAGTGGAAATGGCAGATCCAAAACGTAAAATTCAAATACACTGCCTGTGTGGACAGAAGTGTATTTTATCAAGGGAGGACAATGGTGGAGATGGCTCTAATGAAGGCACATTAATATGAGAGCATACAGTATGTTTATATGCATACTGTAATATACTGTAGCTTTCATTTCCATTTTCAAGTACGGGGGTGTAGGCTATGTGAAGCAGTGATGCTATATGAGTAATGGCCCAGCTGTAATGGATACTCATTGTATTGCAACTAATTATACACATTTTCAACTATTTAGAATTTAATAATATTATCCGTCTTTTCAGAGCTCTGTTGCTGTAGGTGTCCAGTGCCAAATTAGACAGTCTAAAGGCTCATACATACTCGAGTTTTTGGTGATAGGTTATTACCGCAGTGTAGTTTTTAAAGGGTTGGAAAACTACACCATTACGTCAGTCGCGGTGATGATCAGCTATCACCGCGGACACAGACCCATCTCTCTGTTTTTACTATCAGACAAGTCTTTTCACTCTGGAGCTATCACCCCGTTCACTGATTGGTCTAGATTCTAGAAGTTGGGTAAACCACAGGGCGGCGGGGTCAATCCTTAAGGACATCACCGCGAGTATGATGGCCTCAACTCTTATCACCGTTTTAGGTGATAAGCTATCACCTAAAGCGGTGATAACCTATCACCAAAAACTGTATGTATGAGCCTTAAGGACTGTGGGTACCCAGCTGTCAGAGGGAACTTTGGGCAAATGCATAAGAAACAAAGGTGTGCACTGTGCAGCCATTTCTGCAATAATTATATACAGTACGCATCTATTCTTCCATTCCTAGCATAAAGTGTTGACAGTTGGAGTGGCTCCGGCCACACCTATTACAGATGACCCCCCCCCCCCCCCCCCGAATAGAGCATGTTGTACCTCTTTGTCCTTGATCAGAATCTTGTAAACAAATGGGCAGAGCCATGGACAGTACTTTAAAGGAGGGGGAGGGACTAGGACAGGTGGGTGGTCTTAAAGGAGGAGACTGAGGGACTGGATTAGGTGTGTGGTGCTAAGGTGAAACCTACGTATACTTAATGAACTGGTTGGCGTGTCCACTAAAAAATGACATTTTAACAAATACTGTACACTTTTTTTGAAAAAAATCTCCCTCCTTATATAGTAATAATACCTGATGATCATGATTTAGGGTGTGTTTTAGGCTGTTGTTTATACAGCTGTTGGGTGACATGATCAGCTGTGAGCTGATTTATGCTCGGTGTCGTGTCCCACAGTGGAAATAGATCTACAAGCTCAGCACTACACAAACTCCAGTTTAAATGAATGTGAATGAATCTCACCGTCAAATAGATCTACAAGCTCTCAACAACCTGACATAAACGGCAGTTTAAACTCACAGCTGAGTAAGTTGTGTCTCTCAGTGAAAATCACATTGGCCTGTTATAGCGTCACCAGGAGGCTGTTTTTTTTGCATTCTTTTTTTTACTCTTTGTCCAAACACCACCCACATCGCTACACAGTATCTCTATAGTCATGTGATAAAGACGGATTTGTCCGATACATATTCCATTCCATCCTGGCTAAGATTGAGTGCATAGAGTGCTCTTTTCTAATAATAATAATAATATAATACTTTGTGTCTCTTGTACTGTAGGTACGAAATTACAACGTTTAGATTGTGATTGGTTGCTGCTCTGATGACATCGCATTAAGCCATGGGTCGCTACCTCTCTGGAGGCAGCAGCAGGACACTGAGGCTGTTCTTTAAACTCAGATATCTGCTGCTACGCATCCGTAGAAACTACTGCCATCTGGCCAAGACCCCCAAGACCTCCAAGACTACCGCCGGCCTCTCTCTGGATGTCCAGAGCTGCCGTCCTCCCACTTATAGGAGAACCTTCCTGAATAACTCGTGGTTACATCATCGCAGTACCTCTGACTACCTCCACAGAGAAGTGAAACATGTCCAGACAGTCCGTTTTTACTCCACCTCCGAGAGAGACTCTGCCCTGAAAGCCCAGGCTCCCGTCGGGGTCTTCTACCAGGACCCCCAGACACTGGGAACCCGCCTGGGCCACACGTTTGACCGTTTATCCAGACATGTTAATGCGTTTTTTGCGACGAAAGACACGTCGTCGTGGGCGGTCTGCATGGCTGGTGGTGGTGGGGGCGACGGCAGTGCGGTCAGCAGCACTCCAGAACATCTGTCCCGGCGGAGAGGACAGCCGGTCAGACAGAGAAGACTGACCGACAGACAGGAGACAAAGACGCCGAAACATGATGAGGAGGACTCCTCCAGACCGTCCAACACCTCCAGTCCTCCAGACATGATGACTGCCTCACCGCCACCACCGGTCTATTCCTCTGGCCTGCAGCTGTTCCACATCAGCTCTCTGGCCACCAGGTTCGGAGAGAGCTTCAGTTACGTGTCCAATCACATCAACTCCGCTTTCTCCGGAGGGCCGCGAAAAGACGACGTCCCGACAGGGGAGGGGACTAATCTGCTCGAACCGCCGGTAATAACACCTGTAACCACGGCAACGACAAACATCGGTCAGAGGAGGAAGAAAGTTCTGAGACATAATGTTCAAAACTTGCAGCCGGAGCCCGAAAGCTCTCGGTTAAAAACCAACACTTCCCCACCGGTCTCGTCCTCCTCATGGGAGGACAGTTATCAGTACTTGGCAGGACACATCAACAGTTACTTTGGTGCCAAAGTCACGGACGAACGCGATCATCAGCGACTCCCTCAGAAAGCGCACTTTGCTGCAGAGAACAGCGGTGCTGATCCATCTTTAGATGCATCTTCCGAAGCATCTAAACTGCCCACCTCCAGAACCCTGAGGGTTCCACCACCACTACAGCCCAGGCAGGAGGAACCATCTGCATCCAGAACATCACAGTCTAGGAGGAGGAGGGAGGAACCGGTCAGTGTTTCCATCTGTTCATTTCTAAAACTATGATGAAATATACTACATAAAAACGAATTATGATGACTAAAACTAGGATTAAATTATGTTGACAATTTCGTCTAGACTAAGATGTTATAGATGGACTAGTGGACTGTTATAGATGGACTAGTTCCACAGCAGCAGTTACAGTATGTTATAATAAACTCCATTGTTCCACAGCAGCATAACTTTGTTATATACTCCATTGTTCCACAGACCGCAGGTCTTTTCCACAGCAGCAGCCATGCAGCTCGCTTCGGAGAGAGCTACACTCAGATGGCCGGTCACGTCAACTGCTACTTCAAGGGTCAAGGTTCTGTGGAAGTGGAGTGGGACGGGAACGACCTCGGAGGGATGGTCCCAGCCGCCGCCAGAGCCGCTGCTGCCGCCGTGGACGACGTGAAGTCCGTGTCCTTTCTGGACGTCCTGCGCCACCCGTCCACCTCCATCCCCTCCCTGCTGGCCGGCCTTCTGAAAGTCGCTCCCTGGGGCGTCCAGAGCAGTCAGACTGACCTCACTGACATCACAGCCTCCTCCTATCAGACCAAACTGAAGAGAAGGGTGAGTTGACTTTATCTGCAGGATTCAGCGTTTTAGCAAAAGCGATAATTTAAGCACAAAGCGATGCAGGCCTAATTATTATATTATGTTCATTCCATACCAAAACTCTGTCGTGTGCGCGCGTCCACGCGAGTGTGTGTGTGACACTACACACACACACGCAGAAGAACTGGGAGGCGGAGGCACGGGGGTGCGCTGCCCGGAGCAGTGTCTTAACCAGGTCTTCGCGGTTGTGTGTGTGTGTGTGTTGTGTATTTTACATCGTGTTGTGTGTTAACTGTAGTGTGTTTATGTTGTGTGTATTTCAGGTTGCCATGGGGACGCAGCAGGCAGAGTTTATAACACATGGTTTGATTGACAGCGTGGGCGGGGCCTTCTGTCCGGACGACCTCACCGAACGCATTGACTCGCTCAACCAGCACCTGCTGCACTACCCGGCATGCCGTGCAGTCCTGTGGCAGGTCTGTAAACTACATTACCCAGCATGCCGTGCGGTCCTGTGGCTGGTCTGTAAACTGCACTACCCAGTGTAGTTTAGTTTAGCCACTGCAGTAGCTCAGTAAAGCTTAAGCGCCACGGCCCGCAGCTTGCATGGCCCTGTGCGAGACTATTTCAAATAGGTACAGCTGTTGCTTCCATCGAAACCGTATTCATAGGTCACCGATTTCAATGTAACGCATCACAGGAAACCCAGGAAGTGTTTTTGGTCGTTCAACAGTTTCTTAACTGATGCGACCCAAACATAGCAGATCCAGCGTCGGGGAGCAGCCTTATAACTCTATGGGAGCAGCTGCTATAGTAGGGCGGTGCGCTGAACACGCGCTCGTTCATTCACTGGGCGCGCAAACACGAAAAGTGCTGTTCTTGATTGCGTTCCACACGCGCGTGTGTGTGTATGTGTGTGCATGTGATGGGGCCTTTTGATTTGGTGTAGCGCCAGGGCCCTCAGAGGGGTTGATTCGGTACTGATGATTCGGTCTATAAGCCTATAGCTCAGTAACATCTCACTTAGCAGCAGCAGCAGCTGCAGCTTTTTAGTCCAATGATCCAGAGACTTGTTTTCTTGACAGCAAAAAAATAATTATAAATATCAACAAATACAGGCAAAAACAAATGCAATAGGTCGATTAAGCATTTAGTAGTATGTTATGTCTTACCACAGTGTCATGCAAATAATTGCATGACAAAAACAATTTGAAAAGCATTAATTTGACTAACTATTGCACCCCAATCTCATGACATGAATGTTATTTCATGTTATTATTCACCAACCTTTTCTAAATTATTTATTTTGTAGGATAAAACGGCTGTGAAACTGCTGCGACATCGACGGAGGCACAGAGACAACCAGGAAGTTCAGGAGGCCATCAGAGAATCGCTGGCTCTGATTGGCTACGTGGATCCGGTCAGAGGTCGCGGAATACGAGTCCTCTCCATCGATGGAGGGGGAACGAGGTAACCATGGTTACAAAAAAGCATTTGAAGGATAAATCCAGACCAAAACACAGCCTATAATCCTGTCCCAACATACAGTACACGTTGGCCTTTGAATTCATAGATTCCCCCTGTTCTCCATTTTCCCCACCCCTCCCACAGTAAAATGCAGCTATAATGGTAGAAAGCTATAGTTGTCTTCATTTCTTTTGAGGGGTGATTATAGTTTTGGTCTGAATTTCTCCTTTAACACCTTTTGTGCTAAGGACGTGTATACGCAGGGGGCCTTGGACGTCTTTAGGTCATTTTTATTGATATAGCAGGATTATGTTGGCATATGCATTGCAGTGTTAAATGGCATCCTAGTACAAAGTGCTGTGAGCTTGTAGATCTGCTCTCCATAATTATGTACTGTGTGTAGAGTGAGGTCTGGTTAAGATGTCCCCCTTATTTAAGTGTCAACATTATCGTGTGTGTGTGTGTGTGTGTGTGTGTGCGTGCACGCATAGAGGTGTGGTTCCTCTACAAGTTCTGAGGCTTTTGGAAGCAGAGACAGGAAGACCGATCCACCAGCTGTTTGATTACATCTGTGGAGTGAGTACAGGTAATAGATTACATAATTCAATATTTAAAGTATACATCTATAGACTATATTATATTATAGATTACATCTGTAGAATGAGTATAGCGGTAATCGATTACATCTATATATTACATAATAGATTACATCTGTGGAGTGAGTAAAGGTAATAGAGGCTATGCACGTGACATCATCATCATACCCGGAAGTTATGCAGGAACGCTTACTGAGTGGCAAAATGTATACATTACATATAGGCTACATTCTGGCCTTGACAGCCCATACAGTACATCCAAACAGAAAAGTTCTATATGATTGCATTCAAATTAAACAACGTTAAACTCACTTCGCCACTCGATTTGCCACTCGCTGTATGCATGTGCAAACCCTCTATACGCTAGGTAACATATTAAGCCAGGTATCTCTCTCTCTCCCTCTCCCTCTCTCTCCCTCTCTCTCTCTCTCTCTCTCTCTCTCTCTCTCTCAAAGGTGCGGTGCTGGGTTTCATGGTGGGCGTGGCTAGGTTCTCCCTGGATGAGTGTGGTCAGATGTATCGTCGCTTTGGGTCAGAAGTGTTCTGTCAGAATCCTCTGGTGGGAACGGTCAATATGGGCTGGAGCCATTCTTATTACAGTACCGAAACCTGGGAGAAAATACTACGGTAATACATTATAATATACTATACTCAGTTCTGGGTAGAGTTGTTCCGTTAACGATACTGGTATCGGGTACTCGAGCCGATACCACCCTCAAGTACTCATACTCGGAACCGGGCCCGATATTCTGACCCGAGTACCAAAACATTCAGTTGACACTAGGCTGTACGGTCAATGCAACGGGAGCAAGTCTGACCTAAAACAGCCGATCTACAAGCATAAATGACAACTGACAAGTCTAGATCGGAGATCCATCTGCATCTATGTTTATATTCGGCAGGTGACACTATCAGATGAATCAATTAACATTTTGATTGGCTTATAGTTATAGTATCGGTACTCGGTATCGGTGAGTACTAAAAATGAATTACTTGTACTCGTACTCTGTCTGAAAATAATGGTGTCGGAACAACTCTAGTTCGGGGCTCTCCCCAGGTTGGCAGAGGGAGAGTAGCGCCCAGGATTACAGCTTAGGCAATTGATATACTGCATGGGATATCATGGGATAAAAAAAAATGTTTTAACTCAACTGTAATTGGGAACTATTACACTGGACATGGTGACATGTCCAGTTAATTGACTGCCAGAACGTCGGCTCACAATTGTCTCTTTCCTTTTGTTTTTACCAGAGAGACGTTGGGTGAAAAACTGCTGATCAGCACAACTAGAGAGGAGCTGAGTCCAAAGGTAACCACGCGTACTGTTCCCATAGTAACTATGATGTCCATTCCCATAGTCTCCCAAAGTAACCATACTGTTCCCATAGTCCCAAGGTAACCATTCTTTCTTTACCATGAGCTGCACATGACTGTGCATGCACCTCATGGTACCACAGGACCTCAAAGGCCCTAAAAACAAGGCTCCAGACATCCCAAAACAAAATTGTCAGCCTGGGAATGGCTTAGGGTTGAGGACAGAGTACAGCAACTTGCAACAGGCCTGGTCTACAAGATTCGCTACACCACTAAGATACCCATGTACCTGTCAAAATACGGTCAACAAAGTCCACACTCACAACACCAGAGGGAGTTCAACAAACCACCTTCAACCCACATTCGGCTCAAACAAGGGGTTAAATTAATTTCACTCCTATGCCACTAAAATGTGAAACGGCATTGGTCTTAGTGCTTTTTTTGTTTTTATCCTCTTAACAGTTTTTGCATTAGACTGGAACTCACCTATGCTTTCTATGGCATAGGCAGCTCCCGGCAGGATCCACCGGGAGAAACTAGACGCAGCTGCAGGACATGAGACTAATTAATTTGAGCGACAGAGAGAGAAAGAGAAAGGAGTGTGTGTTTGTGTACGTGTGTACGTGTCTGCGTCAATTTACTGTAACAAAGGTGCAGACGATCAGAAATCAGCAGAGAGAGACCGACGTTTGCGCTACTGTATGCCGAATTGAAATGGACTCGGCCCCAGACTTTTTTTCTCTCCCTGGAAATGAAAACGTCTGGGTTTCCGAGGCTATTTTTGCATTGACCTGTACCTTCCTTGGACTGTCCATTCTACAAGCTTTTAATACAATTATTTTCAATCAATCAATCAGTTCCCATATAGAGACACACAGGCGCCTACACAATCATGCCCACAATTGACACAATTGAGAACGGTGTACTGCAGCTGTCAATGCAATCAGTCTCTATGAGAGGTATAATAAAATACCTAAATAAATCAAAATGAATTGATTACTGAGGCAAAAAAAAGAAGAAAGTGTGTACCGGTATAATGTTTCATTTGTCGAACCAGTTGATGCTTCATATCCATATGAGTAAAATCAGTTGATGCTTCATATCCATATTACAAAATCAGTTGTTTATCCATTATGATCTCTGTGTGTGTTGTTTCTCTTCTGTCCTCCAGGTGTCAGCAGTGAGTGCTGTGGTCAACTGGGGGACTAGCGCCAAACCTTTTGTGTTCCGTAACTACAACCATATCCCTGGATCTCTGAGTAGATATGCAGGTACCGTAATTAACAAATTATTTAATTAATATCATTACAACCACGCCTCCAGATCTCTGAGTCGATACGCGGAACCCGTTTGTTTTTAGGATCTGGCACCTTGAATTCCTGCTTAGATATGCTGCCTAGGTCTTTCTGTTCTATAAAGTGCCTTGAAAAATGCACACAAACTTTAGTGCACAAAGACCTGCACACCGTCTGTACTTGCAATACGAACTTTATTAAGGCAACGTTTCAGTCAAAGACCTTCTTCAGGCATCTGTTCTACAGTAAGTGCCTACAATGGCATAAAAACATGGAATGGAAGCTTGGAATAAACTCCCATTACACCTAAGAAAGGCAGGCAGCCTCTGTAGATAGCTTAATTTAAAGCACAGCTATTTCTTCAAACCTCACTGTTTTGCCTGATTCACTGCCTTTAAATTGCAATGATGTGGATTGTGGGAGGCAGTCATATATAACTAATATATTATATTTATAGGAGGATCACACTATAAGATGTGGGAGGCAGTTAGAGCGTCATCAGCTGCTCCAGGATACTTCCAGGAGTTCCGTCTACAAAGTGACATTCATCAGGTAATTTATTAATTATTATTAAAAGTTATTAATAGTCCCACTGATAAGAACAATATTAACCGAATGTATGCCAAGAACGTGGAATTCTGTTTTATTCTCCAGTCTAACCACCGATCTGACACAGGGGTAAGGGGTTGACACTACGGCAGGTACATAAAATGTGGGGGCATGGGGTTTGCTTTCGAGTTGCCCAAACTTCAAGTGCACGTTTGAGTGAGGAGTCTGCTATAAACACAACACGAGAGATATATATATATATATATATATATATATATATATCTAGCTAGCTATAAACACAACACGAGAACGAGATCACAACACTGGTATTCGGTATCGGCTTAGACAGAAATTGTGCTATCGGATCAGGAGAGAAAAATCGGGACATCCCTATCAACAACCATGCTTTTTAGCGGTCCATGTATGTATAGTATACACACAGTATAAATACATATAATGTATATATCCCATAGGATGGAGGGATCCTGCTCAACAATCCTTGTGCTCTGGCGGTCCACGAGGCTCGTCTCCTGTGGCCCAATCAGCCGTTCCAGTGCGTGGTGTCGCTAGGCACCGGTCGCTATAACAACTCCAAGAAGAACCCTGCTACCTCCACTAGGTTATTATGATTCTTATTTCTATCTAATTTAGTTTAGTTTTAATTCGTTTTTAATGTCCCTGAACGCTAAGCTCAGCATCCTCGTCCGGGGGTGCATTAGTTTGTTAGACATACTAACAGTCCGACAGGCATAAGTCCGACAACACCGTCGCTCCTGACAGGTTAAAATGTGTGGCAGGTTAAAATGAATACAATATTAATATTATCTCGTGCTAAATTTACAGTCTCAGAGCTAAGCTCAACACCCTGGTGTGCAGTGCTACAGACACAGAGGGTGTCCACACGCTGCTCGACGACCTCCTGGCCCCGAACGTCTACTTCCGGTTCAACCCCATGCTGAGCAGCGCGGTGACTCTGGACGAGAGCCGCCCCGCCGCACTGGACGCCCTGATGGGGGAGACGGGCATGTACCTGGACCGCAACCGCGACAAGTTGGCCCGTCTCTGTCTGGTGCTGGGGGCGGAGCGATCCGCCCCGCAGATCACCCACGACTGGATGAGAGAGAGAACCTGGGAGCTGAAGCAACGATGGCTGTGATTGGACAAGAGAGAAGCAACGATAGGTCTGATTCGTCCAGAGAGAAGCAACGGTGGGTCTGATTGGATGACCAGTATCTGATACATTGATACCGGATAGCCGGTACTACACAACCTTTTTTGTGAGGTTATAGTGGAATAAATCCATTAGGTTTCCTTGTCAGGAGAAATGGCAAATGAATTGGGTCATGACAACACTTGCTAATAGGTTTTGTGGTAGAAAGCTAAATTTAGATCTGACCTATAGGGGGTGTACAGGTCTTTATGCACACTTACCACTTACTAACCATGGCTTTGACTGACACCACCATTGTCACATGATGGTATGGTATGTCGGCTAAGAAATAGCCGACATACAAGCTAACAACATGTCACGGACGCAACACATTGGGAGCTTGTAGATCAGTTATTTTCAGTGTTCAATGTAGCAGCTTGTAACACACACACACACACACACGGTAGTGTATGTTCTACTGTATTTACCAAGCTGTAAATCGAACTAGAGCATTAGTCTATATGTCACACTGCTTCATGAATGTGTAAGTGTATATTAGTTTTGATTGTGAAGAATTGTATTTATTATTTCTGGGAGAATATATTTATATTATTATATTATGTTTGTTACGCTTTAAATAAATACATGTATTGTTAATGTGTCATTGTTCCTTTGATGTCACATAGACATTGTGTTTTCCGCTGACTCCACACTTGGGAGTTTTCTTGACTCAGTGATTAAGCGTTTTCCTCGTTAGTGATGTCATCGTCCTTGAGCCTCGTTAGTGATGTCATCGTCATCATGACTCATTAAGGAACAGTGAGTTATGTGTAACAGGACACCGGAGGGTTGGGGGTTAAATCCCCCCTCGCTGTGCCCAAGGGCAGAGCCTTCCCTGTGTGAGCAATGAAAGACTCACTGTTACGGACACAAAGGTCCTATAGTGTGTGTATGTGTGTGTGTGTGTGTGTGTGTGTGTGTGTGTGTGTGTGTGTGTGTGTGTGCGTGCGTGTGTGCGTTGTCAGCCAGTGAGAAGATACCAGGTCAGTATCAATTCTCTTTTGAAAGAAGGAAATAGTAGTACGATTTTTTTTTAAATAATGTTGATAGACTAGACTAGATAGAATGTCGCAAAAAATTACTGCTGCGAAAATAGCAGATCTACAAGCTCACAACACGTGAGCTAGCTAGCTATTAATGAACGACCTCATTAATCTAATTGGGTTAATAATCATTATCCTCACCTAACATGATGTAACTAAGCATCACACACAGTGTGTTACAGATATAAATGTTGCTGTGTGTTTAACTTTAAACAATGATAAGAGACTGAGTCAGGCTCTGCAGGTGAGAAGTAAACAGCTCAAGTACAGTTGAAGATAATGTAATACCTGAGATATAACTGTTGTAGCCTACTATTGGTATAAGATCATAGTGAATATTAGATATCTAACTGTTGAACTATTGATTTAAGATCATAGTGAATATTACATCTGTAAACTTTTGAACATGGTTTTAATCCATAGTGAATATTGACGGGTTCTGTTGCTGCACACTGTGTGACTTCACCAGTCCCACAGAACTTGGTCCTAAGTTTGGGAATGCCCAAAAATAGAGTGATTACAAACAGAAACAGTTTCTACACATTTAGCTCTGTTGCTCATTCCACTACTACACGATCCTTTACACCTCGTTGTAAAGGTGACATAATGACATAAAAGACAATACCAATTGGTATTACTGAAGGGGAAAAATAATGGACCGAAGTTTCCAAACTGTTTGTGAGGAGTTCAGTTTTGAGTTAACAGTCTAACATAACAGACCCCTGGACAGTGATCTGAACAGTCAGTTGCCCTGCACCCCCCATCCTGCCCCTCATGTGGTGACGTTAGACTCACAGTGCCCCCACCCCCCCAGTGCCACACGTGCCAGCGGAGACCCGATGCCAGCATAGAGACCCTGTTTGTTGTCACACACAAGCGCACGCACACACACACTCTGTGCCTACTTCACTGTGCAGTCTGGTGCATGGCACTGATCACTGCATAATACACACACACACACACACACACACACACACACACACACACACACACACACACACACACACACACACACACACACACACACACACACACACACACACACACACACACACACACACACACACACACACACACACACACACACACACACACACACACACCAGTGCTCTCATTGGTCAGTAAGGAAGACAAGTGTCTGCACATATTTACGTGCTTTTGTTTCCAGTGTTGAGACCGGTCAAGATGTCTTCATTCATAAAGAAGGGGGGTACTGGAGTAGTGTCTACTGTTGCAAGAATGTGTTGCTCGCCAAAAATCACAGTTTTTATCCGGGGTAACTTACAATAAACAAAGCAAACACATACTGTACATAGAATGCAGAGAGACAATGCACTGCAGTGTCTCAGTAAACTATAGAGGTATATGCACATGCATAAAGTCAGTTTTTAGTCAGGACTATAATTATTCTGTTTGAATGAGTAGGCTGTCGAGGCAGAAAGTAGTTTTCTGCTACTCACTCAGTAGGTTAAGCGCATAGCCTCTATACGATACAGGTAGAGAATGAACCTAGCATAATTATGTAAGGGTAAGGGGATAATGTATGGCTGAGTGGTCATTGTTTATAGATAAATCACAGACAGGGTGATTAACCACAGACACTTATTACACGGCTACTTAATACATACATTAATAAATTGACCCAAAACACAAAGAAACGACTCGTATTTCCTTGCTTGGTAATGAAAGTATTCCCATAAGTGTCGTGCTGGCTGGAAGTCGTAAAACAAGGAAGTGATCAAATAGAATCCATTTTCGGGTACTGCTTGCTTATTTCTCACTAATTTTTTTTCTGAGAGCAATGTTTTGCTGTAAATGTGTGTGTGTGTGTGTGTGTGTGTGTGTGTGTGTGTGTGTGTGTGTGTGTGTGTGTGTGTGTGTGTGTGTTTACATGGAAACAGCAGTAAATCAGCGGAGCACAGCAGGTGCTCCGAGGGTTCGATTAGGTCTGTTATAGAGCGGAGCTGTCATTATCCAGAAATAACAGAATTTGGCGATTGACCAATCAGAATCAAGCATTAAACCAAGCCGTGCAATAAGTCTAAATAACATACTGTACATACTGTGATGTAAATTACATGTTAACCTTTGCACAAGTCTGCAAGTGCTAGGACTGGAGTCTGAAAAGGCTGAGACTCAAGTCTTTTCAGATTCACACACAGTCAGATGAGAAACAAGACATTACATTGAAACTCATGAGAGCAGGATGGTTGGAGATATTATCTGGGATTCATTTTATTTAACTACATTTTCTAAATGTTGACACTGCCAAAGACACCAAGAGCTGCCAGCCAGAACATTTGTACTGTGGGAATCAGCACACGGGCACCGGTCACAAGGACATCCCACATTAACATATATGTAGATGTATACAAGAAAGATGCAGGAGCCCAAAGCACCAACAAGCTGGCCAGATGTAATGGAGAACCGGGCAGACTGGAAGTCTGAGGACGACCTCGAGAGAGATTTTCAAGCCTTCAAATCCAGTCCTATATTGCGTTCATCAGAGCAATGGTATGGTAATGGCAAAAGGATCCCTGGCTAATAAGACAAATATGCCTAAAAACATTATACTTGCCCTCTTCAACTAAAATTAAAAAATTAAAACACCTTATTTCTTTCATGAATAAAGAATCTTTCACTCAATAGGAATATGGTCTAGCCCTATGGAATGCGCATATGCTAAGAAAAAACTACGTAATACTTCCTAAGGATAATATGAGCATGTGCATGTGCATTCCATAGGGTTGGACCACACATGGACATAATACTGTATGACATCATCAACTTGCGACGGGAGCAGTTCCTATTGAGTGAAAGATTCTTTATTTATGAAAGAAATACAATATTTGTTTAGATTTTTATTTTAGTTATAGAGGGCAAGTATAATGTTTTAATGCATATTTATATTATTGGCCAGGGATCCTTTTAAACACTGCTGTAGTGGCCCATAAAGTGACATTTAGTATTTTTGGCCCATATGTGGCCCATTTTTGGTGTGGCTGTTCTCATGTTCAACCCTGAATAGTGTTTGTGTGGATTGGCTCAACGGTGTGGCTGTAGATTATTAACCTGTACCAATTCCTGCAGGTTGTCAAGCCAGTACTATTTACGTATCAGAGACGTGGAGGACAACAACGGCAACAACGATGAAGGTGCAAACATTCATCAACAGCTGCCTGAGGAGAATCCTGAGCATCCGCTGGCCAGACACTATCAGCAATAATGACCTCTGGCAGAGAGCGAGTCTACTGGCAGTGGAAAAGGAGATTAAGAGAAGAAGCTGGGGATGGATCGGCCACACACTCCGGAAGCCCAATACCAGCATCACAAGACAAGCCCTTAGATGGAACCCGCAAGGTACAAGAAAGAGAGAGAGGCCACCTGGTGCAGGGACCTATGCAGGGACCTAGGCATAAGTAAGTATAAAGTAACCTGCAGGTTGACAATGTCAGTAAAGTTATTTTAAGCCGACACTAGATGCACCAGATTGGACACTAAAAAACCAGAGCCAAAACCTTAACCCTGACGCTTCATTGTTTACCTGTGATCCTATAGTTTACTGAGACACTACACTGCCTCTGCATTATATGATCCTATAGTTTACTGAGACACTATACACAGTCTCTCTGCATTCTATGATCCTATAGTTTACTAAGACACTACACTGTCTCTCTGTGTTTTTTTTATCCAGTTTCTATGGATAAAGAGATGTGTTTACCTTGCTTACAGGGTTAGGGTTAAATCACTCTGGATGAAGAGTGTCTGATAAATGCCTACATTGTAAACTGTCTACACCCAGTGTAGATTGCTAGATTGTGTTCTGTATGGGAGTGTAGAGAGATGCCAGCCTGCCCACACAGGTCACAGTTCCTTCACATGGCTTTTGTCTCCCACAGTGACAATGTACCCCCACACCCCCCACACACAGTGACAATGACAAGGACAGCCTCTCCTGAGTCCTCGGTGCTGTGTCTCTATCCCTAGATGCTCCTCTCAGACGGACAGACAGACAGAGACAGACAAGACAGACACAACCTTTGCTCTTTCAACAGAATGTTTATGAATGCTTGCAGTCCGTTCCCCAGTCTGTACACGAAACAGGAAGAAAGGTTGTTCGCTGGCATAAAAACGAGCGAGAGACAATGGAAGTCTTTTATCACAAGAGGAAGTCTTAAGATGATCTTCATACATTTGAGCAAGTGCGTGGTTGTGATAGTTGGAAATGGGGGGGTAGTCGTTGACGGAAAATTTCTAGACAAAAGAAGTCTTTCTAGAGGAAAGAGAGGAAGTGTTAAAATGTGAGCCTTCAAGCCACAAAAGGTTAAGTTTTACAAATATTTGTGATAGTTGTGGTTCGGCCCAGAGTTGGAATTAATTTGAATGTTCTCAGATGTTTATCTGATGTTGTGTAGAATCACATGATGTGAAACTCATATGAAACAAATATGGCTTTATTCTCTGCCCCCTCACCCTACAGGCCACAACAAAGCACACATTTCTCATGTCATCGTAATAATAGAGTTGGAGAAATTACGCACCAGAGCTTCCCATGGCGTCAAAACGGATGACGAGTCAACTCGTTACAATAGTATGATTTGACGGTGAGAAATGTTGTGATAACTTACTAATAGTCAAGAATAGTCAGAAGTCAACTTCAGATGAATTGAATAATTATGAAGGACCACAATGGAAACAAGACATTAGGCTTTCTTGGGGTTTAAATCATCTTAGCAGACGTTGTATTGAACTGTACTTCCCTGTGCTTTTTTCTGCAAACTGTTAATAAAGTAATCGATCAATCAAAAGTCACTATAGTATGACTTAATTTACTAATAGTCATGTTGGGGGACCCCGAACTGGGGACCTCCAAAATAATCATATTTGAACCGAGAACCCCCACATTAATCATATTATTTGAACTGGGGACCTTGAACTAAACAGGGGACCTCCCAAAATAACCATAGGGGACCCCTCAAAGACAAATTGCACAGACAAATATTGTGAAAATAGCCAATCTAGTTTTGAGATGTGACAATAAAGTTGATTCAGATTCTGCATGTAGACAATTTGCAATTTTGTATAGTCTGTTTTGACGCACTAATGATTTTATTTATTTATATTTTATTAAAAAAGTTCTTAAATGTCCTTAAATTGCCACTTTATAAATGTGCAGAAACATATATGTATACACCTATACTGTATGATTTATTTACTAGTTTGTTGAGTGAGAAACCAATGTTGCACATCAAGCTAATCATCTGGCGGTCCACCTGGGGTTCCTGACGACCCGACCCACATGTTGGGCACCACTGGTTTAGATGAGAATGAACGATATAGCAGGTTGGCACAGGGCCGCGGTGGGGTGGGCGTCACGGTGCGCTGCGATTGGTGGGCCGGTGGTGACGTGGGCGTGACAGAGTACTGCTGTGATTGGTGGAATGGATAACAGCAGCATGGCACAGACAGAGACGGTGGGTGTTTGTGTTGGTGGCATTTACAGCTCATGAATTATTCATGAGGAGGGTGGGCCGAGTGTGAGCGACTGTGAGAGACAGAAACTCTATTAGTGAAACGTCTTCCACTCTAAGAGCCAAGGACTAAAGAGTTAATGAGACTACCGCGTTAATTCATTTGCTTATAATAAACACTCTAGAACCAAGGACTAAAGAGTTGATGGGACTACAGCATTAATTAATTTATAATAAACAAGGACATTCCCTGGATGAACAATTTTTGAAATTATCGATGGAAATGTGGAAATATCAGGAGATGAGGGAGAGATATTCCTGATTTGACACCACATGAGAAAAAGGTAATGGCTGTATATTATAATTATAATAAAAATGTAACTGTATATGGGTTTATACAGAATTTGAACTTGGATGTGAGATTAATTTCAGTGGATGTGATACAGATCTAGTTTAATAATGTGACTATATGTTGATACAGATTAATTTCAGTGGATGTGATGCAGATTTGATATAGTTTAATAATGTGATTCTTGATACATAGTTTGATACAGAGATTAGATGTCAGTGCATGTGATCAGTACATATACTTAAGTACTGTACATAAGTAAAACTTTGAGGTATTTGTACTTTACCTGAGTATTTCCACTTTCCAATACTTTCACTTCTATTCTATTACATCACAGATCCAAATATTGTACTTTTACTCCGCTAAATTTATTTGGAAACTCGAGTTACTAGTTACTTTGTAGAATTTGATTATTATTACGAAACATACATAACCACTTCAGCCCTAATAAGTACTTTCACTTTTGGTACTATAAGTACATTTTGATGCCAATACTTTTGTACTTTGTCTCAAGTACATTTTGAATTTCTAACTTTTACTTGTAACAAAGTATTTCTATATTGCAGTATTGATACTTTTTCTTAAGTAGCCTAAAACAATTGAGTACTTTTCCCAACACCGATCATGTGCTACTGGATGAGTTGTATTGTTTGTGTGTGTGTGTGTGTGTGTGTGTGTGTACGCGCGTGGTATTGTTGTGTATTGTATTGTGTGTAAAATGACAAAAGATCCTTGTTAAGTGGTTTGTTAGATGTTGTGAACTTTGTGGGAGAGACTTCATGGCTACTGTGCTGCTGTGCGTGTGCGTGTGTGTGTGCGTGCGTGCGTACGTACAGTACATGTGTGGGTACGTGTGTGTATGTGCGCACTAACACAAATCGTCACCGTCCTCCCTTACATTAACAATCCCTCTACTCACCTGCCGGCTACGACCAGCTCTGTCGGAGGGAGGTGCTGGATTTTCTTCTATTGTTTTTAGTCTCTGCTGTACAGATTATTTTCTGAATGTGAAAAAAAAACCACTTAAATGGGTCTAATCCGGTAGAAGCACAATAAGGAATATTCTTTCAGAAGGCAGCATCACGAGACATGGCCAGAACCAGAATTGTTTTTGAGGGGGTCACCAGCACAAAAGCTTGAGAACCCCAGATACTGTGTGGTTGTCATGGCTGCCAGTTCCCACCTGACATCGTGTGAGAGTTCAGACTACACCAGATCGTACTGAATAACTGCCAGCTTGCAGCTTCAGACTATAGGACATACAGGTCACCGGCTGAATCTCTTCCTCCAAAGATACGATCTCCCACCATGCAACAGCACTCCAAAAAAGTAAGAGCCTTTCCCCTTGGGCTCAACCTTCTTCCAGGAGAAGCTCTCTGGACTGAATTTCCACAGATCATTGAACTTCTGGTTAGCATTGCAACCACCAAATATGTACAGCTCTCCATTGTAGGCAAAGGAATGCTAGCAGCATCCCTCTAAGGCCCTTAAAACTAGGCTCCAGACTTCCCAAAACAAACTGGTCAGGCTACTATAGGCCTCACTCCCCGAACCCACCTCACCCCTGCCCACTTTGACAGGCCGGAATGGCTTAGGGTTGACGACAGAGTACGGCATCTTGCAATGGGTCTGGTCCACAAGATTCGATACACCACCAAGATACCCATGTGCCTGTCTAAATACTTCCTTAATGTCATGAAGTCCACACCCACAACACCAGAGGGAGTTCAACTAACCATGTGCAACCCAGATTCGGCACAAACAAGGGACTAAATTCATTTCGCTCCTATGCCACCAAAATGTGGAACGCCCTACCAACAGTCATTAAGACATGCAAATGTTGATGTCGGTGATAAAGTACCTTTAAAGTTACTTTTAGAGGAGCTGTTCTCGCATTGAGGTCACCGCAAAGTATCATTTATATAGTGTCGAAGTGTCCTTGAGCAAGACACTGGACCCCTAATTGCTCCTGATGTGCTGGTTGGTGCCTTGCATGGTTTCCCGCCGCCATCGGTGTATGAATGTGTGTGTGAATGGGTGAATGTAATGCACAATCTATGTAACGCGCCTTGGATAAAGGCGCTATATAAATGCACCATTTACCAATTATGTTGTTTAATTTGCATACAGGAGCAGGCAGCAGGCCAATGAAATTGTTTAAATTTGCATACAGGAGCAGGCAGCAGACCAAAGCAATCGATGCACAGCAGTAAAGATGGAGGCGCTGTTCAGAGCAGCTGTGATGGTTCTGTTCTGGCATCATGTCTGTGGCCTGGATGTACCTCTGGAAAGTAAGTACTCCATTGTATACTTTTGATTGATTGATTGAAATCTTTATTAACAGTTTGCAGAATTACAGTACATTTCAAGCACAAACTCAATACAAAGACTGTTAACTGTGAGTGGACGACCCAATTAAGCCTTACACTTGTTTACAACAGGGTCCACATTGTTCAATTCATCAAAACATTTAGAGACAAACAAATAGACACTTCTATGTAGTTAAGAACAGAACAGGAATTCATCATATAGGAAGCGAAAAGGGAAAAAAATATATATACAGTGAGGGGAACAGGGGGATAAAAGAAAACGAAAGACAGAGTGTAGGGCGCCTGCACACAACACCATGCGTTGATGCCATGTGTGCATATGTGCAGGCACCCAACACCACGTTCATACAAAAACATAGTACAATCCATAGTACAAAGACAGAGTGTAGGGCGCCTGCACACAACACCATGCGTTTATGCCATGTGTGCATATGTGCAGGCACCCAACACCACGTCCATACAAAAACATAGTACAATCCAGATAAAAATTCCGTTTTTACAGAGGCCAGTTTCGAATTGCAGCCATCCGTAGGTGCCCTTTGAGAGCAGTTTTGAAGGAGCCAAGGGATTCACATGTCTTAATGACTGTTGGTAGGGCGTTCCACATTTTGGTCGCATAGGAGCGAAAAGAATTTAGCCCCTTGTTTGTGCCGAATCTGGGTTGTACATGGTTTGTTGCACTCCCTCTGGTGTTGTGGGTGTGGACTTCGTTTACATTAAGGAAGTATTTAGACAGGTACATGGGTATCTTGGTGGTGTATCTAATCTTGTGGACCAGACCCATTGCAAGATGCTGTACTCTGTCGTCGACCCTAAGCCATCCCAGCCTGTCAAAGTGGGCAGGGGTGAGGTGGGTTCGGGGGGTGAGGCCAAGTAGGAGCCTGACCAGTTTGTTTTGGGAGGTCTGGAGCCTTGTTTTAAGGGCCTTTGAGGTGCTGTGGTACCAGGAGGTGGATGCATAGTCAAAGAAACCTTGTACGAGGGCTCCTGTTAAGGTCTTCAAGGTGTTTTTGTCGACCAGTGAGGAGATCCTGTAGAGGAATCTTGTTCTTTGATTGACTTTTTTGATTACGTTGGTGGCCATCTTATCACCGGAAAGATTTGCCTCCAGGATGGAACCTAGGTAGGTAATTTGATCCTTCCGTGTGATAATATCATCACCAACTCTAACCAAGAAGCCTTTTTGAGATTACTATTTGATCCGAAGAGAATGGATTCAGTTTTTCCCAGGTGTAAGGATAGTTTGTTATCAGCGAGCCAGGTGCAGATTCTACCGAGTTCAGAGCTGAGGGTCTTTTCAACCTGCAGTTTGTTCCTGTCCGAGACCAGCAGTGCTGAGTCGTCTGCGAACAGGAACAAGTTGCAGTCACAAGCTGAAGTCATGTCGTTTACATATATTAGGAACAGTAAAGGCCCTAGTATGCTTCCTTGTGGGACGCCACAGCTCACTGGGAGGGGGGGGGGGGGACAGTGTTCCGTTCACTTCCACCATCTGTTCTCTCCCCTCCAGGTAGGATTGCATCCAGCTCACTGATGTGCTATCAAAACCAATACTCTATGTCTATGTCTTATATAAAGGTTAAAAATCACACACACAAAGCCAGGCATTGGATGGGCTAGTCTCACTCAAAAATATGTAATTTAGATAGCATGTTATTTAGCCAGATGCCAGATCCATTTGTTTATCTGGTATGCTATAGTTTCAATGTACAGATTATCATTTGTCAGTGTATTGTTTAGACTGATCCTAGGTTCTTGGTTTACCAGTGATCGTAGTTTACTCAGACACTACACCATATCTCTGCATTCTATATATGTGTTTACATTGTTTATTGTAAGATAAGAAGTAAATTGTAAAGTAATGTAATAATAGTCATGCAAATGATTTCTCTCCTCTAGTCAGACAACCTCCCACCATCATCAGACAGTCTCCTAAGGACCACATCGTTGACCCTAAAGACACCATGGTGATAGAATGTGAAGCTAAAGGAAACCCTCTGCCAATGTAATTATATTATTATCATTACCAGACTATAGTTATTCTCTTATTTTCCTTTTTCCGGAGTAACCTACCTAACTTCCTGCTGTGATTGGCAGAGCTTTGCATAACGTTTGTAGTAGCTGTTTTACAATTGTTTATAAAGACATGGATTCCCTTGCAGGGACAGATGGCCCAACTATTCAAGCGTTATATACATTTTGTAATTAATTATGTGTATCCCGCCCTCTTCTAATTGGACAATATTCCTATAGAGGCAACTACACTTGCAATTCCCCAGGATTTCATCTTTCTAGTTATTTTATTACTAGTCCATACCTCTCTCTCCCTCGCTTTACCTCTTTCTCTTCCCCAGTTCTATTGGCTGAGGCTCATGTGGCGATTATGTTATGTTATGCTCAGCCAATCACAGCGTGCAATTTAAATCTCAGGACGTCCACTTATTTCGTACTCACATTTTGTCCTAAAACTTTGAGGACACATCTTGAGGACGCAATCTCTAGAATTAAGATTATTGTTACAGATTCTCATGGAGGCGTAACGGGCGATACTTCAACGTGGCTCGTGACCCTCAGACGTCGATGAGGAGAAGGTCTGGAACGTTAGACATCTACGCCTGGAACAACCCAGATGAATATGAAGCTGAATATCAATGCATCGCGTCTAATGAGCATGGATCTGCTTACACACACAAGATCATCCTGAGACTATCCAGTAAGTTATTATAAATCATCAGTGTTGGCCACAGGACAACCACACATTGTTATTGTCAGTTGTTGTCATGTTTCTAGAGTACATTCTGATGTCATGTGGGTCTATGGGGTTTTCTATTATTACTGTATGTCATCATGCTGATGCCATAATAATGTATGGTACCAGACTCTGTGAGGGAGTGGCCATGGTACTAGAGGGGCCACTCTCACACATTTGCGTGAGCTGGCAACGTCTTGAAATTCACAGTCATGCACATGTCGTTCAGATAGTGGCCAAGACTATAGCAGACCTGGTTATACATCACTGAGACTATAGTACATGGACACTAGCTCGTCAAACTGGGTGTAGTTGAAATGTAAAAGTTTGATAATCATCATTGTTATAAAGCTGAAAAACTGTTTTGAATCAACAGTTTCATACATTATTCAATTGTTTCCAGGACCACCACTGTGGCCCAGAGAGATCCTAGAACCAGTGGTGGTCAGTGCAGGTGTACCTCTTGTTCTGAAATGTGAGCCTCCTCCTGGACCCCCGAGACCAGAGACCTACTGGATGAATAGCTGTAAGTACAGTATACACCCCAATACACCCAAATGAGAGTGTAAAATGAAACCAAATGACCCGTATCAATAGGGTTCCATTTGGTTACCAACACTCCATTATTTAGCTGGGGACCACCTGGAACCCCTTCAAGGACCACTGGTTGAAAACCACTGCCCTAATACCATAAACCCTAATACCCTGACCCTGATCTAATACCTTACCCCCTAAGGTATTAGGCGGTGCCGAAGGGTTGGAACCCGTTGATGAATAATCGTTCGGTGGTGGGGTGACCACCGAACTACAACATGACGTCACACTCACAAGCCGCGGTGAAGAGCAAACCACCGCCACCGCTTCTCTCTGTTTTTACTCACCACAGCTCAACGTTATTTCAGCTCCGTGGTCACCTCACCACCAAAAATACAGACTATGAATGAGCCTTTAGTCTGCTTGTCATGTTTCGGGGCTGACTGCTGGTGTAGGTCTAAATAAGCCAGAGACATTTGCCCGTCGCACATTTGAACTAGATACTACATTCTCAATCGCAACTCACAATTCCTATACCAATCAATCAACTCCAAAACAAAGCTAGCGTAAAAATGCGGCTCCGGTGTTTCCACCATCCAGACTACATTTCTCATTACAGATTCCTATGCCTGGCATTTCAACTGGCCCATTCAGACTGCATTTCCCACAAAGCATTGATGTATGTCATTACAGGTTCCTACGCCAGGCCATTCAATTGGCCCATTCAGACTGCATTTCCCACAAAGCATTGATGTATGTCATTACAGGTTCCTACGCCAGGCCATTCAATTGGCCCATTCAGACTGCATTTCCCACAAAGCATTGATGTATGTCATTACAGGTTCCTACGCCAGGCCATTCAATTGGCCCATTCAGACTGCATTTCCCACAATGCAACCTGTCCGTCAGGACCGAAGGGTGTCTATGGGAGTGAATGGAGATCTGTACTTCTCCAACGTCCTGTTCAACGACTCTGTGAATGATTTCTGCTGCAACGCTCGCTTCCCTCACAGGAACGCTGTTCACCAGAAGAGACCCGTGGTGGTCAAAGTGCTCACCAGTAAGTTAGCTTGTAGATCTATTCTTTTTGGCAACTGTTTTTATCAGGTGAAAGTGAAACCTGACTAATGAAAGCTCATGAAATGTAGACGACCTAGTCATAGTCACTCATACTGAATGCCTAGTCCTGATTGGCTGCCACACACGCTGCCTAAGCCAATGGGAGTGTAGTATGATAGCCCGCCTCCTATAAGCTATGCCACACGCACCGCGAAATAGCTGATTTCCGCAGCGAGCAAGCTGTACGACCGCAGCCTTGAAGCGACAACAGCTGCTAATGTTATGAGCTGGAGAGCATGCAGGAAAGCCACAACAAAACACTTGAACCTCGCACAGAACGTCGGAAATGAACACAAACAACGGCCAGAGAAGGTTGCCCCAGAGAAACGTTACTAAAATCATAATAATAATAATAAAACAAAGACAAAAAGTGGGACAACGGAGACTCAGACAGCCTCTTTCACCTGACACATTATTATGTAATCATTCCTTGTTTTGTTTTTGTTTATTTGTTCAGGCAAGACCACTACATTTTTCAAGGACGCCTTGAGCACAACATGATCACAAGTTCACAACATATACAAAAACATTAACAGTAAAAACATCATAATGCATAATGATACATAATCCTTCCTAAATGTTTCTAAAGAGACCAATCTATCCTACATTTCTCTATAGAGAACAATCTATCCTGGAGTTTGTTCCATTTGTCTGGAGCATAGAAGATAGTCAATGTTCATTCATGGAGTGATGAATCTAATGTGTGTGAGCATGTCTGATATGTGATATCCTGTAGTTTTACATTTTAATGTGTGTGAGCATTTTAAGTACCATCAGGAACAAGCCGTAACACAAATTGTTTTGCTTAAAAGATCACTTAATTCACTCATTTTCAACCTAAAAACCTAGTTCATGTAATTGGTCCTCATAAAATGTATGTTCATGATCAGATTCATTAATTAATTAATCAATTTTACCACTCACTTTCCCCACTAGCAGCAGTAACCTTGTGTATTAATTATGACAAACTAATGGACATATATGCAACCTGCTATTTTTATTTCAGACAATCCCCTAAAATGACTCAACATTTTTCTCCACATTGTGGTGTGGTTGTGGTGAGTGTTGTGCTCCTTATGCGTTTTTCTTATTTTTTTTCTTTTTAAAACTTGCTTCGCTCAAATAATCACACTCTGCTTGTGCTGATTTACTATGTATTGTTATCTATTGTTATCGTTTGTCAGGAACCTTTGTTGACTTGCTGAATTGTGCATGCTGTGGTGGTTGTCTCTCCAGTGCGCTCCATAGCGGAGGCTGCCCCCACCTGGTTGTCCCCTAAAGGTGCATCCAGCAACATCCTGGTTCTTCAGGGAGAGGAGCTACTGCTGGAATGCATTGCAGCAGGAGTGTGAGTTTTTGAGAGGTTAAGGTTAGCTTTAGGCATAGTTTTTGAGAGGTTACGGTTAGGTTTAGGCCTTTGCTATGTTTCATCAGTTTCAATTGAAACGGGCCTGCACCCTAGGGGGCTCGCACCCCCCCCCCCCCCCACCCTTGCACTGAGGCCCTCTCTCTCTCACCCTGTCTCTCTCGCTGCCTTGCTCTCTCCCACGCTGTTAAGTTAGACCTATTTGCTGTTATTAACCTGGGTAAAATGTGCAGCATTGGGAGGTAAAGGGGAGACACTTTATTGTGAAGGGACGACAGGATGAGGGGAGTTGTTGCTGGCATAATAATTTGTCAAGAGTGATGTGGTTGGGGGGAGTGTTGGGGGGGATATGGGGGCCTCATTTTGTCTTGAAACGGACCAGTCTGCCCCTGGGTTTAGGCATAGTTTTTGAGAGGTTACGATTAGGTTTAAGGTTATGTTTAGGCATAGTTGCAAAAGCACAACAAAATAATTCCACCGATACACTTGGGTTAGAGTTAGTCTAGTCTTGCATTGCCTCTCGCAATTTTGAAATGCTTCTGTCAATGCCGTCATACAGTCTGGAGAACGGAAGCTCTGATCATGAGCAAGTGATAAAGTGGAAGTGAAGCCTCCACCCTACTTCCGTTTTGTCTTTACAGTCACACAAATTTATCCTTAACATAAATCAAAATCATCTAAGCATATATAGCTTGCTGCTTAGAAGAAATTGAAATTAAAACGCGAGAGAGACTCGGAGTAGAGTCGCTGCTTCTGCGCCTGGAAAGGAGCCAGCTCAGGTGGTTCGAGCATCTGGTTAGGATGCCTCTCGGGCGTCTCCCTAGTGAGGTCCTCGAGGCACGTCCCACTGGGAGGAGACCCTGGGGCAGACCAAGGCGCAGTTGGAGGAATCACATCAACTCAGTGGCCTTGGAATGCCTCTGGTGGAGCCGTTTCCCCCGCAACCCAACTACGGATAAGCAGTTGAAGATGGATGGATGGATATTTTAAAATATATATTTTGTGAACCGAAATGCCAGCTTCCTGCCTCGGATTTTCGGGAGGAGATTGTAGTTCCAGACGCTATTTGGAGATTGTGGAATAGTTGCTATATACGCGAGTAGGATTAGCTTAACCCTCAAGTAAAAACAAGGAAAGACTTTGAAACGACCATGTGGTGTCTGGACAACGTTTGTGTCAGAAAGCTTTGAGAGATTTCTACTCGCTGCTGTGAATGACCTTGTGGATGACATTTGCACCTCGCATACAGGCCCACTCCTCGCATCAGCTGGCTGAAAGACGGAGAGCCCCTAGAGGTGACGCCAAGGATGAAAGTGAAAAACTACAACAAGATGATTCAGATCCCCAGATCTTCGTTCGACGACCAGGGTGAATACACCTGTACCGCTACCAACAAACTACGATACATCGAACACACCATCACTGTCCGGGTCAAAGGTCAGTTATAAACACACACACACACACACACACACACACACACACACACACACACACACACACACACACACACACAGTATGTATCAGTGGTGGAAAGTAACTAAGTATACATTTACTTAAGTACAATTCTGAGGTATTTGTACTTTACTTGAGTATTTCCAGTTTCCAATACTTTTACTTCTACTCCACTACGTCTCAGAGACAAATATTGTACTTTTACTCCACTACATTTATTTGAAAGCTGTAGATTTGGAATATTATTACAAAAACATACATTAACCACTTCAGCCCTATACATACATTTGAAAATAGCCGATCTACAAGCTCACTATGCGTTGTGACACATGTGTGACGCATTGTGAGCTGCTATTTAAAAAAATAACAAGATATGCACGTACAGTATGCACACGCTCTACAGTGGGGGGACAAGCAACAGGCCAACAGCACACGCACCAAGGCACGCCCCGCTCGATCCTGATTGGAGGAAGGCCCCCTCTATCCTGATTGGAGGAAGGCCCCCTCTATCCTGATTGGATGAAGGCCCACCACCAAAACCGAAACTAGGGTTTTTTTTTACCCCTGCGGTTCACTGGGGATGGGGGGGAACTAATTATATGGTCAGCACACTCTATAGTAGGCAGGATTATCACAAAAAAAGAAAATAAATGTTCTATTTGAATGAAGTGAAATCACTGAATATACCTTTAAGTAAAGAATGTGAGTACTTTTCCCACCACTGCTATACTGTATAATGACATTTTCTTCCAGCTTCTCCGTTCTGGTTGGAGAAACCTATAGATCTAGTTTTGGCTCCGGAGGAAGGCGGTCGTTTAACGTGCCGCTCTGATGGGGTTCCTCGACCTTCCATTCGCTGGTTCATCAACGGAGAGCCAATCGAAAGTAAGTATTTAAATTATGTATTTATTGTGGGCTTGAGTAGCGAGTCCACTATTGTTATCATAAATCCCATCTGGGCTGTGACGTAATGTGGGTCAACCAATAGGATGACAGAAGGAGGGGGACTGTAGTGTAATTTGATTCTACGTCCGAGCATAGACATGGTAACGCCCCGCCTGCCTGATTGGCCGCTTGCCCCCATGGTCTCACCCCATATTACTCAGTAAGGCTTTATTATTTATAAATAATGTAATGTCTGTTCTCCGTCCAGCTGCCATGGCCCACCCCAGCCGCCAGGTGTCTGGGGACACGGTGACGTTTCGTGGGGCGACGCTAGAGAACACTGCAGTGTACCAATGCAACGCTTCCAACCAGTTCGGATACCTGCTGGCTAACGCCTTTGTCAACGTGCTACGTAAGTGGTTAACGTCTAAGTCTGTGGACTGTCTGGTCCTATCCCGGCTGTACCGTGTGCGCAAAAGGTAACTGTGTGCAGTCTGAACTACAAGTATCCATGAGTTCACAATAACACAACACAAAACAAAAGCATTTTAACCATATAGTCTTATAGATATGATGCACTTATATATTTGATAAAGCGAAGGCTTTACATTTTGTTATCATGCTCCTTGTATCTAGTCATGCACACTGTAGTGTGTGTATGTGCAAGCTGACCCTTTCCCCTGGGCTACAGGGAAAGTTGAATTCACACTAGCATGTGTCTTCTGGGGGGGGGGGGTGTTCATTCTCTAGATTCAACCCTCGTATCCTCGTTGTGTTGTTTATGTCTCCAGATTCTAACGGTAAACGGTACATTGATATATGGTCATCAATGATACATTTATATTTTAGATTCAACCCCTCGTATCCTCGGCCCTCGGGTGGAGCACGTGAGGCTGGTGGAAGGAACTCGTATCTTCTTAGACTGTCGCTACTTTGGTTCGCCGGTTCCTGAGCTACGATGGTGAGAACATTACCTACACAGCATGACCTATACTTTACACAGAGTTACGATGGTGAGTTTACCTACACATACCTATACTTTAGCTCAGTCGGTAGAGCACTCGCCTTTCGATCGAGGTCATGGGTTCGATCCCGAGCACCGCCAACTCAGCGTATGAGTAGCATGGCTTGAAGTCGTGTCGGAAAGTACTGGGAGCTGATGGTAGGTGTTGCGCTCCACCTCAGCAATCCATCTCCCAGGTGTCTAGCGCATTGTGAAACGGGGATAGACTCCCGCACCCTGGCTGATACCCTGACTTACTTAACAATACTTTATACTGAGCCACGGTGGTGAGAGAATGACCCATTAAACTTTTTCCCGAGTTACATTCTGTTAAACACCTAACTTTGTACTGAGCTACGATGGTGTGTGTGTGTGTGTGTGTGTGTGTGTGTGTGTGTGACTGTGCGTGTGTTTCTGCTCGTGCGTGTGTGTGTGTTTGTGTGTCTGTGCATGCGTGCCCGCCCGTCCACACAGGTCCAAGTACGGCCAGGGGAACCTGGAAGGGAGTCGGTATAAGTTTCATGAAAACGGCACTCTGGAGATCAAACGTCTGCGTTCAGACGATGAGGGAACGTACGTCTGTGTGGTCAGCAACGTAGCTGGACGAGATGAGAGCCAAGTCCGAGTGGAAGTCAAAGGTCAAGCATTGTGTTTTCAAACAGAAATATTATATTATATTAATAATAATCTGTGCTAAAGTACAGTTGATTTAAGTCAGCTAAAATAAATTTTGGCGAGCCTTGATGGCGTCTCTTCTCCACTAGTCCCTCCCTAACATTTTTGTCTAGTTTTAGTTTTAGTAATCATAGCTTAGTTTGTATTTGGTTTGTCAGTGAAAAATGTAGTCAACCAACATTTTACCCATAGTTTTAGTAGACGAAACTATAATGTTCATGGGTCTATTACACCACAGAGCTCACGTACAGTGAACTATAATGTTTATGGAACTATTACCCCACAGAGCTCACGTACAGTGAACTGTAATGTTTATGGAACTATTACCCCACAGAGCTCACGTACAGTGAACTGTAATGTTCGGGTATATTACCCCACAGAGCTCACGTACAGTGGACTGTAATGTTCATGCGGGTCTATTACCCCACAGAGCTCACGTACAGTTAACTGTAGTGTGTCTTTTCCCACAGTGAACTGCTAGCCTGGTTTCCAGCCTGATTCGCTGCATTGCATGAATTTGTTTTGTCAATTCGCTACTCAGTCTGGCCAGCCTCCTGTATGACGTCACCTGTTGCGTAACGACGTTGTTGCTGATACGTCATCAGCCAGCGCCACACTCACAAAATTCGCGCCAGTTCGAGACTTAAAAAGTAAACACTAATTTGATTCAGTAGTCCACTATGTCAGATTCAGTAGTACAAAAAAAACCCTGCCGGATGTGTGGGGTGAGTTTATTGAATGATGAGGGGACGTGGCATGGCAACAGCAGTAGCTGTCCATTGATACAACGTCAAACTGGTGTTTTTGTCCCAACCCAAGCAGAAGCCTTGGATCAATTACCTTAGAGATAGGAGACTTGAGACTGAGTAGCGATGTGACAAAACAAATTCACAGAATGCAGCGAATCAGGCTGAAACCCAGGCTAGTGAACTGTAGTGTTTGTATGGGTCTTTCCCCACAGTGAACTGTAGTGTCGTCGTCCGCGTCCCCCGTCCCCCCCCCACAGAGCCCACAGTGAACTGTAGTGTATTTCCCCCACAGAGCCCACATTGATCGTTAAGAGGCCTCAGAACACGAGGGTCGTGCGGGGAACAGATGTGCGGCTGGAATGCAGCGTAACGTCTGATGCCACGACAACCGTTTCCACCAGCTGGATGAAGAACAAAAATCTGGTCAGCACTGGATGGAGGTGACACACTTTTAATAATGATAATTAAGTGTGCCTGCCATGTAATGGGAAAACACTTGTAATTGTAATCTGCCATTAATATTCTTCCTGCTAAATTCGACACTTACAGTAATAGCGCCTAACCTGACGCTGCCAGATGAGGGCGGTATTGCGGAAACATATTCCCCAACACAACACTCATCTGGGATCTCTGACAGAGTTGAGCCCTGAGTCAGATCTGCTTCGCACCGAACCAATCAGCGTGAGCTAAAGGCGGGATGCGGATGTGACGCTATATAGACACGTCGATATGATTGGTTGTGTTTGCACGCCCACACGGTGATAGACAGACGCTCCCATCCAATCATCTACCATGTATCTTGAAAAAAAGGAACAGCCCCGTCATCGAATTTGCTTCCGCGATCCCAGATCCAAATAAGCTGTGAAACAAATTTGTGTAGCAAGCTTTTTGGATCTGGCAGCGTCAGGTTAAATAGCGCCTGCACGGTTGACACAACCCCCGCAATATATACTGTATATATTAAAACATGAGCCTCGGCCGGGACAAAGTGTGCGATTCAATTCATTCTTGCCACTTTACTTACGGCGACGCAAGAAACAACACAAAAAAACTCACTTTGCCACAATTACCTTGCATACTGTTAGGTATAAAACACGATTTAAATGTGAAACAGCATGAGAACAGCGACTTTATCGTGGTTCAAACGGTATTCGGATACGTCAAATGTTTTTTCTGCAATCACAGTTAAAACTTTGGGACGAGAATGGTTAAGAAGTCAATCCCGCCACCGGATTGGGCTCAAACCATCCGCGTATATTTTATTATATTATTATGTTTCAGGATGTCTCCAGATGATGATGATGTGTGAACATAGTTATATTATTAATATATTGTATTATAATTTTATATTATATATATATTTCAGGATCTCTCTGGATGACTCCAACCTGGTGATCACCAGTGTGAACAGAGCAGATGAAGGGAACTACACCTGCCTGGTGCAGACTGACATGGAGACCAAGTCTGCCTCTGCTCACCTCATTGTGATGGGTAGGAACTCTAAATCCTAACCGCCCTACCCTAATGCTCGCCTCATCATGATGGGTAGAAGCCCTAACCCTAAACCCTAACCCATTTTGGGCCAAAGTTACTTTTCGTTTATCATTGCGCAAGAAGCATTCCCGTGCAAAAGTTGCTATCTTCCGGCACCATGCAGCCTTATCCCTAAATGGTAAATGCATTTATATAGCGCTTTTCTCCAAGGCGCTTTCCATTACAATGTACTTCACATTCACACACCGATGGCGGAGGAAACCATGCAAGGCACCAACCTGTTTATCGAGAGCAGTTGGGGGTTCCGCGTCTTGCTCAAGGACACGGAGAATCAAACGTGGAACCTTCGCATTCCAGAACGGACACTCTACCTCCTGAGACACTGCTGCCCCGATCCCTAAAACGCCTGTGCTGATCATGTGTTGTTTTAAATTAATTACATTCAAATTAATGAATTAATCAATCAATTAATCAATTAATTAATGCATTGCACTTAGCATGTATTGCATTTTTAATCAAGTAATCAATCTACTCATGTGTTGTCTCTGTCAGATCGACCGGACCCTCCCACTAGTCTGAAGCTCTCCGATCCTTTTGAACGCAGCGTACGACTGACCTGGATCCCAGGAGACGCCAACCACAGTCCTATTACAGGTAATACAGTCTGAAAAAACTGAATTATAACAGTCCTATTACAGGGAATACCAAACGAGTCGCCCCTTTACCAACTCGGCCCGGCCGTACAGCCGGCGGAACTGTGCAGCCTGGTATTCCAAGTAACTCAAGTAAATTATGCTTAAACGGTTAAACATAAACTTATTCCTAACCTTAACCTTAGTAAAACTATGCCTAAACCTAAACCCTATACGTAAACTTACCCCCAGTAAAACTATGCCTAACCCTAAAATTATTTCGAACCTTATTCTCAGTAAAACAAAATAAAGAATACAAGAACCGAGGCGTGAGGTCGGTGGAAAAAAATCGTGGGGCGAGATGGTTTAGGGGCGACCGTACCTGATATCATTACAGTCTGAAACACCTGGATTATAACAGTCCTACAGTATTACAGGTTGTAACACCTGAATTCTAACACTGCTAAAACAGCTTGTTTCCATTGTGGTCCTGTAACAAATCATTACCTATTTATTATGAACAGGTAACAGATACGGACCCATAAGGGTCCACTTGGGCCTCTGGTGGTAAACCAGTGTTTGCATTGCTATCCAATCACAGAGTACATAATGCTGTATGTTGCAGATGATTGGTTGTTGTTACTCCAATCACACAGACTACAAAGGCAGTACAATGAAGAAGATGATTGGTTGTTGTTACTGTCCAATCACAGAGTTCCTAATTCAGTATGACGATGACGATTGGTTGCCGGGGAAGTGGAGGAACCTGTCGTCGTATCCGGGCAGTCTGAACTCGGTCATGTTGCAGCTAACGCCGTTCACGTATTACGCGTTCAGAGTGACCGCCGTCAACGAAATCGGTCACAGTCGTCCCAGTCGAAGCTCCAGCCGCTTACAGACCAGCGGAGCACGTGAGTTGGATTGCTTATTAAAACTCTAGGGTTGTGGGTTCCAATCCACCGCATTTGGCTTGGTCGAGCGTCTATCTATACGATTACAATTGTCCTGCGTTCAGGGGAGGCAAGCTGGGCAGGTAGGATACAACAGTATATGTCCTCCTGTGTGTGCCGAGGATATAATTGGCATAGAAAAGCATTGTCAACTAAAAGGTTATTGAAATGATAACTGTATTAACAGATGCTTTGTCTCACAGCTCCAGACGTGATTCCAAGGAACATCAAAGGAGTGGGAACATGGAGGAACAACATGGAGATCAGCTGGGAGGTAAAACATAATTACTTTATGGCCTCTGACCTACAGAGAATACCTGCGATGTTGTGACTTCATTATTATAATTGATATGTTGTGGCCTCTAATACAGAGAGTGGAACGGTCCTGGTAGGCTGGAAGAGGAGATAATGTGTATATTAGAATGTATAAATGATACGTCGGCCACAGCAGCATGTACATTGTACAAGGTCTACTCTATGTCTACATACTATGCTATTATGCTATGTAAATTACATAATTTTAGACTTCACATACGCCTGCAAGGTCGTCAAGGCTTGGGCAAGTGCTGCGGGCTGAGTCTGAAGAGATGAGCATTCAGACTACGGCGGAATATTGGGAGTCAACTATAATTATGGGCCAGGGCCTTGTGGTTAGAATGTCGGGGTTTGATCCCCGGCCGGGTCATACCAAAGACTGTGAAAATGGGACCCAGTGGCTCCCTGCTTGGCACCCAGCATCAATGGGTTGGATTGGGGGGTCAAATCAACTAATCAGATTATTCCAGAGCGCGGCACGGCGGCGGCTCACCGCTCCAAGAGATGGGTCAAATGTGGAGAACAAATTTCACTGCGGTAACGTGTGTGATTATGTTGTTAGCCTCTAACGTACAGAGAGTGGAACGGGCCTCATCTGAAGTACCTGGTCTGGTGGAAGAGGAAAGACTCCAGAGAGGAATGGAAGAACGCCACCACCAAGTGGCTCAGATATTACATCTACGACGCGGACACCTTCACGCCCTACGAGATCAAAGTACAGGCAGCCAATGACTTTGGTCTGGGTCCAGAGTCTCCTGTTATCACCGGATACTCTGGAGAGGACCGTAAGTCTGACCTACCTTACCAACTTTATTGGTTAATTTGGCCGACACCTTGTACGTGCAAAAAACCTTTACTTTTCAGGAAATAGAGAAAAGAACATTTTGAATTATTTGTGAGTTATATGCTTTAGGTCTAGGACACAAGGGTAATGTGTATTTCTTTTTTTTTTTTCTTTTTTTTTTTACAGATTATGAAAGTACAGAATGTAAGCTTTCAAATGATCATTGTGTCATTCAATGAAATCATAAAGTATTTGAAGAAGATATGCCTTAAACGTGTTGAACCAGAATACGTAAAGACAATGCCCTGCAAAGAGTCCACAGTTTGTAAAACGTCTGGATCTGGGGCCTAAAATGGAGAAATGGGTGCCAACTACATTTTGTTGGCAGATAAGCATGTGAAATAAGGAATAATACATTTCTATTCTCTGTGTATTTCAGGTCCTTCAGAAGCACCTCTCAACCTCAGGGTTGAAGACATAGAGAGCACCCAGGTCACAGTGCACTGGGACCCCGTGACCAGAACATCCCTGATGGGAGAACTGAAGGAATACAAGGTGATCAAGCAATCAATCACATGTATTGATTTATCTGTTCAATCAATTACTTTCAATTATTAAGAGGCATCTTTACCAGATGCCCGAACCACCTAAGCTGGCTCTTTTCCAAGCAAAGAAGCAGTGGTTCTACTCCAAGTCTCTCTCGCGTGACTGAACTTCTCACGCTATCTTTAAGGGCAACCCGGTCTCACTAAAATACGGTGAAATAACACGGATTGGCAATTCCGTACATACACTACTGTGGCCCCGTCCGAGTTGCAACCCAATAGTGCTATTGCAACCCAATAGCACAGAATTGTAAATATAATATCAACCCGATCTCACCCAAACAGTGAAATAACACAGATTGGCAATTCCGTACATACACTACTAGTTAAAGCTATGCCTCTGTTGTGCAGTGTCGCAGTCAAAACAGTATTAGTGTAATAGCTTTGCCTTCTGGCTCAGCTCTCTTTTCGTCACACCAGTGCAATACAGCGACTGCAATACCGCCCCTGCCACTCTGGTTCTCCAGCTGATCTCCCTGTCCATCCCCCCTCACTCGTGAAGAAGACCTCGACTCCGAGACACTTAACCCATTCTGGGCGGGAACCCATTTTGGTGTTAGCATTATATTATGCTTTAGCTCTTGAAAAATAGCAGATCTACAAGCTCATAGCGCGCCACCGAGTGACTCGCTACGAGCTTGTAGGTCTGCTATTTTTGAAAAATCGAAGAGCGACTGACATAGAAGACATTTTTAGAATCTGATCTCAGGTCAGAATGAAAACTGTCAGGATGTAGAAGACATTTTTAGAATCTGATCTCAGGTCACTCCTTCACCTGGCAGGGGCAATGTCTCATTCCCTACTTGGACTGCACAATACATTGGTTTCCTGCTGACTTGTGGTTCTCAACCCACGAGTTAACTTTTTACACTTTATTTCAAAATAATAGTTTTGTGTTTTTCCAGGTATATTATTGGAGAGACAGCAGTCAGGTCAGATGGCTGGGGGTCAGCAGGGGTTTGAAATCTAAGTCCTTTCCCTCGGAGGGTCCCGACACATCAGGGGTCTTAGAGGACCTGTTCTCCTACAGTAACTATAAGATGTACATCGTTGTGACCAACAACCGATACGAAGGTCCAGCCAGTAGTACCATCCAGTTCTCTACACTTGAAGGAGGTAGGTTTATTACTTGCGCAAGCAGAGCGCGCAAGTAATCGTTTCGCTTGGTCTCTTCGAAGTGAAGCCAAGTTTTCTTCAACGGTAAATCTGTGCCTGGTTTGCTGGGACTAGTTACAAATTACGTCATCCTTGAGAGAGTACATGGTGTGTATATGACGTAATGTTACAAGTTACAAGTTACAAGTTACAACATTACGTCATATACACACCATGTACTCTCTCAAGGATGACGTAATGTTGTAACTAGTCCCAGCAAACCAGGCACAGATTTACCGTTGAAGAAAACTTGGCTTCACTTTTTGGAACCAAGTAACCACAGTATACTGCTAATCAAATTACAACTACATACTCTGTATGTAGTTGTAACTAGAACAACTACATACAGTCTGTGCCTGGTTTGCTGGGACTAGTTACAAGTTACAAGTTACAACATTACGTCATATACACACCATGTACTCTGGTCCCAGTTCACAACGATGACGTAATGTTGTAACTGGTCCCAGCAAACCAGGCACAAACCTACGGTTGAAAAAAACTTGGCTTCACTTTTTGGAACCAAGTAACCACAGTATACTGCTAATCAAATTACAACTACATACTCTGTATGTAGTTGTAATGTGATTTGTAATTTGTAAATCTGTGCCTGGTCTGCTGGGACCAGACTACACAGATGACCATATCTCTTACGTCATCACTGAGAGCTAGTCATACATATACACACCGTGTACTCTGGTCCCAGCTCTCCAAGATGACGTAATGTGGTATCTGCTGGGACCAGATTATACAGATGACCATTTCTCTTACGTCATCACTGAGAGCTAGTCATACATATACACACCATGTACTCTGGTCCCAGCTTTCAACGATGACGTAATGTGGTAACTGGTCCCAGCAAACCAGGCACAGACTTGTTTGACTTGTTTGAAAGCCCACGGTATCTGGTGGGACCAGATTACACAGATGACCATTTCTGATGGCGTAAGTCATACAACATTATGTTTCTGGATTGTATAAAATCACGCAAATGTCAAAACGTTAACCATTAAGCTTAAAGTCGTTACTTGCGCAAGCAGAGCGCGCAAGTAATCGTTTCGCATCACATTACAACTACATACTCTGTATGTAGTTGTAATGTGATTTGTAATTTGTAAATCTGTGCCTGGTCTGCTGGGACTGCTGGGACTAGTTACAAGTTACAACATTACGTCATATACACACCATGTACTCTGGTCCCAGTTCTCAACGATGACGTAATGTTGTAACTGGTCCCAGCAAACCAGGCACAGACTTACAGTTGAAAAAAACTTGGCTTCACTTTTTGGAACCAAGTAACCACAGTATACTGCTAATCAAATTACAACTACATACTCTGTATGTAGTTGTAATGTGATTTGTAATTTGTAAATCTGTGCCTGGTCTGCTGGGACTACACAGATGACCATATCTCTTACGTCATCACTGAGAGCTAGTCATACATATACACACCGTGTACTATGGTCCCAGCTCTCAACGATGACGTAATGTGGTATCTGGTGGGACCAGATTACACAGCTGACCATTTCTCTTACGTCATCACTGAGATACAAATCCAACTACAGATTTCGGAAGTATTTTAGATCATGTATATTTCAACAAATTTGAAAGTATTATTACAGAAATTGAAGTTAGAGACACATATTACTCTGATCATGATTTAGTATTAATATCACTATAGTACAAAATGAAATACATTTAAAACAATTTACAATAAGTAATAAAATAATTATACTGTATAATATATTTTAATTCAGTTTATATACCTTTTCTTTTTCATCACATATCAATGATTCATTTTTCTGTAAAAAAGTAGTTAGGTAGCAAATAGTTACACGTAATGATTATACATTTCAAACGTTCCTTCACAGAGATACTGAGATGTGATAGTTTCCAGCGGTCGAAAGTACTTGCGCGCTCTGCTTGCGCACTAGTAGGCCATTTATGGCCTACTAGTGTGCAACAAGCAAGTATGCACTCGGCAGAGTGCAGTTCTAGTTATTATTATTATTGTATTATAGACTAGTCACTCATTCATCCCCTGGGTCACAGAAGTATTTTCTCTATTGAAAATATAAACAAATCAACACGCTAGAGTCGACTCAGTGCCGCTCGAGTAAATGTCCCGATAGACAGAATGATAACTCATCATCGTCCCCTAGTCATGTGCTGAGTGTGTGTGTGTGTGTGTGTGTGTGTGCGTGCGTGTGCAGTTCCATCTGTTCCGAAGAACTTCAGGATCCAGCTCAGACATCTGGACACCATCTATGTGGACTGGAGTCTTCCTGCAGAACCTAATGGTGTCATCATAGGATACACCTTAAAGTACCAGACAGGTGACATCTATATCTCAAACACACTCTGAAATACACTCTGAAATACCTGTAGGAACCTTATACTACTATCAAGGTCCATTATTTATTCGGCATTTGAGCCATGGACAACCATTTGATGAGATTTAGGGCTATATCTTGCGCCACCCCTTAACCCTTATCCCTAAACTAATTTACAATTTTTTACTATTTTAAAAAGTCCTTTTAAAATAGTTCAAATAGCCGATCTACAAGCTCACAATGTCTTGATGTAGATCGGCTATAGTTGAATTATTTTTAAATGTTTTTTAAAATAGTAAAAAATGGCAAATGAGTTTAAGCATAAGGGATAAGGGTGGCACAAGATGGAGCCCTTAGCCTCTCAGACCCCCCAGAAATAATATTTTGTTTGCCGTTGGATAAGAATTTGTCCACAATTAGTCCCTCCCCAACCCATCCTTGTACAATAGGCACGTTAGCAGCGAGGAGACAGGGCAAGCTGTCCTTCTCCCCAATAGAGATGCATGTTAAATGACGGGTTTTCTCCATATAAATAATCATATAACAGTATCCAACAATCAACTTTAAAGACCGTCCGATGGGAGTTTTCATTTAATGCCATCACCTGGGTGGCTCAGTCATGTAACTTTCCCGACATTAAGCTGTGTACTGTATGTGTTCAACAACACAGCCATGCAAAATGACATCGACAGCTGGCGAAAGCTTGCCTATCATAGCAATGGTTGCTGAACTATTTGGATTGGCATTGGACAGTCGCTTTTTGGGGTGGGGTTAATTCTATGCTGTATTGATTTTGGTACCATAAGAGAGATAACAGGCAAACAGTGATCAAGTAATAATTCTGTGTAGACTTAAGAATTACAATAAACAATAATTGAACTCGAGAGCGAAAAATGAAACGAACCAAATGGACCTGTACGGGTCCATAAAGATCTATGAGGGTCCATTTGGTTACCAACTCTCCATCATATAATTTAGCTGGGGACCACCTGGAACCTTGCACAATGTTACACATTGCTACATTATGTTAACAGTGTTCTTCTTCTCCACAGTAAATGCGTCCAGGGGAGAGGAGATGCGTGTTGAAGAGTTTCTTCCCAATATCACCAGCTACACGTTGCGTCGCTACGACCGCTACACTCGCTACAGGTTCTCCCTGGCGGCTCGCACCCGAGAGGGCACTGGAGACTGGCACACTGAGGAGTCTCTGCACTATACCACCGAGGGTATTATGATTATTATGATTATGACCTGTGTGGAGGAGTCTCTGCACTACACCACCGAGGGTATTATTATTATTACGATTAATATTATTATAATAACTTGTGTGGAGGCCGTCTCTGCATTATACCACTGAGGGTAAAGTAGAATCTGAAATAATGGGACATTAGGTACATTACTTTTACTTTACCTTACTGAGACCATCGCTTTGATGCGGCGGACATCCACACGTTAGTCATTTTATAGCATCTAAATAAAAAGGCCTTCAACATGTCTATCGTGCTCCAGATGTTCATTCAACATGTCTTGATGCAAGATGATATTATTTTAGTGCTGTACGATTAATCGGAAAAATATTGCGATTTAGATTCAGACGCCTATGCGATCTCAGCAAGAATCGTGCAGCACTAGTTGGATGTCCAATTAATTTTAGTTACTCTTATATTTTTGCTACGAGAGAGACTTTAAGAGAGGTTTAAGTCAAGCACTTTGATGTTGTCTGTTTAAACTAAGCCACAGTAGTTGGTAACAGGTGGAGGTGCCACATTTCTACGGTACTAATGTTCAGCAAACTACAGACTAAAGACAAATATTTTCATGGAAAAAAATGAGAATTGTGTGAGAATCATGATCTCAATTCTTGTGAGGGAAGATAGAGATTCACATTTGAATAGAATCGTGCAGCACTAATATATATGTATGTATTTTCAGCGTATGCCAGAGACCAGGTGGACATCAGTACTCAAGGATGGTTCATCGGTATCATGTGTGCTGTAGCCGTCATGGTTCTCATCCTGCTCATTGTGTGTTTCATCAAGAGGAGTCGAGGAGGGAAATATCCAGGTGAGAATCCATGTGTATTTTAGTATTTATAATCTAGGTGTTGTGTTCGGTGGAGAGAAGCCGAGTGGAGAGGTTGATGTCTGTCACTGTATGTACTCTTAGAATGGTCCGGGTAACTCAGTCGGTATAGAGCTCTCGTATTTGTACCACAAGTTCATGGGTTCGATCCCGGGCAAACACCAAGTCGTGCGCAAGTTCTTCGAGGTGATGGTAGGCGTGGCGCTCCACCTCAGCAATCCATCTCCCAGGGGTCTAGCGCATTGTAACAGGAACAGACTCCTGCGTGTTACCGGCTAATACCGACAATAAGCAACTCCCGACTTCTCTAATCGAGCCTTTGATTATTGACAAACCAAGATGCATTATTGTGCAGAGACAACGGATGTTCAGATCTCTTTTAAGGACACAGTAACAGCTCATTGTGTCTCTTTCAGTTCGAGATAAAAAAGACATTTCTCTGGAACCAGTGGATGACATGAAGGATGAGGAAGGAACCTTTGACTATCGGTGAGTTTTACACAACAAAGAGTTGGATATTAACTATCAGTGGATTATATGAGGGACGGAAGCAACATTTGGCAGACCCTAGATGTCTATGATGTAAGAACTCATTATAGTGGAAGCAATGTCAGGCCAGACCCTAGAGACAGCCTAGATGGAGTTACAGATCATAGATATGCCATAGACACGTGAAATATGAATGACATTATGTTACCTTCGAAACCCACCTTACGGTACGATATAAATTATTCATAGCATAACAATCAGCAATGAATAAGTTATAATATAAAATTTATATTTAATATTTTATGCATGTAACTGTACATTATGAATGTATTGAGACACCTCTGCACAGCTAGCAGAGAAACACATTAAACTATAGTTATAACAATAATGACAATAATGTCCATATTGTGTGATAACTCAATGATTTAACCTAATTATGTTCTCATTTTGTCTCTCATCTATTCTCTTTCTATCTACTCTACCCTTCTCTTTCTCTCTATTCTATTCTTCTTTACCTAAATCAACCTTTCCTCTAAACTTCCATTTCTTCATTGGATATATCTCAAGGTCTCTGGAAAGGTATGCAAAGACTAAACATTGACTCTATTGACAAAACTGAAACTATATTTACACAGTATGATATATCTTTAATCATTTAATTATTCACACACAATATGAAGCATATTTTCATATTGGTTATTGCCTGAAGTTTGATGGTGCAATTAATTTATATTTGTATTCTCATGCAAACAAACTATTTGCAGGTTAGCACGTGTGTCCACAATGCCCTACTCACGACGGTACGTATGAAATATTATAAATGTACACTTTTGTACTGTATGTATGTATAAAATATGATACAATATGTACGTTGTCCAGATGTGTGACACTTAACAGTACAGTGGTCACACACACACACACACACACACACACACACACACACACAAGTTTCTCTGTGAAACCTTGTGAGCAGGTAGATCGGCTATTCCATCTCTGCTCTCATTGGCCAGACGTCCCACTGGTTATCAAAGTGTCTTCCTATTGGCTGAGCTTGAAACTGCCATAACTCTGATTCCCCGCATCCAAGATGGATGCGCCCACTCTGTCTTGCTATTGGCTGGGCCATAACTCCAGTTCCCAGCATGCTATACGCCCCAAACTTGGTGGGTGGTCTTGCAGGACAGGCTATAATTGCTGAAGCCCCACCCCTGTCCTCCCATTGGATGGGCTTTAAACAGCCATAACATCATGCTACAGGTCTCAAACTTGGTGGGTGCATGGTCCCACAGACCTCCAATTTAATAAATAATGACCACTTCTATTCCAGTTTTTTACTTCCTACTTCCAGTTTGTCTGAAACTTCACCAACACACTCTGAGGGATGTGGAGTTCAAGACGCAACCCGGAAGTGGACCTGGTCACTTCCAGATTTACTAGGAAGTGGTCGTAGAGGCGTCATTCAATAACCCGATAGGGTTGTGTAAAAACTCTGTGCTCCATGGTTACCATAGTCCAGAGACTCCAGACGGTCCTCCGAGGTGGAAAGTCTCAGTCTGGTGACACTGTCACTGACGCGATGTTTAATACTACGAGTCTGTGGTGGGAAATATTGCTCTGTGTTGGATCCTAATTAAATAAAATAAGCCAATAAGGCTATATGGGGAAACGCAAAGAAACACGCATAACGAACTAAACCTAACCTTAAATCAATAACAAACACTAACTAATCCTACCAAACATGGAAAAAATGGTTACATTATGATTGTGCCTAACAAAACAATTATTTTTACAACTTAAGCATGCACTCAATGTAACATTATCACTACTGAGGCAGAGAAATATCTACAACTTGGGTGCTCCAAACCTTTAGAGTCCCAGAGGTTTGACACGGCAGCAGCACGGACAGCGTGTGCATGCAGTAGCCTACAGACAGGCAGGGGCGGGTCTTCATACGCAACCCTATCAGGGTTTTGAATGACGCGTTGTAGAGACCCGAAACTCTGCCTACGCCACACTCACACTTTTCTAAGAAATGTTGTTTGTAGTTAAACAAAATATATTTCGATATTTTACAGAGATGAGTGCTCAATCCATGGGCTTGCATTAAAAGCCATGATGAATATACTGAAACATTTATAAACATATATATTATAGGGAGGAGGAGAGGAGCATCCAGAGACCTGCGCTAGAGGCCATGATGATAAAACGGAGCGACAGCGACGACAGCCTGGTCGAGTACGGGGAGGGCGGAGACATCCAGTTCAATGAGGACGGCTCTTTCATTGGCCAGTACACAGGAAGCAGGCGGGACGTCAGGGAGGAGGCAGACTTTGGAGACAGTCTGGAGCTGCACTCTCCCATGAGTGCCATCTACAGCCTGGCATGAGAACTATGCAGCCTGGCTGGCGTAGCGTTTGAACCATCAACTCCTAAAAAAACCCCACTCAAACCCTGACATGGGTACCCCAGGGGTCCGCTCTTTTTGCCCCCCCCTCTTTACCAAATGTCTTACAAGCACACAGCGTGTTGCGTTGTGAGCTTGTAGATCTGATGCACTGTGAGCTTGTACATCGGCTATTTTAGGGGAATGATTTTTCATTCACACATGCACACTCAGTACATGGACAGTATAGTCCTGTATATATATATATATATATATATATATATATATATATATATATGGTGTAGTCCTGCATTTATTTATAGGATTTTATGTCTATTAAGACATGCCCAGTAAAGGGCATTTATATATTTATATAAGATTATATGGGAGACTTACAGTATATTTTGGCAAGCCCACAAACTAAATTTACAGTGACATGTTGTTCATGAAATTGCAATGAAAGTTGAAATTATGCATATTTTAAAAGTAGTATTTTGGAACTTTGTAATTGGAAGCATAAAGTATATTGTAGTCTTTATCTGTTGCCGGGACCTTATTGAGAAAACAAATCCATCATTTGTTTTTCCCATGTCAATTTGAGACCCCACCGTCACCTTCCCACGACTCCACTTGGGGGTCCTTCCTGACCGACAGTTTGAGAAGCTGGTGTAACGTGTAACTCTGTGGACTGTCTGGTTTGATCCCGGCTATACCACGTGCGCGTGCGCAAGAGCGAACTGTACACAGTATGAACTACTACAAGTATCCATGAGGTCAACAACACAACACGACACGACACGACACAACACAACAGCATTTTAACAGAGTCTTATGGATATGATACACTTATATATATTTGATAAAGAGAAGGCTTTACATTTTGTTATTGTGTTCCTTGTATATAGTTGTGTGTGTGTGTGTGTGTGTGTGTGTGCATGTGTGCGCGCGCGTGTGTGTGTGTGCGTGCATGTGTGCATGTGTGTGCGTGCGTGCACACACATACGCGTGCGTGTGTACATATCCTACTAATGGAGATAGTGACAGTTTTATCATGTTGATATAAAGGAGTTATGTAACGACCATCTGAACTAAATCGCTTCTTTATTTTTCCATTTTACTTCATTTATTCTGCTTATTCTGTGTTTAGTCATCAACGGGATTCTAATTTGATCAGTTCTTTAATAAAATAACTACTCTAAACTACTCTAAGGTATGCCTGAAATCTGTTGAGAATACTCCATGAATCTGTCATAAGGTATAAACCTTGTATGTCCATAGGGGTGGGACGATAAGGGTACCTCACGATACCATCTGGCGATTTTAGGCCCAAGATAATGATAATATCACAAACTGGCCAATAAGTACATGAAATCTTGCCTCCTCCAAACAACAGTAAAACACTGACTGCAACTTTGTAACTTGTCCACAACAATGGGTAGCCTATGTATAGGACGATACGATTATATATATATATATATATATATATATATATATAGTGACGATATATATCGCGATAGATATATCCCACCCCGAATGTTCAAAACTGTTACTTTTCAGTAAATGTAAAAAACTGATTTAGTCACAAGCTCTTATTCACAAATCACAGACAAACATTTCAGCAATGTAAACAATAGGTAATCTTCAAGCTCACAACGTCCCATGATGTGTGACGTGCTTTAATTAAAATGTGTGTATGCCAAAAATATTATCACATTTCCCATAATTGTACTGTAGTCTATTTTAGCTATTTTTGAAGATGTTTGTTTGTTTGTTTTGTTATATATATAGAGAGAATATTTCAGATTGTCAATTAATGTTAATGACATCCTGATATGAGCACCAGGTTGAAACTGGGAATATCGGACTCATACATGAATCCTAGAAAATGCTGAAGAAATGTTTTAGATCAAGTCTTATTATCATTCTGTGCTATTGATAAAGGATACATCTTGTTGGGATTCTATGTTTTCTATGATATTGATACATTATTGATGAAAGGAGCAGAGGTTGAACTGAATCATCCATAAAATCAGTCATGTTAATTGTTGTGTAATGTCGCCCCCTACTGGTAATCCATATCACTCAGACACACTAATACTGTATTGTTATGTACAGAGTATACAGTAAATATTGATGCGACTCGCTTCCACCCTAAATGAAATAAATGGAAATAAAACTGCACAATGTTTGATATGATCGATTGATTGATTGATTGATTACTTTATTAACAGTTTGATATGTTTGTGATTGGATGTGAAACAGCTCTCTGGGGTCCAGCAGGGCTCAATACTTGGACCCCTCCGTTATTCCTTCCTACATGAACATGAACAATTGCCGACCTAAAAGCCCACAAAAACCTAAGTTGTTTATTGTCATTGGTTCTTTAACTTGGTTAAAGTTAGTCCTTTTCATCTGTTCTTTACCGTGTTCCTTTTCATCCGTTTCATCTTTGTGTACTGCCCAAAGCTGCACTTGGCCCCATGCACGTTTTTTCGTGAATTTTAATTTCATTTCACTTCATGATTCCGACTGGATGAAGTGAAACGCTCATTCCATCCTCCGTGGACATACATGACCTTCCACAGGCCGAGTGGTTCCACCTCCCCTCCGGAACAGTCCCAGAAACCTTGTTCTTCAGCCAACGGTGGGCGTCCACATCGAAGACATGAAGCCGCCTGCGGTCGAGGTATCCTCCCCAGATGTAGATGACATCTTCCATCAGCACAGCCATTTATCCGAAAAGCTCTGGTGAGCAGCTACAACACATGGATATACGAGGTGACGTCGTCTTCATAACTCCCACCAGCATGAAGACATGGGTGTTCATCTGGTACTTGACATGTATGGGCACTCTGGACAGGCCTCCGAAGCGGTACACCTGGTCCTGGCGCTCCACCACGCTCCTTTCCTCCTCCTTCCTGCTGAAGAGTTTAGCACAGCATCCTGTACGACGGAATTGATTCTGATCAAGGGCGTTCACCTCAGCTCTATATATGTTCGACACTCAGGGGCGTTTGAAAGCAAATAAATGCACGGTCCAATGGGATTCAAACTAAATTGTTTTGAATTTTCAATTACAGACTTATTTGCAATTTGGTCATCCAGGTGTGTTAATTGCTTTTGTGAGCTGTGAGTGCCATTTAACCTCCCCTTAAATTAAAACTCTTTGACTGCCACTGACGTAATTGGTGATGTTGATTCTTACCGAAATTGACAAAATGTATAGTTTTTTGAGCGGCTCTTATGCACAGCTTCGTGTGTATGTTTGTCTATTTAACCACGGAATGCACTCAGCTGATTGGCTGAGCACGGAATGTGATGTATGATGATAAGAGCGCCGCTCACATGTGATTGATTTCTGAGGGGCGCAAGCCCCTCCTATTGAGTGTTTGTGTAAACACAAACATTGTTTTGCTACCGTTTTCTATGACTATAGGTTTGAGTGTCTGTGCACTTAAACACAAACATTGATGACTAAAGTGAGGACACAAATTGTGATTGGCCAGAATGAGATGATGTATGATGATGTATGATAAGAGCACCCCTCACTTGACACAGGTGTGATTGTATTCATTCAGAGTGGGTCACGCTAATTGGGGAGGAAGTCAAAGTGAAGGCCTATCAAAATAAAAGCACTGCGTTTACTGTCGTCAATCCGGGAACCCCCGCCAAAGGTTTTAGTGGCAAGGTGTTAACTAATAATGTTAGATGTTGCGTCACAAAATTTGAGTATGGAACACATCTGCAGATATTGCTCACAGTGATTGGATTAGCATCGCATAACGGGGGAGAAAAAGAGATAGGCTGGGGAGATGGGGGAGCATATGGACTATAGAACATAAAGTTAACATAAAGTTAACAAAAAAATTGTAGGGTTCTGGTGAGAGAAAAAAGAAAGAAAGAAAGAAAAAAAAGAACTGTAGGGTTCCGGTTAGAGAAAAAAGAAAGAAAGAAAGAAAAGAAAGAAAAAACCTATTATAGGCGGTTACCTATTTCCATCCTAAAAAGACACTTTCATTTCGTCAGAGGCTCCTCCTACAATATCTGAAAAGTGAAAAAGAAATGTGCTTGTCTACTGGGTTGCATGGCAACACATGGTTCCCATTGGAAATGAATGGTAGACTGTATCTCTGTATCCATGTCGTCTGTTGAAAATTTATGGTAGCATCATGTAGCTTTGTATCTTCATGTGGCTTCCATTGAAAATTAATGGTAGCCTGTTAGCTTTGTATCTGCCAGTGCGAATCCAGCACCAGTGGGTGTGTCTCTGTGTCAGGATGTGGCGGTCTGGCGGTCAGCTGAGGTTAAAGGTCAGCCAGGGTCAGTTGAGGTCAGGGTTCATCTGGAGAGCGTGTATTTCGTCTCCAACCGGACTCGAGCTCGTCTCCGGTTGTCTCTTAAACATTGCTTTGGCTTTGGACCAGATCTTGCCGCTGGTCATTTTGCCCTTTAAAGTCTTTTTGCCATTTGCTTGTTTGTTAGCTTCCTGATTGGAGGAGGTAGGGTCCCCCCACAGCACATCTTCGTCCAGATTTGCGGAAGTGTAGCCACCGCTGCCTCCTCCTCCTCCTCTGGCGTGGGCGGAAACAGTGAAGCGTTGGCCAGAAGAGCACGGCGGCGAGGAGGAAGAGGAGGAAGCGGAGCTGCTGGCGGCCTTGAGCTTCCTGTGCAGGTTGGAGACCTCTGCCTCCTGCTGCAGGTGGTTCTTCCTGTGCTGATTGGCCCGGGTCACCTGACCCTGGATGTCGGTGAGCACCGCCTCGCAGCCGCAGCACCACTCCTGCATGGTGTTCACGATGGCCGGCAGCCGGCTGGGGCTCAGGTCCCTGCCCACGCTGGAGTCTATCTCCACACGCTGGTTCCTCTGGTCTAGCTTGGCGCGGATCACGCCGCTGTACACGGCCTCGATCAGCAGGTCCTCCAGCTGCCTCACGCTCTTCATGTCCAGCTGCTGCAGGAGCACCGAGTAGGGCAGGTAGCGCTGCTCGGACGCCAGCGAGACCACGGACAGGTGCCGCAGCTTGTTTCTCTGGGCAGGGTTCAGCTCCGGCAGGGAGGCGGTCCGGGCCACGTAGTCGCTGTAGGTCCCGTAGGCGAAGAGGCGGAGCAGCTGGTAGACGGCAGCGTGGGGGCCGGTTTCCAGCTCCCGGACGTTGGGGAGCTCCAGGATGTCGGAGAAGACGTAGAGGCCGGGGGTCTCCAAGGCTAAGCCCACCGCCTGGGCCAGGGCTGGGCCAGACAGAGACGAGAGGCTCACGGGGCCGCAAGGGGATGAGCGGCCACCGGGGAACCCGGGGGATGAGCGGCCCCCGGGGGTCTGCGGGGAGGAACCCACCGTCTGGGCCGGAGCTGGATGGGACAGAGAGGAGAGGCCGGGGGTCTGCGGGGCTTGCGGGGCTGAGCCGGACGAGAGATCCTCCGCCTCCATCTTTATCGTGTCTGGTTTCTGAACCAGATTGCTTCTGGTTCGCGAAACCAGACTAACGTCTGTATTAAAAAGCTGCGTCAAACGGACGTTTTGAGTTTCTGATGGGTTTTCACAGGAAAGTCTAACCGGTGTTGTTTCTGAGCCATAAAATCATTAAAGGGAGTTGTGAGGCGTTATATATGACTATATATATATATGTGTGGGTCTAGCATGACGTTACATTAATGTAATGTGTAATCTAGCATGACGTCACCAGGTTGTCAGCCCTGGCTTGGAGTATGTTGAAATGGAGATTGGTTTTGATGTTTCAAATCTGAAGCAAGACTGATTATTTGTGGTTATTTGGTCAAGTCATGGATATTGTGTGAATTGACAAACCTTTACGTGATTCTCTGTCATATCAAGTGTTGCCTATTGGTTTTTGGGATCCTTTCAATCCTAAAATGTAGTGTTTTGTTTGTGAACGACCAAAGAGAACACCCTGATTGATTACAATTCGGGCAAGAAATGAAATGTAAATCGCAGCTCGTCTTGAAGAAATGAAGTCTAAATTGTAGATTGTCTTGAAGAAATTAAATTAAAATTGTAGATTGTCTTGAAGAAACAGTAAGCGTTTCATGTTTTGCTCATTTTACACAACTTTTTTAATGTGCTCCATTGCTCACTGTTCTCGGCATCTTTGGTTGATTATCTCATCTGCGTTACACAAAAGCCTAGCGAGAGCGCAGACCACACACCTCGGTTCCCCACGGCAGTTCCATGTATATAAGTATGGGAGGAGTTTTCTACGTGACTGTGTGAGTGACTGTTGAATGAGCCAATGAAACGTGGCAATGACCGTGACATGTACATTTATGCCAGTATAGGCTGGCTGCAGACTAGCTGTAGGCTATTCAACAGCAATGAAACGGGAGATTTACAGAGACATGTAAATGACACACACTCGCTCTCACAAAAAAAAACTGACAATTATGTGTCCGGCCAGAGGTTTAGCTGGAAGGAGGACACCTGGGTAAAAAAAACAGACTGTCCGGCCTAAAACCGGACGTACCGTAGCAGCGCAGTCTTTTATTTGGAAAATCCTAAAATTCACCCCAAATGAACAAACAAAGTCAGAGTAGGCTACTACAAACAAAAAACAGTCCACATTTTATTCTGACCCCTCCACGAAAAGGCCTCGTTGTCCTGACCCCTTATCCATCATTTATACATTATGGATGAATTAGTGTGGACTTGAACTGTTTTTCGTCTGTAGTACTTTATTGTGACAAGGCCTAACGGGGGTTCCTACTTTGAGCTGTCTTCATCAGAAGAATCCCACAGAGTGGAGGAATCCCCGCCCGCCACCATGCAGATATATGGATCCATGGACGCGTCTCCATCTCTAAGGGCCGTCGGGTTGAGCCTTCCAGCGGCGTCGAGCTCCCGCCAAACTCCCTTAGCTTCACCCCATTTAGAGAAGAGAAAATAAAGAAAGAAAGATTAATTCAAGTGAAAGGGACACTTCTTACTTAAAGGAGCACATGCACTGCACGCACTACAGTGGGGAGGGGAGACGCAACAGGCCAACAGCACGTGCATCAAGGCGCACCCCTGCTCGATCATGATTGGAGGAAGGACCCTCTCATCCTGATTGAATGAAGGCTGGTCCCTCTAGGCAAATACGAAACCTAAGGTTTTTTGACCCCAGGGGTTAATTTGGGATAGGGAGGAACTCCTTATATGGTCAGCAGTCAGCACACTCTATAGTAGAGAGGATTATCAAAAACAAAAAACGTGATTTCAATTACCGGTAAGTGAAATCACTGAATATACCTTTAAATAAAAGTATCATGAATACTGCAATGTAGAAATACTCAGGTAAAAGACAGAATAAAAAAATTACTTGAGTAAAAGTACATTGGTATCAAAATGTACTTAAAGTACCAAAAGTAAGAAAGTACCCATTATGTAGAATATCCCATTTCAAGTTTTCAAAAGGTACAGTACAATCTTTTGAAAATAGCAGATCTACAAGCTCACGGGAAAGATTGGCTATTTTCAATTATATTATATAGCTGAAGTGGGTAATGTATGTTTTGTATAAATTAGAATCAAAATCTAAAAAGTATAATTAGTATATTATTTTTTATGTGTGTAAAGTTCAGGTTTTTTGGGTGCAATCGAGCTCAGAAAACCTAAAAACCTAAAAAACTGAGGACCCCCAAAAATAATATGGGGACCCAAGGGGAAGATTTAAAACAATGTATATATTATAAATATTTTGAAAGTGGCAGATCTACAAGCTCACAACACATCCAAATAGACAAATCATCCATCCATCCCTCCCCCCACACACACACACACACACACACACACACACAAAGTAACACACACAAAGTAACTAAAGTTTTCAAATAATTGCAGTGGAGTAAAAGTCAAAAGCTCAGGGCTAATGGGCTATATAACACTTGTAACATTTACCAAGGAAGGAACTTTGTAGTCTAATTCCACAATTACTTTCATGCTAAGCCCAAGCAGCTAATTAGCTAACATGTATTGCTCACCTGAGTTTAGTAGGATAGAGAGGAGCCTTCAGCTGTTTCCCAACAGTGTTCCCATCAATATCATCAATGTACTCCTGAGCCTTTTTTCACCAGGCTCACTCAGGCCTATATATACTGTAGGCCTGAGTTGTTTATTTGGCTCTTTTTACTTCTAAACAAACAAACAAACAGCCTGTACCTGTGGGTGTGTGTGGGCTGGACGGGAGCCGTGCACAATCATCAGGGTTGCCAGATCATAATAGTTTCCGACCAACCCCCTCACAACTTATAAAAATCGGCCAAATGTAAAATAAATATTACATGCGGAATCGCGGATGCGGGTACCAGATTTGATACACAGCGGGAGCTGGTGCTTCCTTGTCCGTCGTTAAAATAATAATAATAACTAGAAAACAAACAGTAGGCTACAGGTACAAACCAGCTGTTGAGAGCAATGAGCAAGACTTGCTGCCTGCACTGGTATTGAAGCTCGTGTCAAGTGAGGGGCACTCTTCCTCTTATCATCATAGTCATACATTACATTCCGTGCTCAGCCAGTCAAATAATCACATATGTCATTCCGTATGTCTGTTAGGCTGTGCAACAGTGACACCTGGTGGTGAACACACACTATATCCTAGACTTAAAACCTAGCCGTTATTCAGTTTTGTCTGGATCAACCACCCAGACATCATGAATTAGCTAGCAAGGTTCACGGTTGTACTTTATTGTTAATATCTTGTGTACAGGCACATAAAGAGTCAAATTTATTTTTGTTTGGCAGGCTTCCTTCAGACAATGCAGCAGCATAGATAAGAGCAACAACAGCAAAACAGATCAGAGGTAGACACAGATTTGACTATGGATTAGATTGGTTATAAAACAGCACCTCAATTATTTTAAAAGCACAATGAGCGTGTCCCATTAAAGACAGCGTAATTATAGCCAGTCATAATGAAGTTTTCATTAAGACGCGCACATTGTCCTCTCTCTCTGTCACCATGGAGCTTTAATAATTCCCAGTGTGAGGTGAGGTCTGGGCTTCACTCGTTTGAGTATAATTTGATGTGACCCAAACAACACATTCTTATCCCTACTGGCTTACTTATTTTTGTAACACTTTTTTCTTTCAGCCAGTGTCAAATTAGCTAATGTAATCCTGGGCGCTGCTATCCCTCTGACAACCTGGACTGCTTTTTCACCTGACAGGAGGGAGTTTCCACCGGTTGGACGTAGCGTGTGGAAGAAGCATATTCCAACAACCAGTTCCTTTCCCCTCCATCAGGCGCCCTGGCTCGACAGGGCGAGGCGGTTTAGAGACCAAGATTACTGCATGTTTTTTGTGAGGGTACCTACTAGTACTACCTACCCTAGGGTATATACGGGGTGAACATGGAACACCAGAAAGGTCCTTTTGCCAACCACACCTAGGGTATGGGCACTGATGACGTGGAGGAGATAACACGCCCCCAGCACCCACAGCTTCCCCAGGGGGAATCGAACCCAGGACCTTCTAGATGTGATACGACAGGCGCCAACGTGCCCCCTTTATCCTTACTTCTGAGAGGAACAGAGCAACGCCACTAGTTGCAACACATTCTGTTAGAGAACAGGACTTTAATGATTGTATTATAAACATGAATGATTCTATCTCTCTATTACATTATAAACAGCAATGATATTACATTATGAACACCAATAATATCCTGCAAATGTTGAACAAACTGAACCACTTTTTTATCAAATATAGCGGATCTACAAGCTAAAACTCACAAGCTTGTACTAGATCTGCTATATTTGACATAAATATGACCTCATATATCCTTACTTTCTGCGTATGACTGTTGTGGCTTGTAGATCTGCTTTTTTCGATACGTAAATTAACAATTTAATTAAAATAGTTAATTAAAAAAAAAAAAACTATTGTGAAAGCAATGTGTGGGTTTCATGGTTTGAACCAAAGTATCAGTTTGCATACAAATGTACATTTGTTGTTGTAATAATAATAATAATAATAATAATAATAATAATAATTCAGGGGGTGAAGTTGAGTTTGAACAGAACAGTCTGAGGTGTGGTGACGTCTGCTACAGCCAGTTCTTGTCCGTCCGAGAGACCCAGCTCTGAAATTAAATCAATCATATTCATAAATTATGATCAAATATGAATAAAGACATTAATAATGTAACTGTTCAAAAACTATGATCAGCTCTGCAACCATATTCATAAATGATTATCATTGTTATCAGATTCATATCAAACATCAGATTCATATCAATCAATCACATCATCATAATGAACACATAAGAACATAAAAAATAAAGCAGATCGTTTTCATTTATTTATTATTACCTTTCAGAGTTTTGCACAAGTTGGGCCTGGTTCTTTCTTCAATAGATTTAATCGACTGCAATGAAAACGTGTAATGTATATTCAACCGCTATGAAATTGTAACATTTAAATGACTATAATATTTATATTCAACTGTAATGAAACATTCATGTTGAACTGACTGAATTAATTAATGTTCTGATGTAATGTTATGAATGTCAAAGAGAAACTTGAAAAGCATCTAGCCAGTTAGCACAGTACAACATGAATAACATTCAGCCAGTTATCTGCACATATGAATGTATTTTTACTATTTTACCTGTAAATACAGTGTCTTATTCTTCCCTTCCAGGGTTGTGGTGATGGCTGGAGATTTCATTTGTCTGAAAAACAATATTAAAACCACTTAAAACTATATTAGAACCATTTTAAAACAATATTAAAACCAATGAAAAACAAGTGTTTTTTTGGCTCTAGTCTATTTACTGCTCCGTGATCTGCTTTGGTGTAGAGACAGACCACCTACTCTATCTGCTAATTTGCACGCACGCATGCACAAAGACCGTTCCAATATCCGTTCTTGACTGGCTCTGCAACCTGCAAAGCGAACTGAGTTCAGTTGAGTGTAGTTGCGGACAGCTGCGCAGATAGCGAACTGGCAAAAATCGAACGTGTACACTAAAGGCTCATTCATACTCCAGTTTTACTCAACTCACCACTCGCCCTGACACATCTCCCTGTATTTACTGACCGACATCTTCCCTTTCACTCTGGGCTATCACGCCGTTCACTGATTGGTCTAGAAGTTGGGTAGGCGGTCTGTCCCAAATGAACTATCACGCACGTACGCGGCGTGTTGCCAATAAACAACAGGTGAAATATCTGTGTCCGCCCGTATGTTTGTACAAAGCCACAATTTAAGTTACGGCGTGTGTGGCATGCACAAAAGTACGACACGATTGCAGCTATACCGACCGTCCTATAGTGTGCTGCAATATTCTGTGGCAAGTTTGGAGAAAAGTGCCATAGCCGTGCCATAGCCAGAGGTCACAATCATCATGAGGTCATCACATTTGGGCAAGTGGCTATGGCCTAATTTAGCCGAAGGAGTGTTTTTTGTGCAAAACTAATGCTTGGAATGGATTCAGAATAATGAATACCCCCTAGTTTGAAACCCCACATGCTACTTAAAGCATAATTAAAATTAGACATTTTGCCTTAAAGGTTTTTAATGGTACCTACCACAACTTTCAAATCCAAAAAAATTCAATCCATCAATTTTTAATATGTTATTTGGATACCCTAAGGATCATAAAAAACCTTGAACGATTACTATTGCAATTAATTTTGGGTCACGCCCCTTTTCAGCATAGATTGACTGGCCTATTAGTAGAATCTGAATGGGTTTAAGTAACGGATTACTCACAGAGAGGAGTTTTCAGTCAGATACTCTAGAACTTCCTGTAATTTGGCAGAAGGTGAAAACTGGAGATTTTGTGGCACCTGACTGCAGGCTGAGCAGTTCTCCTGTCAATCAAACACAATTATGATAAAGCACAGAACAAGTTATGACTGAAGTTAACAGTGCAATAATAATAATGCAGAGCTAAAAGTGTGCAAACACCATTATAAAAGTAAAATATTTAATTTGTGCCACAAACCTTCCTCTCCGCTTCGAAGGTGAACGTGTAGAGTCCATCCACATCGTTAAACACCAGGTAATTATTTAGAGGAATATATGCACTGAAATTTTTTATAAAAACACTATTAATATATGCACTAAAAACAGTTATGATAAAATGGTACCATTTTATTCTCTCCCATAAGAGGGCTGTGGACACTTCAGAAACTCGCCCACCAGTGACATCATCGTTAAGCAGATTATTTTTTTTCTTTTTTATTTGTATTTATTTTAATTCATGTAAAAACAATGGCTTCCATTATAGCATGCTAACTTTCCAGGAATAGAAAGCCTGCCATTTATATTAGATTCCTCATCGATGCCACTAGTAGACATGTTTCTGAACAAAAGATCACTTGAGGAGAGCTTTTGTTTGTTTTTATTTAACTTACCTTGATGCAATTTTAAAAACTTCAGTGGCACAGGCAGCTATGAAGACAAGTTCATAAAGTTGAATGAAATACAATAGAATGCAGGCTGTAAGAATAGAGTAATATAGAATGGAATGGAATAGAATAGAAGGAATATAATCAGTGATTTAGAATTTAGTTTCCTACCAGCAATCACTGCATTGGTTGATGCCACCGCAGGGATGATGCGTTTCACCACCCCTGGTACACAAGAATGCACATTCATTCATTAATTAATAATTAATTAATTAATTACAGGGATGATTTTCACTTGTGTTAATTTTACAGATCAGCTATTTTCAGATGACTAAAATATGAACAAAACAAAATGGAATTTTATTTTAAAAAAATAAAATAAATAAGAGCAACTTTGCCAATTTTGCACCCAAATCCTATTGTAACGAAGTTGAGGACACAGGCCTACAGTAACACACCTGATGTTGGAGTGTGTTTTCACTGTTTTGTGTTTTTGGTGTTTTGTACAGTTTGGGGATTAAATAATGAGTCTGTGATACATGAATCATGGAGCTCAAGCACATGGCTTTGAATGGTAGCCGATCTACAAGCTGTCATGTCATGCTGCAATGCGTTGTGTGCTTGTAGATCAGCTATTTTGATTCAAAAAATCACACCTGTGAAGTGAGGGGCGCTTATACATAATACATTATTTCATGAACAACTGATTTTATGTGATTGGTTGGTTAAATGTACGTCATATTTGGCGGACATTTTACCTAATTTATCCTTTCATTGTCAATGGCTAATATTGAGACGTGTGGGGCCCCTCAAAAATAAATAAAAATAAACTGGGAAAGATTATTTAAAATAAAAAACATATATCCTTTTTAAATTCCGTGCCATCGAACGAAGCTTTGAATATATATACAGTATACATTTATTTTATTTTCCTTTGGATCAGCTCTACCTTGTGTAAGTCTGTAGGTCACTCCAGTGATGTTGAACTGAGCAGATCTCTCCACGGCCTTCTGGAAAACCCACTGGATGTGTTCTGGACTGTCTCCATCTAGGGCTACGTCTAGGAGACAGAGACAACATTACTATCTGTCCTTAACCCACTGTCTGTCCTACCGTCTGTCTCCATCGAGAGCCACGTCTAGGAGACATAGACACAACATTACTGTCTGTCCTTAACCCACTGTCTGTCCTACCGTCTGTCTCCATCGAAAGCCACGTCTAGGAGATTGCAGCAACCACACCTTGCAATTGTTCAAGAATTGCAACAGTTCGACATGCATTAGTCTATGGACCCCCATTTAATGGCATTTCTATCTCTGGGACCCCCAAATTATATTGTAAAATGAATGTTAATTTAACTCTGAGAGTGTACAAATGGAACCAAATGGACCGTAACAGGTAAATTTGGTTCCATTTGTACATTCTCAGAGTTACAGACCCATAAGGGTCCATTTGGTTCCAAACTATCATTTAGCCCTAAATGACCCCTGGGAGTCCCCAGACCCCACTTTGGGAACCACTGGTCTAGGAGACTATAACAATTATTAGTTACTAGTCCGTTCAGGGATATGACATACCCAATCCCTACGTCTCTCCGCCCCACTCCCTCTCTCTCTCTCTCTCTCTCTCTCTCTCTCTCCCCCTTCCCTCCCCTTCTCTTTCTCTCCCCCTCTATCTGCCATTTATATATAACGGGTGTCCCCTGTGGCACACCTGTTGTGTGCTGCTCAGCCAATCACAGCATATTTTTTTAGGATACAATTACTATGATTAGTTTGATTATAGAGAGAAGAGACATTATTATAGCCGTCAATATTTTACATGGTAAAATGGTACAACATTATAGTACTATGTTATGTATAAGATAATCATATTGTACGTCTAAAGCAGGGGTCTGCAAGCGGCTCTAGAGCACACCCCTAGTGGCTCCTGTAGCATTCCCAAGAAATCGATGAAAATGTATAATGTTATTTTTTCCCATTTTTATTTTTAATTTATGGTTTCTGTAGGCCAAACGTGACAAACACGAAAAAATGTGTAGAATAAATATTAAGTTTCAACACATATGTCAACTAGAATTTGCGTCATACAGTAGCATGCAAAACAATCAGCGCCGCGCCAGCCAGGTGTCTATTATAAACAAACCGGTGGCTGTGTGAGGCTGCTGCCTGCTACGCTACTACGGCTTCTACAGGGAGAAAAAGAAAGATAGCCGACGAAAACAGAGGATTTAACATTCGTGGACTTCAAACTCCACCACTGCTGCTAATTTCGTTGCAACCTGGGAGATAATAAAGCTTGGCAAGCTGCATTATAATGTGTAAAAAATGTTGCGGCTCCAGATAGATTTTGAATTTATTTTTGGTCGAAAATGGCTCTTTCAACATCTTGGGTTGCTGACCCCTGGTCTAAAGGGCTTCTCTTTAGACCACTGCAGTATAAATCATCATACTGTACCACCAAAGGGCTTCTCTTTAGGCCACTGCAGTATATCATCATCATACTGTACCTCCAAAGGGCTTCTCTTTAGGCCACTGCAGTATAAATCATCATACTGTACCTCCAAAGGGCTTCTCTTTAGGCCACTGCAGCATTCTGGCGTATTCCACACAGTGTTCAGGGAGCCTGGGCATCGACGCGATGGTGCACATGGGAAAGTTTATCTGTTAGTGTACAAAAATGAACACAGATTAGTGAGATTACAACTCCACACTGAAGGTTTACCCGTTAGTGGACAGAAACACAACACATATTTAATACACCTCCAAACGGTGCTTACCCACTGCTTCATCCGGCTCCACTTCTGAACATTCCCTCGCAGACTCGCGCTATAGAAATGTAGGCCTACCTGAGGGGGGTACAGCTCCAGTGTGCAGTCGATGCAGGCCGTCATGCCGGGCAGGATGACTCGGGCGTTTCCTTTGAAGCCCTCGGTACCTCCATCGATCATAGGGATGATGGAGCTGGGATCCACAACCCCCTCGTCAAAACTCAGCAGAGAAATCTGGAGAAATAAATTAAACCATGTCATTAAAACTCAGCAGAGATTGGTAGAAAGAAGATATTTAAACTGTCACTAAAACTCAGATCTAAAGAAAGATGATTAACATGCGCGTGCATGTGTTTGCGTGAGCGTGCGTGTGTGTGTTTACATTTGAGGTCGCATTCTCACCACAGAGCTTTGCTGCGATTAAAACGAATCCTGCTGCGCATTTTCAGAAAGTGTGCTTCGTTTGGCAGGTGTGAAGGCTCTTTCGAATCCTAATGCGCAGCAAAGAACCGCATTTTACTCCGAGCAAAAACGGGGGTTTCGCTTCGCTTTCAATCGCGCTTGACTACGATTCGGTGCAGGTGTGAATGCAATCCGCAGCAAATAAAGGAAATGAAGCAAACAATGTGGCGGGTGAGGAGCTGAACACAGTTGGAGACGGAGAAGGCATATTTTACGCGGCGCAAAGATGTCCCGTTACCGTGGATAGACGTGGTCGAATGAGGAGAGTGGAGAGAGACTGAAGCCCTGATCGAAATGAGGACGAGTAGCCTACATTAATCAATTGCTTAAGAAAACACAAACACTGCAGTGCAGTGTAATAGTATTATAGCCTACAGAATATTCTGTCTGTCTGTGCGTGCCGTAAACATGGAGTGCTGTCACTGTGTGGGGACTAGTGGGGAGTAGGAACTTTCATCTCGATAAACTTGTAAACATTTTGCGCTGCTGTCTGTTATATCAGTGCGCTCAGCGCTGTGCCTCCATGCCCAAAAGAACAGTGCGTGGCAGCGTGGCTGCGTGCTATATAGTGAGAGAGCGAGAGAGAGGGGGGGGGGGCAGTCCCAGACGGCACGACACATATGCACGTTATGAGTATAAATTTATCACCATAGATTTATCATTTCACTGTGTAGGCTAGTTTATGAATGGAACACATTGATAAAGGTCCCCCCTGCTGCGTTTCCAATTGCTGCGGATCATGACAGTGTGAAGGCAAACCGTAGCCAATTAAATATGCAAGAATCCCATTTCTCCGCCCATACACATCCGAGTCTACCGAAGTATTAGGTGAGAATGTGACCTGAGTCTCATAAACTAATCAATCAATCGATCAAACTATACCAGCATTCCATTCATCCAGCGTCTTGCAATGATGGAGTCCAGTCCACAGACAATGATGTGGAATTCTGTAAGAGGATGCAGAGATCAGTTTTACAAACACAGGATATGATGTTATTATCCAAAGTGCCTTGGACATTGCATGGCATGGCAGGCCATGGGGCGTCCTCCTCCGAGCCAAGCTTGCGCCTAACTGCATACCTGAATGGGACTGGGTGTTACAATCCGTTTATACCATCAGAAACAAGAGTTGGGTGAGGCAATGTTTACCAGTAAATGCAGCGATTAACCGGCCCGGCACATGTGGCACCAGAGCCTGTCATTAGCGTGACAATGAACAAAGTTCATCCAAGACTCCATGACATCTCTGGTGTCCACCATACCAAACCAGCAACACATCGGCAGAGTTTGATTGAATAACAGTTTGCAGAAATACATTACATTTCAAGCACAACTCAAGCACAACAATATAAAGGCATTACACTTGTTTACAATAAGGCCCACCGCCCTCAATTCATCAATACATTCAGAGACACACAAAAATCCCGTTTATAATGGTACCATTCACATGTTAACAATGGTTCAATTAGTACCATGCATGTTTACAATGGTTAAATCAGTACCATTCACATGTTTACAATGGTTCAATTAGTACCATTATATACTATATGTATACCAGTAAGACGCGCAAACGCGGGAAGCGAACGCAGCTGAGACCCTGCAGATCATGTCTGTCTGTCTGTCTGTGTGTCTGTCCCGCTGTTACTGTATATGTGGACCTGGCCCCTTTTGTGCCCATATATGGAGCTGAGTGATTGCTGATGCAACACACTCCATATTTGGATAGCGGGACAGACACACAGACAGACAGACACACAGACAGACAGACATGATCTGCTAGGTCTCATAGTAAGTGCTCAGTGCGTTCGCAATCACTGCGTTCGCAATAAATGCACCACGTCTCTGTGTGTATGTACGTCTGTAATCCACATAACTCCAGAACCGTTCGCCCCACCGACTTCAAATTTTACACACACGTTCCACACCACCACAGGGAGTGCAGTGCCCGGTGTCGAGTCCGTCGGATCACCAGTGGTCCAGAACAAGCACAAAAGCCTCTGCCCGGGCCATGGACAGGGCCCCTGCCCTGGCCCCCTGCAGGGCTCTGGACATGTCCATATATGGAGCTGGCCTGTTCTGACATCACAATGGTGTTCTGACATCTGCTGCCATATACTCCATATTTGGGCATGCCTGATAAATAACCATAATATATATGGGCATAAAAGGGACACAGACATAATAACCCCACCGACTTCAAATTTGACACACGCGTTCCACACCACCACAGGGAGTGCAGTACCCAAGTCAAGTCAGATCGCCAGTTGTCCAGAAACAGCACAAAAGCCTCTACCCAGGCTCCGGACAGGGCCCAAATCCAGATCCAATTCTCCATATATGGGGCTGGCCTATTCTGACATCACAATGATGTTCTGACATCACAATGATGTTCTGACATCACAATGTTATTCTGACATCACAATGATGCGCGACCTTGCCCTTTATTAGCCAATTGATCACACCTGATCACCCCGCAACGGGCACTGTTCTAGTGTTTACAATGGTTAAATTAGTACCATTGACATGGTGTGTAGACTAGAGTACTTACGTCTGTAGAAAGAATCATCAAAGTCTTGTATCTTGTTAAAGTGTCTGTTATGAAGTGATTAAGAACAACACACGTCTAGTTCTCATTTTCTACTACTATACTTGGGGACATTTGGTCCGCACGCACACGCACACACACACACACACACACACACACACACGTCACGCACGCACGGCTGTTGAAGAGGATACGGAACAACTTGACATCCAGGAATACGAGTGTTGATGAAGTCTGCTGCTACGTCTGCTTTGGGACGTCCTACATCTCCGAGTCTGAAAACATGAACTATGACCTATGAGTATGATCTGTGAACTATGAACTATGACACTGTTGTATTGTTTTTGTTTCAATTTACAGATTATTATGGATTATTTGGGGAAATGTGACTGCTTAGAGTAGACTCACAGGTTCATGGTTTACTTATGATCCTAGGTGACTATTTCTATGCATTTGATGTATTACCATGTGCAATTCTTGCTTTCTGTTCTGGATTAAGAGCTGAGGACTAAACACCTTGATTGTTAATTATTATTATTATCATTATTATTACCTGAATAGAAACTGTCTGTTGAGGTTAGACAGGTCTATAGTGTCCATGTCAACCACATGAATGAGACGGAACCCAGAGAGAGCCTGAAACAAAACAACATTAGTTTATTTATGTAGTGTGTGTGTGTGTGTGTGTGTGTGTGTGTGTGTGTGTGTGTGTGTGTGTGTGTGTGTGTGTAATTTCCTACCAGGTTCTTCAACAGTTCACATCCCAGTCCTCCTGCTCCAATCACTAGGATTTTACACGTCTCCAATAAGAACTGTAGAGACTGATGGAATTATGATTATTATTATATAAAATAAAAATATATTAAAATACATTCATATAAGAACTGTACAGACTGATGGTATTATATTTATCATTATATAAATCCAAATCAGGATGGGTGAAAGGTCAGAGGTCAAAGGGTTACCTCTGCACTGGGTTCAAAGTCAGGGTGGGTGAACGGCCCAGGTCTCTCCAAGAACTTCTTCACATGATTCCACCTGCCGTCCCAGTCACAGTCTGTAGCCATACTGTACATAACATAACACTAGTGTTACTGTACATAAACACTGTCCCAGTCACAGTCTGTAGCCATATTTTTGGACTTAAAGCTGAAGGAAATAAATACTTTAATGAATATAGTGGTTGCAAAGATATTATTAATTGATTGTCCGAGTCCCACGGTGGGAGTTCTGGACTGGTTTTGGTGAATATTAAGTAGTTCCGGTCATTTGGTTGGGGGGCACTCAGTGGGGGCCACTATTGTTGACCTATTTCCACGACACACACACACACACACACACACACACACACACACACACACACACACACACACACACACACACACACACACACACACACACACACACACACACACACACACACACACACACACACACACACACACACACACACACACACACACACACACACACACACACACACACACACACACACACACACACACACACACACACACAACTAACTTTCCAGTCAGGTCCTCTTCTATTCTCCTTCTTTTCTTCTCCCTAAAAGAGAATAAATGAAATCATGTTTAATAACAAAGTGGCTCAGGGGGAGTGACAACCGTGAGGTTCCCAGTTCGATCCCGGGCTTCCCCAGAGTTAGTGCTTCCTAACTCTTCCTAGACTCTGAACCCCTAATTGCTCCCCATTTAGAACCATTTAAGAAATGCTGGTCACTTTCTACATCTTCTACTCAGGCTTTCGTGAACACCCCAGAGGGCCCAGACAGTTTTTTAAGTTGCTCGATTCAATATTTAGATATTTGATATTAATTTTATCAGACACAACCCCCTTCCTATACAAACCCTGTGAGGAGGACATGTTTATTTCGATTACTTTTTTCACAAAAAAAAGCATCCTTACGTATTAGGAGGGCATGAGTCACTATAGATCCAATAATGGGTGTTTTTTATGAATACATCATGGTTAAAATGGAGTTTGAAGTTACAATGGGTTTGTACTTTGTATAGGAAGGGGGCGTGTCTGAGAACATTTATATCAAATATCTAAATACTGAATCAAGCAACTTATTGTCTACACAAAAGTAGACAATAAAATGACAAACACTTTTTAAAGTGTCCCACACCATAACATAACTTTACAAATAGCCTATAGATTTATCTACAAGCTCACAAGGCGTTGTGAGCTTATTGACAGTATAGTCTATTTTCGTGCGTTGTGAGCCAGCTATTTCCAGCCAGGGCTTGTATTATCGTGCAGACATGATTCATTCCTTGTTAGACTGGTAATAGAATCACATGAATTAGCTCTGGTCTCTATTCCGTACATGGAATAATTAGTGGAGACTTGTTGTGATGATCGTTGACATGATGCATGTGTATAATGTATTTACTTATGTATGTGTTTCTTCTATACTTTCCACTCAGGGCTCTCTCCTCAGACATTCTTCTACATGCATGTAGGTATATTAGTAGGTAGCCTATATATACTGTATTTATAGATTATGATTACATGGGTATATGATATATGTATGTATTTCTACTCACTGCTGTCTCTCCTCAGACATTCTTCTACATGTATAGATGTGTATGGAAGGTATGGATATATTTATACATGTACAGATATAGATATAGACACAGATAAAGGTATATTTATGTATTTCTACTCACGGCTCTCTCTCATCAGCCATTCTTCACGCTCCCATGTCCTCCATTGATGGACGCAAATTGTTCACGCACGTCAACGCTGCGCCATAAATAACGCATCTACAGTTGTCCCACAGTCTACCGATGGCTGCGCAAACTCTGCGCAGCTTTGACCTCATCTGGTTTACGGTCACGGCGTCCCCAACTGTCGCGAGAAGTTCCATGAAACAGTGTGGTCCAATCAGCATAGCGCTGGTGCTCGGTGGTGGTGTTGTGTCAAATATTGTGTCTCCATCAGAATCAGTTTCCCCGGAAGTTATTTTAACTAACAACAAATTAGGCTATGTCAACCCTAGATATATATGTCTATGATGTCAACAACCTCTGTAGTAGAATTACGAGGTATCCTATAATATAATGAATGTATTAAAATTAAAATAACATGAAAATCAATCAATCAATCAATCAATCAATCAATCAATCAATCAATCAATCAATCAATCAATCAATAAATCATGCATCCGTATCAGCTCTGGAACCCGGACCGGAACAGAACAGCTGTTCGTTCGATCCTAGCTCTGTTCCATAGCCTTCCTGCTTATGGAACAGAGCTAGTTCGATCCATAACTTCGATCCCTCTTCAGTCCACCAAATGAAATGGAGGGGAAACACATTTCAACAGGGACACAGAAATCCTCACTACACCTGTAGGCGTGTCCTCCTCAGTGACAGGACAGTGTTGCCATGTCTGCTTATTATAAGCTACTTTGGATGCTTTTTTTGACATTTTTCTGTAAAGTCACTAAATATAATATTCGTAGGTGTGGGTTGCTGTTGCTGTTATTTAGTTGTTGTTTTTTTTTTTGGGGGGGGGTCTTGTCTTTTTCTAAAAATGTTTCAGATGTTAGGGTAAGATCAACCTGCCTCCTGGTCTGCTGCAGTGTTCTATCTATCTATCTATCTATCTATCTATCTATCTATCTATCTATCTATCTATCTATCTATCTATCTATCTATCTATCTATCTATCTATCTATCAAAAATAGCAGATCTGCTATTTGAAAAAAATCAAATATCCAATGCAGCTTTAAAGTGTTGTAACTTTAAATATAAAATCGCAGCCTTCAATGAGAACGAGGCGTTGAGGGGAGAGGTCGAAGCTCTGAGACGAGGACACGCCGCCTCGAAAGGAGCGCACGCACCTCCACGAGGGATGTACGTATACCAGCAAGGAAGAATTCGACGGCTCGGTGAGGAGATCAACCGCGAGGCAAATTCCCCGACCTGCACCAAGGACGAAACCTTAATTTATTGCACTAGCCGTGCAAGGTGGGAAGGCAAGACGGCTGAATTAGCTCGCGCCAAATGTTCTGTCGAAATCCGATCATTCGACGGTCAATATCTGTTGTTCCCTCAATTTCTGCAAGATCTCCAAAACTACCCCAGCGGCCAAGCCTCAGTGACAGACATGAACTTCCTCACACGGCATACCTCCGGTGCCGCTCGGGAGGCCCTCTCGCACATATAAGCCCTATTTGGGCATATACGGAAGCCATGAGGAAGCTCCAGGAGAAGTACGGCAATCCCAGTGACCTCCTTGTCCAACAGGCACAAGACTGGCTACCAGTACTGGACTTGGCCGACTACGGGCTACTGGCTGAGTTCCTCTGCAACCTCCAGGACCGACTAGAGGCCATGCCTAGTGGAACGGATCGAGCGAACTTCATCATGAGATCCATTGTCGGAAAGCTACCAGAGCGATCACGAGTTGCATGGACAAGACAAGAAGTAGACACGGCAGTAACTCCTCCCAGGACAGAGAATTTCACCCTGATAAATCCAGGCCATCATACCGCCAGGATCGCTCCCCCGAACGGAATTATCGTCAATCGGACAAAACATGCAGCCCCTTAGACAAAACATGCGGCCCCTTAGCCCTTAGCGGGCCGCAAAACATGCGGCCTGCAACGTCCAAAGTCAAAACCGAACAAAGTCAGGCCGACTAGGCTAGGCCGGCTAGGATTCGCCATCCTGGTATTCTCATTGATAGCCGTAGTTGTCGCTCGTAGAGGGACACGCCCCAGACAATTACAAATCACAGTGGGCAACCAGGAGCTACTATGTCCCAGCATCTACCAGAGGAACGATTGGCTAATGATAATTGACACGAGCGCTTCGCAGCCTGGCAACCCGCCAGGGCCACAGACGAGACCACGTGCAGCCATGGCCGAACTCCCGGGCGGAGGGCCTACCCAGTCTCAGATCAATCATGAAGCAACAAGAGCCCGCACTCCCAACAGTCCCCCGTGGACACGACCCCACGCTCAGCTATGGCGCATCCTCTATTCATCATTCCAGGACCAGGACCTGGAATTACAGCACCTGGAATCCAGGTGCTGTAAGGCTCCCAACCATGGCAAGCTCTAGTGCGACAACGCGATCCTCTAGGATCCTACTTACGTCACTAGAGCAAAGAAGGCAGAAATCAAAACGACCCGTCACCGTGACCGACCTAAGAAGTGAATCCGCTAGGGGACCCACGGGGGAATGTTGTCACGGAAACGGTTAGTGGCGTGACGTCAGGCCACGACGTCACGCCACCCTATAAAGTACAGCGCAGAAGAGAAGACAGATCATTGCAGTTTTTTAGAGATTGAGATAGAGAGAGCAGAAGAGAGATTACCTTCAGTGTTCCAGATACCCAGTTAGAAGTGCCCTATACATCTAAGACTCGGACGAACTCAGAGTACCAGCGTCAGCGAAGACCGACCAGGGTGCCAGTTCAGTAAGGAGGAGATCAATATAAATAAAATATACATAATCATAATATACATAATCATATAAAAAGGGGTAGGCCTACTTGCGTCTACACCACTTAAGCTCTACATAAAAAGGGATACTCGCGTCTACACTGCTTGCTTATTTTTGGCTTGTTTTCATAGAAATCTGGCAACACATGGTTGCATGTGTCAGCTGGTGCTGAACAGGCCTGATCAGCTGACCAGAACTGTCAGAAAAGAAAGAGACAGTCAGACAGAACCACAGGACAGAACGGAACGCAGACAGTTTGGACGGTCTACTCTGCTTTGGATCCAACATGGCGTCAGGCAGGATGGAGCTGGCTCCGATCAGACCATGGGATGACTTCTGCCCAGGTTCGTATAGTAGAATAATAATATAGTTCTTGTTTATTAACATATAGTAATTAACCATGGGATGACTTAACCCCCAGGTAGTAAGTAGGATGAGAATATATAGTTATAGAATGATATGTTAACCAGGTTCTGACCGCTTCGCCAAGCCGGACTTTGGAGATCTGACCAAATGGAACAACAGAGTTATAAACAACCTGCTGTACTACCAGACCAACTACTTCCTGGCAGCTATCCTGGTCTTCATCATAGTAGGGTAAGACTAATATAAAATATAACATATTAATATAGTCCTTATCATAGTAGTTTAAGTTATAATTATACTATTATTTATCATTACCATCCTGGTGTTCATCATAGCAGGGTAAGCACAGGCCAGGGTAATTAACTGACAGCTGAGCTAACTAGTAGAGCTTTTGGGCTTTATTGTGTGTGTGTGTGTGTGTGTGTGTGTGTCTGTGTGCGTGTGTGTGTGTGTGTCGGCTGTCCGATGGGGTATGATGAATGGGGCTTAAATGAGGCTGCATTCTTTTCTGACCCCCCCGCCCACATACACACACCCATCATGAGTCATGATTAAAACATTTATATATGACTAACCATCTATTTATGTATGACTGAGAATCTTTATATGGTTCTCATGCCACTGTACCACCGTTACTTACTTGTAAATACATTTTGCATTTACAATTTTACAATGTAGTCATTTATAATCAAACATAGTTACGAGGCGAGGAAACGATGTTCAAGTTGCTAGCTCAAACATACTGAGCCCAGATGTATTCCCTTGCCGTAGCAGCACAAACTAACCCGAGGTTGAGGGTGGGTCACTGATGTAAAAACAAATACACAGAGTGGCTAGCCCAAAGCTAATCATATCAGAACGTACCGTGTCTCCCAGTCCACAGTCTATGGTGTGAGTCGGTCTTGGCTGGAGAGAAGGTTACGGTTAAAGTCCTACTATTTGTCACATGCATTGCTCGATATACAAAATTTGTTCTCCGCGTTAGACCCATGTCTTGGAACGGTGAGCCGCAGCCATGCTGCGTTTGGGAATATTTTGTAGTTGATCTAACCACCCAATAACAACCCTCCAGTCCCATTTTTACAGTCATCAGGTACAGGTGTGACCCAGCTGGGGATCGAACCCCGACCTCCCAGTTTCAGGGCGGACACTCAGGCCACAAGGCCACTGAGCTGGTATAAGAACAGATCTATGTGGTCACTATAGTCTTCATGTTAATATATTATATTTATATTATGTTCAGGTTCCTCAACCCTATGGGTATGTTCCTGGGGGGTACAGTGGTGACCCTGGTGTTCATGGGGTCGGTCTGGGCTGGAGAGAACAAATCGATGATCAAGAACTTCAAGAAGAAGAACCCGACACTCTTCATGGTGGCGGTGATGGGAACCTCCTACTTCCTGTTGTCTCTGTGTGGAGGAGTGATGGTGTTCATCTTCGGTCTGTCCTTCCCTCTACTCTGTGAGTACATGCACACACAGATGTATTGTCACAGCACAGATTTACAAAGTAAAAGAGTGGGTGAAATTCGTTTTTGTTTGTAGTTCCCATCGTATTGTTTTTCCATACAGTAGATGATAGAAAAAAGGGGTGGGGGCAAGGGTTAAAGGAGATCATGAAAAGAGACAAGGTCAAAACAAATCGACATAGTTACACATAAACCTGAGATGAGGTACTGTATAAAGGTGTGTGAGCATACTCTAAATATGCTAACCTCTAGTAGGCCTACATAACCTCTAAATAACCTGTGCATAGGACTGCTTTACTATTACATTGCAGTGCTACAGGCTGAAGTGGTGTCTGGATATTGTACTCACCTCATGGGAAAGTGTTCATCTTGGTTGAATTAATTCTGGTGAAAACCATTGAGCACAATGATGATGCATAAATAACTGATCTGTTAAATAAACCAGTTCTTCTATCAGTTCCTGTCATTACTGAAGGAAACACATTGGCATCAGTACAGTTCCTCTGTCACTATGAATTAACTTAAATAATTAAACACATTTGAAAAGCAGCCTGACATCAACACACCACTACACTTGGGGTGGCAGTGGCTCAGGGGTAGAGTTGCCTGACAGATTGGTTGTCAGTTTGACACTGGTTTGGAGGCAGTTCCACTGTGAGGCCCCTATCCTTTACAACTTTACATTTAAAGCAGCCAGGAAGGCTCACAAAAGCTTCACTGCTCTGGTGAAAACAAGTGTGTACTTTGTTTACATCTGCTACACTCTGGTGAAAACAAGTGTGTACTTTGTTAACCTGAGTGAAATACTTCTTTAAAAATCACACCCGTGTGAAGTGAGGGGCACTAATATATTAAAGTCTAACTCATGTTGATTAGGTGATGTAATGGTGATGTAAAACAAATGGTGCCAACACAAACATTAAATGCCATTAACAATAAAGAGACAATGAAGGACAATATGACGTAAACTTTCCCTTCATTGTCAATGGCGTTTTTAAAACAAACATTGAACTAAAAACAAACATTAAACCTGTATATATGAGGGGCTAGCCGCTCCTCAAAAATGGGAGGCGAAGTACCCGTCCTCTACCACTAGGTGGAGTCTAAGACTTTGAATGTGCTCCTATTAGTTAGACTGGGTTACACACACACAGCATGACATCAGCCTGCTAAAAACACTGTGTCCAATTCAACAATCCATGACAACCATCAACACAACACGATAACAGCTGCTGTAATCAAATCGTGTGTGTGTGTGTGTGTGTGTGTGTGTGTGTGTGTGTGTGTGTGTGTGTGTGTGTGTGGTGATATTTAACCCCTTGTTCTCCTGGGCCTACAGTGATACTGGTGCATGCCTCTCTGAGGCTGAGGAACATGAAGAACCGTCTGGAGAACAAGATCGAGGGGGCGGGGCTGAAGAGGACGCCCATGGGTGTCATCCTGGATCTCCTGGACCAGCAGGAGGACCGGATGAACAAGATCCAGGACTTCATAGAGAGCAAGTTGAACAAGGAGTGACCTCTGAACCCCACAAACACACTCACACACTTCATAGAGAGCACGTTGAACAAGGTGTGACCTCTGACCACACACACACACCATAGAGAGCAAGTTGAACAAGGAGTGACCTCTGAACCCCCCCCCCCCCACACACACACACACACACACACACACTCACACACTTCATAGAGAGCAAGTTGAACAAGGAGTGACATCTGAACCCTCCCACGGTCCCACCCCCCCCCCCCCACACACACACACACACACACACACACACCATAGAGAGCAAGTTGAAGGTGTGAAGAGAAGACCCTAACCCCACCCATCCACAGATCTTCTTAGAGAGCCCCCCCCCCCCCCCCCCCCCCCAAATGGGTTAAACCTAACCGAAAGGTCAAATATTAGTTATCAGTGCCATTACTGGAGGGATGGTACCATTATGAATTGGTACCATCCTGTAGATCTGGTGCCATACCATTTATGAAATGTTACTCTCCAGATCTCAACACAAACGGAGCAGTGAGAACAAGCGGACACACAAACCAAACACCCAAAGCCAAATGTCCCTTATATGGACAAGAAAGTTTAACTTGACCTTTGACTCATCCAGCGCTGACCAATGGGAAGCGATTCTACAAACTAAACATATTTGATCTTTAGGTCGGTTATGTGGGGCGTGCAGCACCGTCGTATGGGGAAGCATAAATCTGGCATGAGAGGATGAGGATTGTTTTTTCTTTTTAGATTTTTTTGTCATCATATTGTATTGTTAGATAATCTATTATTAATGACACATTTATACTGGATATAAAATGAGCTTTAAGAGGTTGTTGTGTATTATTATTATTATTATTACCCTTATTATTATTTATGCTATCTATGTAGTGCTAAATCACCCTTTATGTCTAATGTTGGTTTACATGCTGTTAAGTTTGCACATTCACTCACTGTATGAATGATAGAAATGGAGACACAGACGCCAACATTCTCCTCTGTTCAATGAAAAGACAAAACCATGCTAGTTAAACCAAAACACAACATTTACATGAAGTTGAGTTCATCAGTGTCATGGTTTAAGAGAGAGACTTTATTTATCTCATTTAACAATCATGGTTTAGAGAGAGACGGTATTTATTTCACTTAACAAATGTCTGCATGTCAGAAGTAATTATCGTAATGTCTATTTGCATGTTAAGGCAATTAGATATACATGTACTGCAGCTTGAAAATATTATAAAATGTGTCCAAATAACTGAATAAATATAGGAAATCTGAACTATATCATTTTTCTTCCTCAGGTGGTGAAATGCAGTCAAATGTTAGTGGAAATACCAAAATATGAGCAAATAGCAATAATAATATTATAATATCCTTCATGTTGGAATCATGTTCAATTCCGAGACCTGGTTATCTCTGCAGTTTGTATATTTATGTGACCTGACCAATTAACATAATATAATATATAATAAACATATATTTGATATTAAGCACTCCTAAGCCCTATTTGTAATTTGCTGTATGACGGTGGTGCAGTTCATATTGTCATCTAAAACTATGAGGAACAAAATAAAAACGAAGCTATGATGACTAAGATGACGCTGCCATGCTCCGAAAATAGCCAATCTACAAGCTTTTAGATCGTCTATTTTCTTGGCAGAGCATGAAAGCACTATTATTTTTGTGAGGATTTCTGAACATTCAGTAAAAAAGAACCCTCCTGACAGCTATGCAATATTTAAAATGGACGGCAAATGCATTTTTATTGGTTGAATTCATTTCATTTGTTATTCATGTCTGTTTTTCTTTTACATTTTAATGTGTTTGTATTTTCATAATAGAGCATGCCAAGAAAATAAAGTGCTGATGTTTTCAAAAGCACACAAATATTACATCACATCAACATCTGTAATGTTTGTCTCCCCTGCATTAGTAAATAACTCAACATTAATGTTACTGTGGTATTTACATGTTCTGTTACAGTAATGAATATAATCAAATTATGTTCCTTGTAAAGTAGAAAAGATAATGTGCATTTTATATTTTGACGTTTCTCACATGAAGTGTGGATATTTGTCACATTAACATTAAGTGTGTGCATGCTAATCTCACTAACGGATGATCCTATAAAGCAGTGATACTCAACCTCAGGCCCGCGGGCCACATCAGGCCCGCGGGACCATTATGACTGGCCCACCAATGAAAATCTAAAAAAAAGAAGAAAAAAAAATCTGGAAATGAAATAAAAATAAATAAATCTGAATGAAGTTATCTTTAATTACATTATTATAAGTAATACTATTAGAGTTGTACTATTACTCGAACGAAAATAAAAGCTTGGGGGGGGGGGGGGGGGAGATGCAATGCAAATGAAAGACATAACTGTGTATCCCTATTCCCTGACATAATTTTATAGCTAAACGGACAGAATTCTATTTTATTTGAATGATGAAACCCAGCTGCCATTAATAGTTGGAAATGGAAATGGAAATTGCGGAAATTGCGGAAATTGTAATTGCGGAAATGGTGGAAATGGAAATTGCGGAAATGCTGAAATGGAAATTGCGGAAATGGTAATTGCGGAAATGGTGGAAATGGAAATTGCGGAAGTTGCGGAAATGGAATTGAGGAAATTGCGGAAATGGAAATTGAGGAAATTGCGGAAATGGAAATTGAAGAAATGGTAATTGCGGAAATTGCGGAAATTGCTCTTCACTTATAGCTATCTATTTTCAGGTAGATTGTTTTATTTTACTCAGTCAGCCATATCACTACTCATTTTTTTTCATGAAAAAGGTCATAGCTGGGTAATCTATTTTCAGGCAAATTGTGTTTATTGTATTTTATTTTACTCAGCCATAACAATTTATTTTCTGTTAACCAACTTGCTGGCTGGCAGGCAGGCAGACAGCTACTCATAGACAGGCAGACAGACAGACAGCTACTCATGGAGAATTGGACAGGCAGGCAGTCAGACAGCTACTCATAGACAGGCAGACAGACAGCTACTCATGGAGAATTGGACAGGCAGGCAGACAGCTACTCATGGACAATTGGACAGGCAGGAAGGCAGACAGCTACTCATAGACAGACAGACAGCTACTCATGGACAATTGGACAGGCAGGAAGGTAGACAGCTACTCATAGACAGACAGACAGCTACTCATAGACAATTGGGCAGGCAGGCAGACAGCTACTCATAGACAGACAGACAGCTACTCATGGACAATTGGACAGGCAGGAAGGCAGACAGCTACTCATAGACAGGCAGACAGACAGCTATACTCATGGACAATTAGGCAGGCAGGCAGACAGCTACTCATAGACAGGCAGACAGACAGCTACTCATGGACAATTAGGCAGGCAGGCAGACAGCTACTCAGACAGGCAGACAGACAGACAGCTACTCATGGACAATTGGACAGGCAGGCAGACAGACAGCTACTCATAGACAGGCAGGCAGACAGCTACTCATAGACAGGCAGACAGCTACTCATTGACAGACAGACAAATAACTACTCATGGACAGACAGACAGACAGGCAGGCAGGCAGGCAGGCAAAGAGCTACTCATGTTATGTTATTATGTTATTATAACAGCTACTCATGTTATGTGCAATAATTTGTGCAGTTATGGAAACAGCTCTTTGTGTTTATGCAAGAAAATGTAACACATTTATTTATTTACATATTGTGTGCATGCACATTGTACTTTGATACATTTTGCGAAAATAAAGCAATTGAAAGAGAGAAGTTATCAAGTATCATTAATGTCGTAATTTTATCTACTGGCCCCTGGCCCCTTGCCATTTTTGTAATGTGGCCCACAGGTAAATCTATTTGAGTATCCCTGCTATAAAGTCTGTATCAGGGGTCTTCAACAGGGGGACCTCAGAGTTACTCCAAATCTGGTGTGGAATGATTTCATTTTTACATTAAACACTTGAACTCTTGCCCCTGTGTTAATAGTCCCTATTCTGGGGGGAACATTAGCAGACAATAGCAGATCTACAAGCTGCGACTTGTGAGCTTGTAGGTCTGATATTCTCTCAGCTGAGCAAAAAAATTACAAAAAAAACCTTGAAGACTCCTACTATAAAGGATTATGGCATAATTCAGTTCTATGTGTTATTGAGTATTAATGGTGTAAACACACATCAATAGCATTGAGTGTAAACACATTCATAACATCAATAGCATTGAGTGTAAACACAGCTGACTGTCAACCATGATAATAAAAGTTGTCAAGTTGACCATCTATAAGGAAGCAGAACTTATTCTCATTTATTTTAAACACATCCTTTGTCTACAATATTCATTCATTCATCACCTGTAAGGCACAACAGAATTTTAATGTTGGTGGTAGAAAATTGGATATTAAAAATCACACACTCTTATCATACTGTATCATCTAGCCTGGCCCTGGTATGGAGGGCGGGTGCTGTCGGGATCATATTGGTTCACCGACCTGAGCGCCAAGTTGCAGCCGCACGTGAGCGTCATTTCCATCCACCAGCTGTTTAAAAACCCGGAAGAGACGCCTGTTCTAGGCGATTTTTGACGCGACGATGTGCTTGCGCCTAATATGTGCTTTGCTCTAAATATGCTAACCTCTAGTAGGCCTACATAACATCTAAATAACCTGTGCATACAGTGCCGGTTCTAGGCCTTTTGAGGCCCTAGGCAACATATTATACAGAGCCCAAAATGTTTATAAACAAATCACAAATGTTTATAAACAAATCACAAATGTTTATAAACAAATCACAAATGTTTATAAACAAATACCAAAATGTTTATAAACAAATCCCATATCCCTTGGTCCTACCCCCCCGACCATGAGACTTACTACAGGTAAACTGGTAGTGGTCCTACCCCCCCCCCCATGAGACTTACAAATCCCAAATGTTTATAAACAAATCCCAAATGTTTATAAACAAATCCCAAATGTTTGTAAACAAATCCCAAATGTTTATAAACAAATCACAAATGTTTATAAACAAATCACAAATGTTTATAAACAAATACCAAATGTTTATAAACAAATACCAAAATGTTTATAAACAAATCCCAAATCCCTTGGTCCTACCCCCCCGACCATGAGACTGGTAGTGGTCCTACCCCCCCATGAGACTTACAAATCCCAAATGTTTATAAACAAATCCCAAATGTTTGTAAACAAATCCCAAATGTTTATAAACAAATCCCAAAATGTTTATAAATAAATCACAAATGTTTATAAACAAATCACAAATGTTTATAAACAAATACCAAAATGTTTATAAACTAATCCCAAATCCCTTGGTCCTACCCCCCCGACCAACAGTGCATAGGACTGCTTTACTATTACATTGCAGTGCTACAGGCTGAAGTGGTGTCTGGATATTGTACTCACCTCGTGGGAAAGTGTTCATCTTGGTTGAATTAATTCTGGTGAAAACCATTGAGCAGAATGATGATGCCAATAAACCAGTTCTTCTATCAGTTCCTGTCATTACTGAAGGAAACACATTGGCATCAGTACAGTTCCTCTGCATGTCACTATGAATTAACTTGAATTTAACTCTAAAAAGAAGAGCTCTCTGCACAGCAGCCATATTGGACAGACATTGGACTTCTTCCTTTATACTTCCTTAACAGGTGTTACCAATGATACTAATAAAGGCTCTGTTCTGTTTAGTGTAGCATAGTGGTTCGAATCTCAAACGTTTTCATTTCAGGACCACCATAACTCAGAGTGTACTTGCCATGCCCCAAGCTGTGCTACTCATAGGCCTGGGATGGAACCCATGACCTGGTGGTCCAAAGGCAAGAGCTCTACTGACTACTATACACAAATGAAACCAAATGGACCCTTACATTTTTAAAACAAAGGCATTGGAATGTTTTTTTAAACATTTTAATGGGGGCACAACATATATTCAGATGGGGGTCTGCAGTCAAATACATGGGGTCCTTGATATGAAAATGTTTGAGAACCAGCTGGTTTAAACATTAGGAAACTACCCTTTAGAAACAAGACCAAATTATCAACTATACACTTTAGAAACACGTCCCAAATAAAGAACTACACTGTAGAAATAAGACCAAATAAACAACTACACTTTAGAAACAAGCCCAAATAATCAACTACACTTTAGAAACAAGCCCAAATAATATACACTTTAGAAACAAGACCCAAATAGCTACACTTTAGAAACAAGACCCAAATAATAAACTACACTTTAGAAACAAGACCAAAAAAATAATTAAACCCACTTATTTACAAGCAACTTGGCAACACTGCTTTTATAGCAACAGACTTTTAACTCCAGTCTTTGTTTTATTTCATTTATTCCAACAAACACTAAGAATTATTCAATACTAATAGATACATACATAGATAACACAATAAATTAATTCATATAATGCAGTGCTATTTCGTTTTGCTTAACAGCCTTAAAAGTATATGATAATGGTAAATATACTAACAGAAGGAAGAAATTAAACATGTTTAAAATACACAGTAACTGGAATATGGATGTATTATTTTAGAAGAGACTTGTTTCAGGAGATTCCAACTGTTTGGGAAGTGGAGTCTGTAGAGAGAGACAAAGATAATGTAATAAGAGGAGGAGGAAGAAGAAGAAGAGAGACAAAGATAATGGTGGAAAAAGTACTCATGTTAAAGGACCACTTTACCACTTTTCAACCTGCTTTCATCTCACTCATTTTCATGATAGGTCTGTGTGTCTCATAGGAGGGCTGTGGGCAGTTCAGAAACCCGTCCACCAGTGACATCATCGATGGTGAATTCAAGCGAATAGAAACTGCAGGCTAACTATTCTCACGATAATAAAAATCTAAATATGTTTAAAAAGAAATCTTATTTAAAAAAAATCTGCCTAGCAATGATGTCACTGGTGGACGGGTTTCTGAACTGCCCACAGCCCTCCTATGAGACACAGACCGAGCAGGAAAAAAATGTGGTGTTTTATCTCACATTAGTGAGGACCAATTATATGAAGATAAGTTCAAAAGTAGTGAAATGGTCCTTTAAGTAAAAGTATCAATAGAAGTTATGCAGGAACGCCCACTGAGTGTCAAAAAACTACTTTCTGGCCTTGACAGCCCATTCATCCAAACAGAAAAGTCCTATTTGATTGCATTAAACAACGTTAAACAATGTTAAACTCACTTTGCATGTTGCTTTGCCACTCAATGTGCCATTCACTTTAATCATGCGCATACTCTCTATAGGCCTACTGCAATATAGAACTGCTCTGTTACAAGTAAAAGTCCGGAATTCAAAGTACAAAAGTATTGGATTCAAATGGTACTTAAAGTATACCAAAAGTAAAAGTAATGTAGGCACTGGGTACCATTTTTACAGTCTTTGGTATGACCCGGCCGGGGATTGAACCCAACCTCCCAGTTTCAGGGCGGACACTCTAACCACAAGGCCACTGTCTGGTACAATGTGTGAAGATTCGTCGCATTGTGAGCTTGTACATCTGTGATTTTAAAATGGGCGAAATGTAGGCCTACAGTGTATATACGTAGGGCTGAAGTGGTTCATACCGTATATGTTTTTGTAATAATAAAAATCTACAAAGTAACTAGTAGTACGTTTTCTAATGAATGTAGTGGAGTAAAAGTACAATATTTGGATCCAAGATGTAGTGGAGTACAAGTAAAAATATTGGAAATTGGAATTACTCAAGTAAACTACAAATACCTCAATGTGTCCGTACACGGACAAATGTGTCCTTGGCAAATGGTTCTTTACACACCATTATTATTATTTTTTATCATATAAGACCCAATTACTGAATGTCAAGTCTCCAGGTTTTCATCAGAATATGTATGACACTTATTTACTATGACACTATATGGCATATTAGGAGTCCAACTACTACTGGATCTCAAACATATTATTTGCAAGGACCCCCTTAACTCTGAGAGTGTACAAATGGAAACAAATGCATCCGTAAGGGTCCATCCGGTTCCATCTGTATACTCTCAGAGTTACAGACCTGTTATGGTCATTCAGGGCTAGCTCTTTATGTTTCTGGTAATATTACTGTCCACTCATTTTGTATGTCCGCGGCAAAATTTTGACAAAAATGTCCACCACAAGCCAACATGGCGATGACCCTTGTAATGTAATTAGTAACTTTCCACCACTGAGAGAAAGAAGATATATCAATGACTCTGTTTGACCTGTTTTGGCCATCATTAGAGCCTATCCAAATGGGTTGAAATGGGGGGTCAAATCAACTAATCAAATGATTCCCGAGTGTGGCACGGCTGCAGCTCACCACTCCTTGGCTGCGGCTCACCGATCCAAGAGATGGGTCAAATGCGGAGATTGGAGAACAAATTTCACTGCGGTAACGCGTGTGTGATAAATCGTACGACTGTAAAGTAATGACTTTTAGTCATTATTATATACTCACAGCTTTGAGATAGGCGATGTTGCTTGTTTTGATCGCGTTGAGCAGATGGTCTCGAGGCGTCTCGTCCACCTTGGCCGGCTCCCTGCGTCGAGGGACGGGTTTAAGAGTCTGAATGACGGCCTTCAGGTTGGGCTTCTCTAACTTCAGGAAGTCGTCATGACCGCTGCCGTCCTCCTCCCGGGCTCTGGACGTCTTCCTGAGCTGGATGCTGGGAAGCTGCGACCTCTGCGCCGGCTCGTCGTCCATGACGAACAGAGGGTTACGTTTCTTGGGTGTCTTTTTGAGCTGGACATCGTTCAGTGGACTCTCCGCTGGTTCCGCTGCTGCGTTTATTGCCGTCTTTGGAATGTTGCTGTTGTTTGTAGTGCGTTTATATTGTTGTTGTTGTGACTTGGACAGAGACGTGTTGTTGTTCTCTTGTGGTTCTCTGAGGTGTTCCACGTTGGGCAGAACCACGCCGTTCTTGCGCAGGATCTCGTCGGAGGGAACCAGACCGTGTTGCTGCAGCACCTCGATGGGGGGGATGTACCTGAGGAGGAAACAACGGTGGCAGAAACCTCTTATATATCTCCACATTTTAACCGTTTGCTTTTGTTTTTCGTGTAAATTAACGGTCCTACTTGATCATACCTCAGGGTCACACAAAAGCATCTGCAGCATAGGAGGCAGGTTGATCTTACCCTAACATCTGCAGCAGACCAGGAGGCAGGTTGATCTTACCCTAACATCTGCAGCAGACCAGGAGGCAGGTTGAGGCTGTTCTCGTACATCTGCATGACCTCCTTCTTCTCCCGGACCTCCTGCAGCCTCTGCTCCTCCTTCCTCTGCTGCCTCTGATGGTCCAGGTTCCTGGTCAGCAGGTTGGTCACCACCATCCTGGGCCCCGGCTGCTCAAAGTGGTACCTGTACATTAATACATTTATTATTATTATGTTTCAATATGGCCATTAAAACATAGTTTTACCACTTTCTGTACACTTTTAAAATCACACCAAAGTGAAGTGAGTGGTGAACTCCGTGTGGGGGTCCCCGGAACATCCAGACCCCCAGGAACGCGGCCAGGGAGCCGGGCCAGTTCCCGGCGAGCCGCCCCACGTCCAAAACAGTTGAGAAATGACAGAGTTACCGTGTGGGGGTCCCTCTACTGTACTGTACTGTACTGTACTGTACACTTGGTGATGAAAACCAACCAAACGCTATTTTCGTGCTCGGACACAGGGACCCAGGGATACAGGAACACAGCCAGCCAGAGACACACAAAGCTCCGTATAGGAGTGGTTGCACCACTCAAAAAATATTCCCCTAGTATAATCTTCCCCTAGTATCCCCCTATAGTATACGGTAACCTGATGATCAAGTTTTAGGGGTTGGTAAAATCAAGGCACTCCATCTTTAAGGGCGACTTACCCCATCTTCAACATTTTAGGAACAACTTACCCCATCTTAAGGAGGGTATTGTTGGCCTTCAGCAGCCGTGAGATCTCCATCTCGGCGTGGTGTCCCAGCATGTGTCTCTGGTTGTGGAAGCGCAGCTCCGTCAGCGTCTCGTTGAACTGGAGGCAGCGGATGATGGCCACGATGCCCTTCCCCGTCACGAAGTTGGACTCGATGTTGAGCGTGGCGATGCTGCGGTTCTCGCGGAGCATGTTGGCCAGGTTGAAGGCGATGTTCTCGTCCACCCCCGTGTTGGTGATGCTGAAGGTCTTCACGTGCTTGTTCTTCTTCAGGGCGTCCACATAGTCCAGGAGCATGGCCTTGGGAATGTTCTCAATGTTGTTGAGGTTGACCTGGAATTTATTGAGTCATATATCAGACACATTTATCAAGGTAAACAAGGTATGCACCTACAGAAGTTATTGTAACTACCCCCGTCAGGGGTAGGGCTCGATATCATTATGCTTCTCCCTGTCCCCTTTTCCAGCATCTTGGACTATTTATTATGTCAAATGTACTTGAAAACTTGTACCATGGACTTTATCCCTGGTCTTGCCAAATTACACTAATGGACAATGTATGCACCCCATTAAGGAGCTGGAAATTAACTGAATGCAGAGAGACAGTGTAGTGTCTCTGTAAACTAGGATCACAGGTAAACAAAAACAATGAACCTATAGCATCTGTACATTTTAAACTATAGGATACCAGGTAACATAGCATCTGCCTAAACAACATGTTATCTAAATAATATTCTGTACATTTGAAATGTGTGTCCAATGGACCCTTTCAAGGTCTGTTACTCTGAGTGTACTGTCAGAGTAGAGTAGTATCTAAATTACATGTTAAAACTCTGCATGAGTCTATTACGGTATTATTCTTATAATTATTGATCTATTATTATAATAATAATTATTATTATTATTATTATTACCACCCTTATTATTATTATTATTATACCTCTGTAACACTGGGGTTGTTCTTGCGTATCTTGTCCAGAGTGGTGTCCAGGTTGGTCTCATTTCCAGACGGTCTGGAGGTCAGCTTGATGGCTCCCATCATCCCCGGCAGCGACAGAGTCGGGAGTTTCAGTTTGTTGATCTTCTTCACCTCCACTCTCTCCACCGGGGGGGTTTCTTCGTTGGTTTTGTTCGGAGACGAGGAAGCCGGGACGTCTCTGGAGGGCTGAGCTTCTTCTTCTCCGTCTTGAATTAGTGGCAAACTTTGATTTGAGTCTAGACACGCCGAGGGCTCCTTCTTCTTCTGTGGTTCTGGAGACAGTTGCTGTTTGTTGTTGTTATTCTGAGCTTTTGGACTGTCTTCTTCACCTTCTTCACCTCTTTTTTCTGCGGCTGGTTTGACCACTTCTTTCTCCTCCACTTCCTCGTTGATTTCCTCGACCACTTCCTCTCCTCCACCTCCGCCAGCCTCCTCTTCCTCCACTACTTCCTCTTCTTCCACTTCTTCTTCTTCTTCCTTTTCCTCTTCCTCTTTCCTGACAGGTTCCCTTTTCCTCTCTGCTTCCTCTTTTCTCTCTGCTTCCTCTTTTCTCTCTGCTTCCTTTTTCCTCTCCGCTTCCTTTTTCCTCTCCGCTGCCTTTTTCCATTCTGCTTCCTTTTTCCTCTCTTCTTCCTCTTTCCTCTCTTCTTCCTCTTTCCTCTCTTCTTCCTCTTTCCTCACTTCTTCCTCTTTCCTCTCCGCTTCCTCATTAAGAATTTTCTGATGAAGGCAAAGAAACAGAATAGGGTTAGACTTAAACCACCTTTAAGACACCTTCTAAATCAGTAGTACTCTGTACTCATACTTTCAATATTTATTTCAAAAATGTTCAAAAATAGTAGATGTAGGCCTACACGCGTTTGCAGTGTGGCACAAAGCGACATGCTGTGAGCTTGTAAATCGGCTATTTTCTGAATTGTCAACGCAACAATATAAAATGCTTTCAATGTTATGTTGAAAGCATGTTATGGTAGCCTTGCATAGCCAGCCTTCATCTGCCTTCCCAATGCATTTTGCCCTAGGCAGATTAACTCTGGTCCCTCTCAATTGTGTGAGGACTTCACAAAGCGGTGTAGAGCCAACCAGATTTGTCTGGAACCAGGCTATAACCAACCAGGGCCCAGGAATACCAACAAAGTCGCCCTTTTACCAACTCACACCGGACGTACAGCTAGCCGGCGGAACGTCAGCTTGGTATTCCTAAAGTATAACCCAAGTGAATTATGCTAAACCTATGTTAAACCTAACCTTAACCTCAGTAAAACGGTGCCAAAGCGTAACCCTCTTCCTAAACTTAACCCCAGTAAAAACTATACATAACCCTAAACGTATTTCTAATCTTATTCTCAGTAAAACAAAATAAAGAATACAAGAACCGCCGCACCGAGCAGTCGGTGTGAAGTCGGCGGGAAAAAAAGAGGGCGAGATGGATTATGGGCGACGGTACATGCCGTACGTTGCCGGGCCCATGCAAATAATTATGGGGCGGGACATTGCAGGTCACCATCAACATCAATATTAGGGACCACCGAGGACAGGCCTACATAACAGTAGACCACAGTACTTGCACGCTCTGCTTGCGCAAGTAATAACACACCAAGTACCGTGCAACTCAGGTCTGTTTTGAATTAAACTGAAAGTGATATTGATTAATTCCAAATATTATATTCTGCGACAGCCCTGGACATGGGTCGTAAGTACCCACTTTGAGAAACCCTGGTGTAGATTCTTTCTCCCAGTATAGATATATTTTATTGTAGTAATATTAGGGCCTATATTAAATGTTAGAATACCTGACTAGGCAGTATGTAGCAGCTGGGGTTCTCTCCTCCATTCTTTCTCCTGGTACAGATATCTTATAGTATTGGATATATTATAGCATATAATAGGCTATAATATTATACTATTACCTGACTAGGCAGTAGTGTAGCAGGAACTCTCTCCTCCTCCACCATGCGTGTAGATTCCTTCTCCCAGTACAGATAGTCCACCAGGCTGCGGTGGTCGAAGGCCGCGGTCGGAGGCTTCTCGGTCTGGTCCTTCTGCCTCTGGCCCACCGGGACCCTCTCATCCGGAGCGATGATGGTGTCCATCTCGCTCTGGAGCTCCTTCAGTTCCTCTGGAGACAACATGGCCAGGAGCTCGTCTTCGTCCATCTCTTCCTCCTCCATGTCCTCGTCTAGATCTCTGTCCCTAGCAGACATGCCGCTTCTAATCTAACGTCTTACTTCTATTAGAGAAGAATACTTTAAATTACTTACTTCTATTGAAGAGAAAACGTTAAACGTCTTACTTCTATTGAAGAGATAAACAGAGACAAAAAAATAAAAGCTGCAACCTTAAAGATAAAAGCTGTAAGCTGCAGCAGATGGTACAGCGCAATGAGTGAAGCCAGAGTGTTGTGACGTTGTCTCTTCTCTCCAGCCTGTTGTTGGAGAGTCTAAAATTAAATGCATGGAGCGAGGTGGAAGATATTTGAGGCTCCACAGGAGGAGGAGGTTGGACTGCACGGGAGCATGTGTCACCCAGCTGCTGCTCTGGGTGGTTCTATGAGGGGTGTGGGGTGGTGGGGGGGGGGGGGGGGGGTAAAGCAGGGGACAGACACTAACAGGTGGAGCTGGACTCAAAGGCCCAGCGGACCAGAACTATGGTTTTTCCAGCTGACCGGGAGTTCTTCCAAACTATTTCCCAGAATTCCCTGGAAGACACTGGCAGTCTGAGAGAGCATCAACGCACTGCTGAACAGCTGACATTGGGAGGGGGGGGGCAATTAAGCCTGATTTACTTCTAAAAATACACTAAGATTAGATTAGCATTAACCACTTGAAACCTAGCATCCTGAACATTTCCTGAAAATAGCCCATCTACAAGTGCGATGTGATCTTGTAGATCTGCTATTTTTGGCCAAGATGTTTGGTGTGGAGTAATCTCTCAAGACAGATTCAGAGCAAAGTATCTTTATTATTTATTTTCTGGTGTTTCGATAGCCTCTCATAGCCATACTAATATCACTGCATGCCATGCAGTGATATTAGTATGGCATGGATGCCTGGGGCAATATGCATTGCAAAGGCAGTTTGAAAGCTGGCTACACAAGGCTAGTGTTTCGATGGGCTCCCAGATTGGGTGTAGAGAGAAAAAAGCACAGTTTACCAAATATTGAGGGTTTAAAGGGATCAAGTCTCACAGAAGTTTGTAATTCTTGTTCTTGTTCCAAATGGAAAGTATTTTATTAAGAGATGAGACAGATATTAATCTACACACAACTAATCTACACACTCACTGTACAAATGTGTCAACTAATTAAAGGGCAGTGACTTTCTATTTGTACAAAATAGAAAAGGAAAAAAAAACAATCTTTATCAAAAAATTGTTTTTCCTCGACATGCAACCACGTTACAACACTATGAAAGAAACAATATTCTATAAACAATATGAACATACATTCAGATTATTCACACACACACACACACACACACACACACACACACACACACACACACACACACACACACACGCGCACACACACTTGTGAAGAAGGTTTTACAATTCTCTTTTTGTCACGATTGTGAACGTTGTCATTAACCCCTTGTGTTCATTCTTATCATGTTTTAATGACAAAGTACTGAAGATGTTACATTTTTTCATCCTATCACCTTGCATTTCATATAAGGCAAAATGTATAAATACAGTACAGTAGTAGTAGAACACAGTACTGTACAGTACTGTACAGTACAGTAAAACACAGTAGCATTGTTGTGTGATAATAGCAGATCTACAAGCTCACTAGGCTGTGAGGATCATTAAACTTTAGCTGACTATTAATGATTTAATTGTGTTTTTGGTGAACAACATTTTAACGTTCACACAAAAATCACATTTCAGTTTTTAGGCTCTGTAAATAAAACGTACAGATTATGATAAATAACTGTAATATACACAGATAACTGGAAATGACAAAGATATTTAAAAATCGTACAAAATATAGATACTAGCAGATCTACAAGCTCACAGCTGGTAGATCTGCTGTATGCATGAAACATTTATTATTTATTATAAACAATCCCAAATTAGAGATAACAGGTTGATAAAAGAGTGTGTAAATGATGAAAATAATGATGAAAAGATTATTACAAAAGCTGCTAATTTCATTTAAGTTTTTATGGAGATGAATGGAAACGATTAAAATATTGTTATTATTATTCATAATTGCATTAATTGTGACAGGCCAATGATGCAACATGATGCATTGTGAACTTGTAGATCTGCCATTTTAGCTATTTTCTTTAAATAGTTACACATTCTTATCTTTTTTGAAATATTTTTTTTGTATTGTTGTTAATTAACAGACAAGGTTCAAATCAAATATTTATAATATTTTTTGTGCGATGCCGTAAGATTCATAAAGTTTGTCACATTCTCCTCTGCGATCAGTTCTCACCCATTCAGTCCAGTCCGGTCTAAAAGGCACGTGGGAAAGTCTTTCTGTTGTGTTGAGAGTTTCATTAACATGTAATTAGCATGAAATTAACATGGACTGTCCCCACTCTGTCTCCACTCAACACACAGCAGCAGAATTGTGGCAGCGACGTGACATTTAGTTTAGAAAATAACAGCTTCTCAAACCTTTCCATTTCAACTCTGAGAGTATACAGGTGGAACCAAGTAGAGCCCATAACTCTGAGAGTATACAGGTGGAACCAAATAGAGCCCATAACTCTGAGAGTATACAGGTAACCAAATAGAGCCCATAACTCTGAGAGTATACAGGTGGAACCAAATAGAGCCCATAACTCTGAGAGTATACAGGTGTAACCAAATAGAGCCCATAACTCTGAGAGTATACAGGTAACCAAATAGAGCCCATAACTCTGAGAGTATACAGGTGGAACCAAATAGAGCCCATAACTCTGAGAGTACTGTATACAGGTAACCAAATAGAGCCCATAACTCTGAGAGTATACAGGTGGAACCAAATAGAGCCCATAACTCTGAGAGTATACAGGTAACCAAATAGAGCCCATAACTCTGAGAGTACTGTATACAGGTAACCAAATAGAGCCCATAACTCTGAGAGTATACAGGTAACCAAATAGAGCCCATAACTCTGAGAGTATACAGGTGTAACCAAATAGAGCCCATAACTCTGAGAGTATACAGGTAACCAAATAGAGCCCATAACTCTGAGAGTATACAGGTGGAACCAAATAGAGCCCATAACTCTGAGAGTATACAGGTGGAACCAAATAGACCCGTGACACAGGTCCATTTGATTCCATTTGTACACTCTCAGTAGTTACAGACCTGTAAGGGTCCGCATGGTTCCATTCATACACTCAGAGTTCCAGACCTGTAAAGGTCCATTTGGTTCCATCCGTACAGCCCTGTAAGAGTCCTTTCTGAAGCCCCTTGGGGACCCCAGAGGGTCCCTGGACCACACTCTATGAGAACCATTTAGAATAGAAGACCTCCTGTTGTCTCTGGAGGGTTGGTTAGGATGAAGATGTGCTCCAAGGTTAATTTGGTCCTCTGCGGTTCAGTGGAGACTCATGTACCCTCTGTCCATAAACCTGAGTGCAAATTACACCACATGTCAGAACCGTAAAGATGTTAAAATGTTTATAAACAAACATGTTGCTCGGAGCCAGGTCAGGTAGGTTATTGTGGCCTAGCAATGTTCGGAATTCGCCAATCAGGATGGAATATGAATAATCGGACGGATCCGTATTGATCACGTTACGGCTCCAGGGACGGCTAGGGGGGCTTTAGTCCCCTCTGGTGGAGGGAGGCTTAGCCCCCCCTAAGCCTTTTATAACCACAGATCCAATTGACTGACTTCTGTGTAAACCAAAATTCATTAGCCCCTGCTATAAATAGTCCCCCCAGTCACTTTACCGTATGTTGTCGACCTACGGAACCCGCAATGTGAACCGGATGTTAAAAAAGGCTTCACCCAGAAAATACATTTTGAACGCGATCATCGTTTCTTTAGTTATTGGCGGTTCAATGTATTTTTCTAAATCTGATAACATTGAGGCGGACGGAGACAGAGTTTTCACTTCTGGTTAAAATGTGTTAAGAACCTGCAGACACCATGAACGGCCTCACACTGGATCTCACCCTTTAAGAGTTAGAAAGGTTGTCTGTGGAAACAGCACCCCCTCTGGCCACCTCTGGTACTGAGTCGGGTGTGTTAGTAGAAACAGCACTCCCTCTGGCCACCTCTGGGACTGAGTCTGATGTGTTAGTAGGCTGCAGTGTGTCAGAGTGAGGAACCCTGGACACATGAGCAAGGCATTAGGTTAGGAAGCAAGGAAAGGAAGCAAGGGAAGGAAGCAAGGGAGGAAGGAAGGAAGGGAGCAAGGAAAGAAGGAATCAACAGCTTTTATGAAAGTTTTGGCACAGACGCACACACACACACACACACACACACACACACACACACACACACACACACACACACACACACACACACACACACACACACACACACACACACACACACACACACACACACACACACACACACACACACACACACACACACACACACACTTCATTCAGAAAGACTTACAGTAAGCACAGCTGGACCCTCTATAGTCTGCGTTAACGAGCCAAAACGCCTTTGACCAATGGGATGGACTTACAAGTAGCCAGGAAGACACAGACCGTTGAAGAGAGAGTTACGGGGGCTGTAGTTCTAGGGGGCTGTAGTTCTAGGGGGCTGTAGTTCTAGGGGGCGGCAGTTCTATAGGGGGCTGTAGTAGTAGCCCAGGGATAGAGTGGGCGATAGAGCAGCCGGAAGGGAGAGCCCAGAGTTAGTGTCAAAGTGTCCTTGAGCAAGGCTCTGAACCCCTAATTGCTCCCGATGTGCAGGTTGGTGCCTTGCATGGTATCCTCCGTCATCACTGTATGAATGTGTGTGTGAATGGGAGAATGTAATGCACAATCTATGTAAAGCGTTTTGGATTAAAAAAAAGCGCTATATAAATGCACCAATTAGCCTACCATAGCACATCACTTTGAAATTATAATGTTTAGAACTACAGCCCCCATAGTACCACACTTTGTAGTTCTAATGTTTAGAACTACAGCCCATAGCACCCCACTTTGTTGTAGTTCTAATGTTTAGAACTAGCCTATAGCACCCCGCTCTGCGCAAAGATCAAAGTGTGTCGCAACTCTCTCTTCAACGTACTGCACACACGAGACACAAACTCTACGACGCAAAACAATGCGGAAGGAAGTGTCGTGCGATGTCATTGGTCAAGGGGGAAAAGAGGAAGTACCCTGCAATGTCATTTGGTCAAGGGGGGCAAAGAGGAAGTGCCATGCGACGCCATTGGTCAAGGGGGGGAAAGAGGAAGTACCCTACAACGTCATTGGTCATGGATGGAAAACAGAGCATGCTCTAGGTGAGCAACAATTTCCTGTTACCTCTCTAGATATGTTAACTGCTATGTTAACGTTGTTAACATCACGATCATTTTACTACTTTATCCACTTAAACAATCTACAAGCTCACAACTCACAGCTGCAGCTGTATGCTGCCTACCTGCTGTGTGTGGGACTGTGGTTGAACACTGCCTCCTACCTGCTGTGTGTGGGACTGCGGCTGAACGCTGCCCCCTGCTGTGCGTACGGAGGAGAATCGGCCATGGTCTCGTAGTCTGACAGGCCCACCGCCAGATGGTTGTGCCAGGTCCCGGTGCCTGTGCTGTTCACCGACGACACTGAAAAAAAGAAAATACAATAAAGCAAAATATTAACACAATAATATATACTAGAATTTTGCCCCCCTTCGGGGGGCTCAATCCTAGTGTCGTTGCAGCGCAATATGGGAAGAAGGAAATTGCGAGAGTTGACAGACTCCACTTCATGTTTCAGCTGTGTTTTTAAACTCAGTAGTGTGCCCTGCACACAGCGCACACTCGCAATTGCAGCTGGAGGGCGACGCGGCACACACACACACACACACACACACACACACACACACACACACAGAGCGATGTGTGGATAAATCACTGAGATTTGGGAAATGTGTTCAGAAGTACAACGATTAAGCACGCACAGGCAAATGTCAGAAGCATCTGTTTCGGTTTCCAAACAGGAAGTTCTAAATGTGCTTATTAGACGGAGCCAACTCGCAGGCAGTGCGAGAGGCTCGTTACAGGATTCTATAGGTCACCCGTTTTGGTGTGACACACACGGCTTCCACATTTAGCTTCATACTGGGTGAAAGTGTCCTTCCAAAAATTATTTTTTCGCTCGAATTTCTTATTCACAATGACATGGAGTTGAGGTGTTTGTGTTTTTATGGTAATTGTTGCATAAGCGCTATTTCGCACTCGAGTCCCGTGCCCCGGCCGGGCCATCTCCCTCCCCTGTGTCTGAAGCAGCTAGCATGGAAGCTATATGGATTATGGAACCTTTCCCTCCGATTGCACACAACCATGCCGTTATCCACGCGTCCATCCGATAGCTTTTAATGTAAATGTCCCATCCACTGAGCAAAAGCGATATAAGCGCCTTATTCATTCATTCGATTCATTTGGGTGTGGGGCTGTGGCGCTGTGCAGTGCTGTGGGCTTTCTGACGGAGGCTCGGAGCTGCTGCTGCTGTTCGAGTCGCATGGAGCAGTATAGAGTAGGCGTGGCGCAGCATTAGAAGGGCGCAGCAAATGCACGACATTGAGGGGTAGAAACCATCCCGGTCGCGTGGTTCATCTAACGCGTGTGTCACTGTGAAGGACTGGCCCCATTAAGTGAACATAGTTGGCGTAGTAGACGCCAACATGACGATTTTGACGTAGGCTGTTGATGTTGAGCAACAATAGCGTGGTTGACAAAAGTAATATTTATACAGTAATTAAGACATTTCTTTCAATGAAATGTAGCCTATATGTATTCTGGGAGTGTGGCGAATTTATTTTGCATATAGAGATGTGTGGTGAAAGTGTGGTTGGGTCGGAGAAAGCTCTTGGATAAACGGCCATGTGCTTATGTACCCCCTGTCTATTAGGGTAGCAGGATATACAGTATATAGGTTTTGACAGCAAAACCGTGGAGATCACCAAACTGCTCTCCACTAGTCCCTCCCTTACATTTTATTCTAGCTTTTATTCATTGACTAATTTTATTTATTTATTCAGACATTTTTTTACAGCTTTTAAAGGAGAATTCCATACTAGAAGAGGTCCAAGTGTTATTTTGTGCAAAAGTGCAATATTGGCTATTTCCCCTAATATAAGCCCTTAACGGAGGTTGGGTTTTTGTGCTATTTCCATCGAAAATAAGTAGTAAAGTGTGCTGCTTGGGATATATTTACATTATGAAGAGAGGATATGAATAGATTTTTGAGCGATGGAAATAAGCGAATTAACACAACACCCCAATGCCCCATTCAATTCAATTCATTGAGGGCTTATATTAGGGGAAATGGCCAATAATGTGCTTTTGGGCCTCTTTGGTGGGGACGTAAGGTAAGAAAGCCTTCTAGCATGGAATTCTCCTTTAACACAGGTGTCAAGACACACCTGAGTGAGGGTGAAACTTGCCTGAGGAGTACGAGGTGGTCCGACTGGATGGGCTGAAGGGGGCGGAGCTAGTAGAGGGGGCGGGCAGGGTCTGGTAGCCTAGGCTGAGCTGTGATCCGCTGTCGTAGCCGCCATTGTGCCCGTTGCTGTGCCCGCCGCCCTGGCGCTGGTACCAGCCTCTCAGGTGCTCCGCCACCAGGGCTTTCTGCATGTTCTTGGCCAGCAGCTGGTTCCTAGGCCCCGCCCCCTTCCTGCTGCGGGGGGGTGGGCGCACCGTGGCGTACGGGTTCTGGTGAGACAGCCCCTCCGATTGGTCCACGCTGTAGTGTCTGTACCTGTCATGTCCGTGGTAGCCATTCACCTAGGAGGAAGGGGTAATTCATTCATTATTTACCAGAGTTAATTAATTAATTGATTAGCGTATGATACACGCTGAAGAAGGCTTGATGCCGATACACGTCCGTGTCTGCTGTGTTTGTCTGTGCGCATTAATATGAATTAAACTTAGCAGAAGGACTTCGGTGTGCTGGCTTTTTCTTTCTTGACTGTGAATCGCGTTTGTCCCTATGTGGCCATGTATCTGTTTGGGGTATGAACATCTGCAATACTGCTGGGTGACCTAAAGTGGCACTGTTGAGCAGCATAAAAGGCCATTCACACTGAGCACTATAACTATAATAATAAAAGTATAACCAACAATAAAACTGTACAATAAAAGTATAGTTGCACCGCTCAGTTCACACAGCTGTGATTTTCTTTTCTCCTGAGGTTGTAGTTATCTGGTAGTTAGGGTTGTAGTTTACCCGGTATAGTTAAGTTTAGTAGTAGTGTTTACCTGGTAGTTAGGTTTAGTAGTAGTGTTTACCTGGTAGTTGGGGTTGAGGTTGTAATGTCCTTCCACTTCGTTCTCGTAGACGTACGCTGTGGCACTGGAGAAGGGCTCTGTGTCTGGACATCCTCCCGGGTAACCCGCAGTCGCATAGAACGAACCGCAGGGGGCGTAGTGAGGCGCCGGAGGCTCGTAGGCATAGCCGGAGGGCGAGTGGACCAGGTTGGGCATGGAGCCGGTGTTCCCACCATACACCTCCACCCTCCTGTAAAGATAGATAGATTATTTATGTGGCATGCACCAGAGGTGCCCAGCCCACATACATTTCTAAATTTAACAAAAGCTGACCAGAGGTGTCGAGTGTCACAAGGTGTCGACAGTCTGTACCTTCCTTAGCACAGAGCAAGTACTGGGTACATACAGTACCTGGGGTAGTTGTATTGGGTGGGTGGTCCACACAGTAGTCCAGGCGGGACAGACTGGTGTCGTTTATATGGTGGTGGTTGTATTGGGTTGAGTGGGGGTACATACCTGGGGTAGTTGAATTGGGTGGGTGGTACACAGTAGTCAAGACTAGACAGACTGGTGTAGTTGGACCCCAAGTCCTCCAGAGCCTCCGTGCTGTTGCGACGGCGACACGGTGATAGCGTAAACACCGGCTTCTCCGAGTCACAGGGGTCTTTACCGAGTCGAGGCTGAGACTCTAGACTGCCACTACGATGCCTGAAGCTGTGACCCCCGACCTCCGACCTGGAAGTACAAAAATACATACATTAACACATAAATAAATATATACATGAATACAGTACATATATCTATAGACTCTAGACTGCCATTACGGTGCCTGAAGCCATGACCACATCCGACCTGGAAGTACTTAATTAATACATAAGTACATCTATAGACTCTAGAAGGTCATGATACCAAAGTTATGAAATGAAACAAGATCTTAGCCCTGAACTCTACTTGCACAGAGGCAGTCCTGCAACGGTCCGGGCAGCCAGATACCCACAGATACTGTATCTGACGGGCACACACGCAGCACGCTTGACGGGTGAACAATATACTTTCATAAGTTCACGGGGACAGGCAGTACTGGACTACAAACCTAAACAACGCCACTTATGTAACTCAACACAGCACGCCGGTCACTTGACTTAACTCACAAAAACACATCCTGTTCAACCTTCACATTAAAATCCTCAGACAATGTAAACATTGTCAGATGCGTGCATACTGCGTGTATGCTCGTTCTCAAGCGTGGCATTATGGAAAGCTTGATCGCTTATCACCGTTCTTCACTTTGACGTGCAGATTTCTGAACGAACCCGACCACTTAATGCACCGGTTGCCATCTTGTGTAAATAGGCTATTTACTGCATGTAATCACGGGTGACGGGGGCGGACAACGCGTCCATTATTTAGGTTTGGTTTGTATTTTGATGTAATCACGGGTGACGGGTCGGTCTACGGATTTGATTATTGTCGAATGCCGAGCGGGGGGCTCTGCTTAGGGGCCAGGTAGCCTCGGAGACCGCATGCGTCTCGTTTTCACAAGAAAAACAAAAGCCTTGGCAAACAAGCCACATTTCCTGGTCTAGGAGTGGGAGTGAACTATACAGTGCAGAGGAGCGTCGCTCCAAATGTGGTGCTGTCAGTGTTCTCTGCTGTTTTCCACTGTGTATTTGAGTTTGACATCCCTGTATAAGAAGAATAGTTATTTTGATCAACGTTTGCCTGTTATCTCAATTTGTCGACAAAATCGCATTCAACGACAACAACATATTCTGTAGTTTTGGGTCTGAAATGGTGGTCCGTGTCTCAAACGCTAAATCAATAATGGACCTTGATATGAAAAAGGTTTGAAAACCTCTGTGCTGTAGGGTTAGTGTTAAAGGTCACAGGGGTCATACCTGAGCTGGCTGCTGCTGTAGGGTTAGGGTTAAAGGTCAGAGGTCATACCTGAGCTGGCTGCTGCTGTAGGGTTAGGGTTAAAGGTCATACCTGAGCTGGCTGCTGCTGTAGGGTTAGGGTTAAAGGTCAGAGGTCATACCTGAGCTGGCTGCTGCTGTAGGCGTTGCGGGTCATGACGGGCATGCTGCGGGGGTCTCTGGGGGGGCGGGGCAGGGTCTTGTAAGGGCTGCTGTGATTGGACGAGACCTCTCTGGGGCTCTGGTAGCTCTGGTGGCCTTCAAACGCAAACCTATGTATAAGATAAGATAAGACATTTTATAATAACATAACATCTTATTTTAATTCACCCCGAAACATACATTTTGTAACGCTTTAGTTATGAGCCGTGAATAAAGTTTTTTTAAATTTTCTTATCAAAAACGCAATCTGGGAAAAGAATCCGAGATAAATGCAAAAGAAAATTGACATTGAAGAGGACGGAGGCAGACTTTTCAAATCCTGGTCCATTTCCTGTTTATCAATCGGATTGCCAAGCAACCCAGACATATTCATACAGTGGTGAAGAGCGCAATCTAACCCAATCAATGAATAAATAAAGTCGTAAAAGTCGAGACTCTCTGGAGTTGCCGACAGATTCAGCTGCGGAGCTCTGAATCTGTCTTGAGAGATTACAAATATCCAGAAGCTCTCTCAGTGTGTATTTCTGAATGACTCACCACCTGGCCAGGTGTCTCGTACGGTCTTTGGGGAGACTCACCTGCTCAGGTGTCTGTGAAGGTGGTCTTTAGGGACAGGTCTGTCCAGCTCATACTCCGTCCCCACCATGGAGCTGCGAGGGGGGCTGAGCTGAGGAGACGCAGAGCTTTGGACCGACCTGGACCGAGGTCTCTGGTCCCTGTCCGAGTCATCTGAACACATAGTAGATACATAGAGAACATTTATTACATTTATTACATTTATACTGTCCGAGTCACCTGAACATAGTAGATACGTTGAGGACATAATTTATTACAAATTAGCAGATGCTCTACCGGCTTGTTGATCGGATATTTTCCGACGTTGAGGGTTAAGTGTTTAAATGGGTGTGACTCACCATCGTCCTCTAGTGGTAGACTGGAGACAGAACTACAGTCTGAACGACCCAGCTCATCTGGAAGAACAACAAGAAGAAGAGAAATCCTGAATAACAAAACAGCTCACAGGAAGTAGAATTCATAACCAAACTACTCACAGGAAGTAGAACAATGCATCGGCCATGTTCACATGGCGGCCATTTAAAAAAAATCATTTTCAGGGCAAGACCCCATTTGAAAAGGATGCCCAGTTTGACATGCATAGGCTACTGACCCCCATTTAATGCCATTTATATCTGGGGGACCCTCCAAAAAATAAACAGTTATTTTAATTTTTTAATTTGATTTTGGAAATTCTTCCAGGGGCCACAAGGGGGCGCTCCACGGGCTGCAAATGGCCCGGGGGCCGCCTATTGGGGAACCCTGATCTAGGGTGTGCTCAATTTGCTCTGGCGCCCTCTGGTCGTTGCACTGTGATTGGCCAGTAGTCACTTTGAGTGGCAGCATGCGGCCCACGCTGGGAAAGACCTACAGTATACATCTAGACGCTATCATTTTTGGGGGGTGGAAGTACCGCTCAAGGTACGTTAATGCTTTACAAATAAGTTAACATTCTCCGTGAATGAAACAAGTGTTGTGATTGGTCGGGAAAATATAGTACTACATCTGACGGATGTTCCGGACCGACACTTACAGCGAAAGCGTCTCTCTGCCTTTATTCCTGTTTGATTCTATAGGTGTTCATTTAATCTTCCACGTTTTATTCTATAGGTGTTCATTTAATGTACCTGCGATGATGACCGAGGCTCTCTGGGTGGGCTTCTTTCCCTGTTTGATGCGATAGGCGTTCATCTGGTCCTCGATGTGTTGCAGCGTGGTCATGGAGTCCAGGCAGTTCCGTCTTCTCTTCTTCTTCACCGTTTTACAAATGTCCGTCTCGTTGGCCAGCTTCTTAGCAGCTTCACAGATCTTCCTCTGCAGAGCAAACCTGCTCTCCAAGTTACGCAGGTATGGATCCTAGAAATGTAATATGAGTCAGATAACTCAAAAATAGATTTAACTAATATTTATTATAGAATGAGAATACTAATATGCGCCCTTGAGTACAGCATGACGCCGCTTGAGTATATCTGACTGAACTGACCCGCAAGCTACGTATCATATATGTGAATGATAGAATACAGGTATGAGTACTAGAAAATGTAATAATAATATTAAGTCTTCTTTCTTTTTCACCCGAATTTCACCCAGTCTTTTAACCGTGATGTGACAATAAAGTTGATTCTGAAGTGTGGATCCTAGAAAATATAAATACATTAAACCCTCCAGAAAAAAGCATCACATAATTTACCGCATAATCAACCAAATGGCGCAGATTATGCAGATGTCATTTTTGTTTTTACTTCCCACATATTCCACCGCATAAAATCACATAGAATCCCACATATTTCGCAACTTTGTGGATATTTCACATCTTCCCGCTATTTCACCGCATAAAATCACAAAAATCATTTCTGGACGGTCTAAATATATGAAGCATAGAAAGTATAGTAAATATGGTATAATATTCAACCACATAGCCTATACTATTTAACCATCTGGTAACTACTACAGTAAGGGATCATTTGAATGTTGTCTTTTCTTTATTGATAGATCGATGGATAAATAGATACTGACCTCATTGTACGGGAAAAGCTCGTCTAACTTAAAGGTGGTCCCGACACGTCGTCTGACCTGCGGGGGGCGCTCTCCTGAAGAGAGAGGATATTCTTTAGGCAGTTTGCCTGTCAGCTCCTGGAAGGAAATCACAGGATTATTAAACTATGTCCTGTTCATAACTGACACATTATTATAATTATTATAAAACTATATGTCCTGTTCACCTAACTCTAACTGTCATACATTTATTCTAATGATTATAAAATGTGATGCTATAACGCTGATGATGTGCACATACTGTACGTGGCCAGGCATGCATGCGCACGTGGCCACGCATGCACAGTAATGGCAAAAACTGCGGTCAAAAACGCTAATAAAAAGCGTTTAATTTAGGAAAGTGAAAAAGGGCTTCTCAGTGTGGTGCATATAAGCTAATGGTCAATGCCCCTGTGAAAATTCAGATCAGTTTGTCCATGAGAGGAGGAGACAGATATTTCATGATTAATAGGTTGCATTATTATTATTATTATGATGATGATGCTGCTCACCGCCTCTCTCATGCAGATCTTTTTCAGCTCTTTAGTTTTCTTCTTCAGAACGTCTTGGATCTCCTGTTCCTTCTTCCTCAGCTCAGAGATCTTCTCCTTGTTGAGCTCCTCGTTGGCCTCAGAGTCTGCAGAACCTGAACACACTCACAGAATATCAGTTCAGATTCACAGCAATATCAGCTTTGAATCGTAGTGTGGAATGTAGGCCTAGACGAAATTGTAGACCAACTACAATTTCGAAAAATGATAGTTTAGTAAATAATGCCATAAGGGGATAGACTAACTAACTGCCCCCCTGTGCCCTCAACGGTACCATCTGAGCAGACATCTGCTGGGTGCAGTAACACACTGACTTGTAGTGGTGCAGAAACACACACACACACAGACCTGTAGAGGTGCAGTAACACACACTGACCTGTAGAGAGCAGACTTCCGTTGCTGGCTGTGATTACGTTGTTCTTCATCACGTCTAGACGTGTCGTCTTGGATCCTCCGTGGTCTGTGAGATCTGCTGCCATGTCCTCCACGCTCCTCACCGACCCTAGTTTACCCTGCAGGACAAGGAGTTAATAACTATAAAAGTGTATGAATCTGGGTGACTATACGTAAATCTGGTTGTTTTAGGGAGAAGAGTCTGGGGCACACAGTGCGTTGTCCATGGTGTTTTAGGGAAAGGAGAAGAGTCTATATGAGTGGGAGGAGTTATATGAGTGGCAGGGGTTATATGAGGGGGAGGAGTTATATGAGTGGGAGGGGTAATGGGGATTCTATGAGATTATGAGTGCAACTCTTACTTTGCATTGTTTCCTGTCGAGGTAGAACTGATGTTGACTGATGGCCATCACCCAGATGGTTTTGATGTGAGAATGACTGGCGTACCACGTGTGGATGAGCAGCCCTGTCTGCCCAAAGGTCCGCTTGGTTACAGCCCTCCTATTGGTCATAAAACAAAGGTACGCTTGGGTTACAGCCCTCCTATTGGTTAAAGACAAAGGTTACAGCCATCCTATCGGCAATTTATGGCAAAGATATGGTGTGGGGGGGAAAAGCAGAGGGTCTTCTATAGAGCCTGTGGGACTCCCGTCAAGGGTAGAACAATAGCATTTACTGTATATATGAATAAAGGAACAATCATAAATTAATACAATAACAGTAATAAAGCATATTTATTTAGTTTACCTGTGTGGGTCGTTCACCTCAACTGCAAACTTCTTCTCCCTGAAGTAAAGATTCTCTAGCTGTTTCCACTGGTAGAGCTGTCATGAAGACAAAGACGTGTATAAGAATGGAATAGTTTTCATGTGGTCAGACTCGGGTAACACAAGACTGACATTAAATAAATCACCTCACATAAACCTGGATACCACATACACCTCCAGTTAAAACCACAGGTACATAAAAACCCAGCAGACAGACTGTAACCTGAGCCGTCATTATGGCGTCCTGCCACTGCCTGGCATGATGCCTGCTCTGCAAATGTAATGTAATGTGCACAAGTCAGAGGATATGCCACCGTGCAAAAATGGAGTGATACAATAACTCACTCAGGTGTGTGCAACACTTTCCACCATGGCTCATCACCAGTCCTCTAGTCAGTGAGACTACCCCCCCCCCTCCCCTCTCACGTGCACACACACACACACACACACACACACACACACACACACACACACACACACACACACACACACACACACACACACACACACACACACACACACACACACACACACACACACACACACACGCCAGATGTGCGGTGACACAGCGCTGCTTTGACAAAGTACTCCCAGGTGTGTGTGTGTGTGTGTGTGTGAGTCAGTCTGAATCAGACCAACATCCCCTATATGAAACACAGCAAAGTGTCACGCTTCCATGGCTGTTTTTTTTGTCAGGTGAATACCTGACTAACGTCTACTTGTGAAATGTAGACGACATGTTCGCCACCTAGTCGACTCCAGGGTTGCCAAGTCCGCTTATTTCCAGCAAAACCTGGGATAGTTTTTTTCCCCACAGTTGCTTGCCTGGTTTTTGGAGGTTGGTTAGCTTATTTCTGGCAACACTGGCAACAACCTCGTGATTGGCTGCTTCTAGCCAATGGGACGGCAAAGCGGCCTCTGGGCCATGGGAAGCATAGATATATATTATATATCTATAGATATATCTATAGACATATTATGTCTATGATGGGAAGGGCCCAAGGGGAGAGGCAGACTCACTGTCTGATACAGTGCAGACTCGCAACGCAGCAGCCAAGCATGATCACTCACAGTCACACTCATGGCTTGACGGGGAAGACACGTTTGCAATGTTAGAACGTCACTCCATATAACTTCAAACTAAACGCGGCTGCATGCACGTTACTAAAATAAGAATCATACTAATACGCAAGGTTGTGACACACAAACACAAACATACACGTTACAATTTAACAATATAGGCTTAGGCTATATCAGCTGTTCTGTTCGGATCCAATAGTAATCTCAGCAAGGCAGATGGCTTCTTGGTTAGAGTGGGTGACAATATTATCACACGAAAAGATGAAATTACCTATAGGTTCCATCCTGGAGGCCAATCTTTCCGGTGATAAAATGGCCACCAACGTAATCAAAAAAGTCAATCAAAGAACAAGATTCCTTTACAGTTTACAGGATCTCCTCACTGGTCAACAAAAACACCTTGAAGACCTTAACAGGAGCCCTCGTACAAGGTTTCTTTGACTATGCATCCACCTCTTGGTACCACAGCACCTCAAAGGCCCTTAAAACAAGGCTCCAGACCTCCCAAAACAAACTGGTCAGGCTCCTTCTTGGCCTCACCCCCCGAACCCACCTCACCCCTGCCCACTTTGACAGGCTGGGATGGCTTAGGGTCGACGACAGAGTACAGCATCTTGCAATGGGTCTGGTCCACAAGATTCGATACACCACCAAGATACCCATGTACCTGTCTAAATACTTCCTTAATGTTAACGAAGTCCACACCCACAACACCAAAGGGAGTGCAACAAACCATGTACAACCCAGATTCGGCACAAACAAGGGACTAAATTCTTTCCGCAAAATGTGGAACGCCCTACCAACAGTCATTAAGACATGTGAATCCCTTGACTCCTTCAAAACCGCTCTCAAAGGGCACCTACGGATGGCTGCAATTCGAAACTGGCCTCTGTAAAATCTGAATCCCCCACACCGCCCCCCCCCCCTTTTCTCCTCACTGTATATGTATCTTTTCCCTTTTTGCTTCCTTGAATTCCTGTTCTGTTTTTTAACTACATAGAAGTGTCTATTTGTATGTCTCTAAATGTTTTGATGAATGCTTAATTGGGTCGTCCACTCACAGTTAACAGTCTTTGTAT